>NC_143571.1:672500-1008750 GCF_054136105.1 Typopeltis vanoorti
TAAGTAACACAAACATGACTATGTACAAGGATGAAAATTGAATACAGACGCTGTTATCGAACTAATGTTGATTTTTTTTTAAATTTCCATATCAACCGATTAAGTTCTTATTAGCACAGTTTGATACATATCAATGCCCTATGCCTATATAAAAAGTTTGATATCGCTGGAATCATTTTCCAGCGAGTATCAGCGTATTGGCGCTGTAAGAGTGAAAACAAGCAGATTTTGACTAAAAAACTCGAAAAAATTCGCTTTTTGCAAAATTTCACTTAAACGTTATTTTCGTGCTTTACACACACAAACGCTATCAGATGAAGCTATTTGAGTGTATTTAAGTGTATTTCGTTATATGGCACATAATTTAACGCAGAAGGTTATTAATGAAACCAGCAATACATAGTACAGTGCTTTCTTGTTTGGAAGGTGACCCTGAAGGTTGAACTGAATCCACACCCTTCAGGTTCATGTTCCCTCTTTAGGGAGGATGAACCTGAAGGTTGAACTGACTTCACACCCTTCAGGTTCATGTTCCCTAGTTAGGGATGATGATGCTCAAGGTAGAACGAAGTCGCCAGCCGATCTACCTTGAGCATCACCCTCCCTCTAAATGAAAGTCGCTATTTCTGTACCTTGATGGTCATCTACCTTCAGGAAATAAGTAACACAAACATGACTATGTACAAGGATGAAAATTGAATACAGGGCGCTGTTCTCGAACTAATGTGGATTTTTTTTTAAATTTCCATATCATTTGATTAAGTTCTTATTAGCGCAGTTTGATAGATATCAATGCCCTGTGCCTATATAAAAAGTTACATATCGCTCGAATCATTTTCCAGCGAGTCTCAGCGTATTCGTGCTGAAAGAGTGAAAACAAGCAGGTTTTGACTAAAACACACGAAAAAATTCACTTTTTGCAAAATTTCACGGAAACGTTATATTCGTGTTTTACACACACAAACGCTATCAGATGAAGCTATTTGAGTGTATTTAAGTGTATTTCGTTATATGGCACATAATTTAACGCAGAGGTTATTAATGAAACCAGCAATACATAGTACAGTGCTTTCTTGTTTGGAAGGTGACCCTGAAGGTTGAACCTGAATCCACACCCTTCAGGTTCATGTTCCCTCGTTAGGGAGGATGACCCTGAAGGTTGAACTGACTCCACACCCTTCAGGTTCATGTTCCCTAGTTAGGGACGATGATGCTCAAGGTAGAACGAATTCGCCAACCGATCTACCTTGAGCATCACCCTCCCTCTAAATGAAAGTCGCTATTTTTGTACCTTGAGGGTCATCTACCTTCAGGAAATATTTAATAAATGAGTAACACAAACATGACTATGTAAAAGGATGAAAATTGAATACAGGGCGCTGTTATCGAACTAATGTTGATTTTTTTTTAAATTTCCATATCAAACGATTAAGTTCTTATTAGCACAGTTTCATACATATCAATGCCCTATGCCTATATAAAAAGTTTGATATCGCTGGAATCATTTTCCAGCGAGTATCAGCGTATTGATTCTGTAAGAGTGAAAACAAGCAGATTTTGACTAAAAAACACGAAAAAATTCACTTTTTGCAAAATTTCACGGAAACGTTATTTTCGTGTTTTACACACACAAACGCTATCAGATGAAGCTATTTGAGTGTATTTAAGTGTATTTCGTTATATGGCACATAATTTAACGCAGAGGTTATTAATGAAACCAGCAATACATAGTACAGTGCTTTCTTGTTTGGAAGGTGACCCTGAAGGTTGAACTGAATCCACACCCTTCAGTTTCATGTTCCCTCGTTAGGGAGGATGAACCTGAAGGTTGAACTGACTCCACACCCTTTAGGTTCATGTTCCCTAGTTAGGGACGATGATGCTCAAGGTAGAACGAATTCGCCAGCCGATCAACCTTGAGCATCAACCTCCCTCTAAATGAAAGTCGCTATTTTTTTACCTTGAGGGTCATCTACCTTCAGGAAATAATAAGTAACACAAACATGACTATGTACAAGGATGAAAATTGAATACAGGGCGCTGTTATCGAACTAATGTTGATTTTTTTTTAAATTTCCATATCATCCGATTAAGTTCTTATTAGCACAGTTTGATACATATCAATGCCTATGCCTATATAAAAAGTTTGATATCGCTGGAATCATTTTCCAGCGAGTATCAGCGTATTGTTGCTGTAAGAGTGAAAACAAGCAGATTTTGACTAAAAAACACGAAAAAATTCACTTTTTGCAAAATTTCACGGAAACGTTATTTTCGTGTTTTACACACACAAACGCTATCAGATGAAGCTATTTGAGTGTATTTAAGTGTATTTCGTTATATGGCACATAATTTAACGCAGAGGTTATTAATGAAACCAGCAATACATAGTACAGTGCTTTCTTGTTTGGAAGGTGACCCTGAAGGTTGAACTGAATCCACACCCTTCAGGTTCATGTTCCCTCTTTAGGGAGGATGAACCTGAAGGTTGAACTGACTTCACACCCTTCAGGTTCATGTTCCCTAGTTAGGGATGATGATGCTCAAGGTAGAACGAAGTCGCCAGCCGATCTACCTTGAGCATCACCCTCCCTCTAAATGAAAGTCGCTATTTCTGTACCTTGATGGTCATCTACCTTCAGGAAATAAGTAACACAAACATGACTATGTACAAGGATGAAAATTGAATACAGACGCTGTTATCGAACTAATGTTGATTTTTTTTTAAATTTCCATATCAACCGATTAAGTTCTTATTAGCACAGTTTGATACATATCAATGCCGTATGCCTATATAAAAAGTTTGATATCGCTGGAATCATTTTCCAGCGAGTATCAGCGTATTGGCGCTGTAAGAGTGAAAACAAGCAGATTTTGACTAAAAAACTCGAAAAAATTCGCTTTTTGCAAAATTTCACTTAAACGTTATTTTCGTGCTTTACACACACAAACGCTATCAGATGAAGCTATTTGAGTGTATTTAAGTGTATTTCGTTATATGGCACATAATTTAACGCAAAGGTTATTAATGAAACCAGCAATACATAGTACAGTGCTTTCTTGTTTGGAAGGTGACCCTGAAGGTTGAACTGAATCCACACCCTTCAGGTTCATGTTCCCTCTTTAGGGAGGATGAACCTGAAGGTTGAACTGACTTCACACCCTTCAGGTTCATGTTCCCTAGTTAGGGATGATGATGCTCAAGGTAGAACGAAGTCGCCAGCCGATCTACCTTGAGCATCACCCTCCCTCTAAATGAAAGTCGCTATTTCTGTACCTTGATGGTCATCTACCTTCAGGAAATAAGTAACACAAACATGACTATGTACAAGGATGAAAATTGAATACAGGGCGCTGTTCTCGAACTAATGTGGATTTTTTTTTAAATTTCCATATCATTTGATTAAGTTCTTATTAGCGCAGTTTGATAGATATCAATGCCCTATGCCTATATAAAAAGTTACATATCGCTCGAATCATTTTCCAGCGAGTCTCAGCGTATTCGTGCTGAAAGAGTGAAAACAAGCAGTTTTTGACTAAAACACACGAAAAAATTCACTTTTTGCAAAATTTCACGGAAACGTTATATTCGTGTTTTATACACACAAACGCTATCATATGAAGCTATTTGAGTGTATTTAAGTGTATTTCGTTATATGGCACATAATTTAACGCAGAGGTTATTAATGAAACCAGCAATACATAGTGCAGTGCTTTCTTGTTTGGAAGGTGACCCTGAAGGTTGAACCAAATCCACACCCTTCAGGTTCATGTTCCCTCGTTAGGGAGGATGACCCTGAAGGTTGAACTGACTCCACACCCTTCAGGTTCATGTTCCCTAGTTAGGGACGATGATGCTCAAGGTAGAACGAATTCGCCAACCGATCTACCTTGAGCATCACCCTCCCTCTAAATGAAAGTCGCTATTTTTGTACCTTGAGGGTCATCTACCTTCAGGAAATATTTAATAAATGAGTAACACAAACATGACTATGTAAAAGGATGAAAATTGAATACAGGGCGCTGTTATCGAACTAATGTTGATTTTTTTTAAAATTTCCATATCAAACGATTAAGTTCTTATTAGCACAGTTTCATACATATCAATGCCCTATGCCTATATAAAAAGTTTGATATCGCTGGAATCATTTTCCAGCGAGTATCAGCGTATTGATTCTGTAAGAGTGAAAACAAGCAGATTTTGACTAAAAAACACGAAAAAATTCACTTTTTGCAAAATTTCACGGAAACGTTACATTCGTGTTTTACACACACAAACGCTATCAGATGAAGATATTTGAGTGTATTTAAGTGTATTTCGTTATATGGCACATAATTTAACGCAGAGGTTATTAATGAAACCAGCAATACATAGTACAGTGCTTTCTTGTTTGGAAGGTGACCCTGAAGGTTGAACTGAATCCACACCCTTCAGTTTCATGTTCCCTCGTTAGGGAGGATGAACCTGAAGGTTGAACTGACTCCACACCCTTTAGGTTCATGTTCCCTAGTTAGGGACGATGATGCTCAAGGTAGAACGAATTCGCCAGCCGATCAACCTTGAGCATCAACCTCCCTCTTAATGAAAGTCGCTATTTTTTTACCTTGAGGGTCATCTACCTTCAGGAAATAATAAGTAACACAAACATGACAATGTACAAGGATGAAAATTGAATACAGACGCTGTTATCGAACTAATGTTGATTTTTTTTAAAATTTCCATATAAACCGATTAAGTTCTTATTAGCACAGTTTGATACATATCAATGCCGTATGCCTATATAAAAAGTTTGATATCGCTGGAATCATTTTCCAGCGAGTATCAGCGTATTGGCGCTGTAAGAGTGAAAACAAGCAGATTTTGACTAAAAAACTCGAAAAAATTCGCTTTTTGCAAAATTTCACTTAAACGTTATTTTCGTGCTTTACACACACAAACGCTATCAGATGAAGCTATTTGAGTGTATTTAAGTGTATTTCGTTATATGGCACATAATTTAACGCAAAGGTTATTAATGAAACCAGCAATACATAGTACAGTGCTTTCTTGTTTGGAAGGTGACCCTGAAGGTTGAACTGAATCCACACCCTTCAGGTTCATGTTCCCTCTTTAGGGAGGATGAACCTGAAGGTTGAACTGACTTCACACCCTTCAGGTTCATGTTCCCTAGTTAGGGATGATGATGCTCAAGGTAGAACGAAGTCGCCAGCCGATCTACCTTGAGCATCACCCTCCCTCTAAATGAAAGTCGCTATTTCTGTACCTTGATGGTCATCTACCTTCAGGAAATAAGTAACACAAACATGACTATGTACAAGGATGAAAATTGAATACAGGGCGCTGTTCTCGAACTAATGTGGATTTTTTTTTAAATTTCCATATCATCCGATTAAGTTCTTATTAGCGCAGTTTGATAGATATCAATGCCCTATGCCTATATAAAAAGTTACATATCGCTCGAATCATTTTCCAGCGAGTCTCAGCGTATTCGTGCTGAAAGAGTGAAAACAAGCAGGTTTTGACTAAAACACACGAAAAAATTCACTTTTGCAAAATTTCACGGAAACGTTATATTCGTGTTTTATACACACAAACGCTATCAGATGAAGCTATTTGAGTGTATTTAAGTGTATTTCGTTATGTGGCACATAATTTAACGCAGAGGTTATTAATGAAACCAGCAATACATAGTACAGTGCTCTCTTGTTTGGAAGGTGACCCTGAAGGTTGAACCGAATCCACACCCTTCAGGTTCATGTTCCCTCGTTAGGGAGGATGACCCTGAAGGTTGAACTGACTCCACACCCTTCAGGTTCATGTTCCCTAGTTAGGGACGATGATGCTCAAGGTAGAACGAATTCGCCAGCCGATCAACCTTTAGCATCAACCTCCCTCTAAATGAAAGTCGCTTTTTTTTACCTTGAGGGTCATCTACCTTCAGGAAATAATAAATGTAACACAAACATGACTATGTACAAGTATGAAAATTGAATACAGGGCGGTGTTATCGAACTAATGTTGATTTTTTTAAAATTTCCATATCATCCGATTAAATTCTTATTAGCATAGATTGATACATATCAATGCCCTATGCCCATATAAAACGTTTGATATTACTGGAATAATTTTCCAGCGAGTATCAGCGTATTGTTTCTGTAAGAGTGAAAACAAGCAGATTTTGACTAAAAAACACAAAAAAAATTCACTTTTTGCAAAATTTCACGGAAACGTTATTTTCGTGTTTTACACACACAAACGCAATCAGATGAAGCTATTTGAGTGTATTTAAGTGTATTTCGTTGTATGGCACATAATTTAACACAGATGTTGTTAAAGAAACCAGCAATACATAGTACAGTGATTTCTGCCTTGTTTGGACATTATGTCGTTAGAGGGCGCTGTTATCGAACTAATGTTGAATTTTTTAAAAATTTGCATATCACCCAATTAAGTTCTTATTAGCGCAGTTTGAGAGATATCAATGCCCTATGCCTATATAAAAAGTTACATATCGCTCGAATCATTTTCCAGCGAGTATCAGCGTATGCGTGCTGAAAGAGTGAAAACAAGCAAGTTTTGACTAAAAAACACGAAAAAATTCACTTTTTGCAAAATTACACGGAAACATTATTTTCTTGTTTTACACACACAAACGCTGGCAGATGAAGCTATTTGAGTGTATTTAAGTGTATTTCGTTATATGGCACATAATTTAACGCAGAGTTTATTAATGAAACTAGCAATACATAGTACAGTGCTTTCTTGTTAGGAAGGTGACCCTGAAGGTTGAACTGAATCCACACCCTTCAGGTTCATGTTCCCTCGTTAGGGAGGATGAACCTGAAGGTTGAACTGACTCCACACCCTTCAGGTTCATGTTCCCTAGTTAGGGACGATGATGCTCAAGGTAGAACGAATTCGCCAGCCGATCAACCTTGAGCATCAACCTCCCTCTAAATGAAAGTCGCTATTTTTGTACCTTGAGGGTCATCTACCTTCAGGAAATAAATGTAACACCAACATGACTATATACAAGGATGAAAATTGAATACAGGGCGCTGTTATCGAACATGTTGATTTTTTTTTAAATTTCCATATCATCCGATTAAGTTCTTATTATCATAGTTTGATACATATCAATGCCCTATGCCTATATAAAACGTTTGGTATCACTGGAATCATTTTCCAGCGAGTATCAGCGTATTGTTGCTGTAAGAGTGAAAACAAGCAGATTTTGACTAAAAAACACGAAAAAATTCACTTTTTGCAAAATTTCATGGAAACGTTATTTTCGTGTTTTTTTCACACAAAAACGCTAACAGATGAAGCTATTTGAGTGAATTTAAGTGTATTTCGTTATTGGGCACATAATTTAACGCAGAGCTTAGTAATGAAACCAGCAATACATAGTACAGTGCTTTCTTGTTTGGAAGTTGACCCTGAAGGTTGAACTGAATCCACACCCTTCAGGTTCATGATCCCTCGTTAGGGAGGATGAACCTGAAGGTTGAACTGACTTCACACCCTTCAGGTTCATGTTCCCTAGTTAGGGATGATGATGCTCAAGGTAGAAAAAAGTCGCCAGCCGATCTACCTTGAGCATCACCCTCCCTCTAAATGAAAGTCGCTATTTTTGTACCTTGAGGATCATCTACCTTCAGGAAATATTTATTAAATGAGTAACACAAACATGACTATGTACAAGTATGAAAATTGAATACAGGGCGCTGTTATCGAACTAATGTTGATTTTGTTTAAAATTTCCATATCATCCGATTAAGTTCTTATTAGCATAGTTTGATACATATCAATGCCCTATGCCTACATAAAAAGATTGGTATCACTGGAATCATTTTCCAGCGAGTATCAGCGTATTGTTGCTGTAAGAGTGAAAAATAGCAGATTTTGACTAAAAAACACGAAAAAATTCACTTTGCAAAATTTAACGGAAAGGTTATTTTCGTGTTTTACACACACAAACGCTATCAAATGAAGCTATTTGAGTGTATTTAAGTGTATTTCGTTATATGGCACATAATTTAACGCAGAGTTTATTAATGAAACTAGCAATACATAGTACAGTGTTTTCTTGTTTGGAAGGTGACCCTGAAGGTTGAACTTAATCCACACCCTTCAGTTTCATATTCCCTCGTTAGGGAGGATGAACCTGAAGGATGAACTGACTTCACACCCTTCAGGTTCATGTTCCCTAGTTAGGGATGATGATGCTCAATGTAGAACGAAGTCGCCAGCCGATCTACCTTGAGCATCACCCTCCCTCTAAATGAAAGTCGCTATTTTTGTACCTTGAGGGTCATCTACCGTCAGGAAATAATAAATGAGTAACACAAACATGACTATGTACAAGTATGAAAATTGAATACAGGGCGCTGTTATCGAACTAATGTTGATTTTTTTTTAAATTTCCATATCATCCGATTAAGTTCTTGTTAGCATAGTTTGATACATATGAATGCCCTATGCCTATATAAAAAGTTTGATATCACTTGAATTATTTTCCAGCGAGTATCAGCGTATTGGTGCTGTAAGAGTGAAAACAAGCAGATTTTGACTAAAAAACACGAAAAAATTCACTTTTTGTAAATTTCACGGAAACGTTATTTTCGTGTTTTACACACACAAAAGCTATCAGATGAAGCTATTTGAGTGTATTTAAGTGTATTTCTTTATATGGCACATAATTTAACGCAGAGGTTATTAATGAAACCAGCAATACATAGTACAGTGCTTTCTTGTTTGGAAGGTGACCCTGAAGGTTGAACTGAATCCACACCCGTCAGGTTCATGTTCCCTAGTTAGGGATGATGATGCTCAAGGTACAACGAAGTCGCCAGCCGATCTAACTTGAGCATCACCCTCCCTCTAAATGAAAGTCGCTATTTTTGTACCTTGAGGGTCATCTCCTTCAGGAAATATTTAATAAATGATTAACTCAAACATGACTATGTACAAGTATGAAAATTGAATACAGGGCGCTGTTATCGAACAAATGTTGATTTTTTTAAAATTTCCATATCATCCGATTAAGTTCTTATTAGCATAGTTTGATACATATCAATGCGATATGCCCATATAAAAAGTTTAATATCACTGGATTCAATTTCCAGCGAGTATCAGCGTATTGTTGGTGTAAGAGTGAAAACAAGCAGATTTTGACTAAAAAACACGAAAAAATTCCCTTTTTGCAAAATTTCACGGAAACGTTATTTTCGTGTTTTACACACACAAACGCTATCAGATGAAGCTATTTGAGTGTATTTAAGTGTATTTCGTTGTATGGCACATAATTTAACGCAGATGTTAAAGAAACCAGCAATACATAGTACAGTGCTTTCTGCCTTGTTTGGACATTATGTCGTTAGAGGGCGCTGTTATCGAACTAATTTTGAATTTTTTAAAAATTTGCATATCACCCGATTAAGTTCTTATTAGCGCAGTTTGAGAGATATCAATGCCCTATGACTATATAAAAAGTTACATATCGCTCGAATCATTTTCCAGCGAGTATCAGCGTATTGGTTCTGTAAGAGTGAAAACAAGCAGATTTTGACTAAAAAACACGAAAAAATTCACTTTTTGTAAATTTCACGGAAACGTTATTTTCGTGTTTTACACACACAAAAGCTATGAGATGAAGCTATTTGAGTGTATTTAAGTGTATTTCTTTATATGGCACATAATTTAACGCAGAGGTTATTAATGAAACTAGCAATACATAGTACAGTGCTTTCTAGTTAGGAAGGTGACCCTGAAGGTTGAACTGAATCCACACCCTTAAGGTTCATGTTCCCTAGTTAGGGACGATGATGCTCAAGGTAGAACGAAGTCGCCAGCCGATCAACCTTGAGCATCAACCTCCCTCTAAATGAAAATCGCTAATTTTGTACCTTGAGGGTCATCTACCTTCAGGAAATAAATAAGTAACACAAACATGACTATGTACAAGGATGAAAATTGAATACAGGGCGCTGTTATCGAACTAATGTTGAATTTTTTAAAAATTTCCCTATCATCCGATTAAGTTCTTATTAGCATAGTTTGATACATATCAATGCCCTATGCCTATATAAAACGTTTGATATCACTGGAATCATTTTCCAGCGAGTATCAGCGTATTGTTGCTGTAAGAGTGAAAACAAGCAGATTTTGATTAAAAAACACGAAAAAATTGACTTTTTGCAAAATTTCACGGAAACGTTATTTTCGTGTGTTACATACACAAACGCTATCAGATGAATCTATTTGAGTGTATTTGAGTGTATTTCGTTATATGGCACATAATTTAACACAGAGGTTATTAATGAAACCAGCAATACATAGTACAGTGCTCTCTTGTTTGGAAGGTGACCCTGAAGGTTGAACTGAATCCACACCCTTCAGGTTCATGTTCCCTCGTTAGGGAGAATGAACCTGAAGGTTGAACTGACTTCACACCCTTCAGGTTCATGTTCCCTAGTTAGGGATGATGATGCTCAAGGTAGAACGAAGTCGCCAGCCGATCTACCTTGAGCATCACCCTCCCTCTAAACGAAAGTCACTATTTTTGTACCTTGAGGGTCATCTACCTTCAGGAAATATTTATTAAATGAGTAACACAAACATGACGATGTACAAGTATGAAAATTGAATACAGGGCGCTGTTATCGATCTAATGTTGATTTTTTTTTAAATTTCCATATCATCAGTTTAAGTTCTTATTAGCATAGTTTGATATATATCAATGCCCTATGATTATATAAAAAGTTTGGTATCACTGGAATCATTTTCCAGCGAGTATCAGCGTATTGTTGCTGTAAGAGTGAAAACAAGCAGATTTTGACTAAAAAACACGAAAAAATTCACTTTTTGCAAAATTTCACGGAAACGTTATTTTCGTGTTTTACACACACAAACGCTATCAGATGAAGCTATTTGAGTGCATTTAAGTGTATTTCGTTATATGGCACATAATTTAACACAGAGGTTATTAATGAAACCAGCAATACATAGTACAGTGCTTTCTTCTTTGGAAGGTGACCCTGAAGGTTGAACTGAATCCACACCCTTCAGGTTCATGTTCCCTCGTTAGGGAGGATGAACCTGAAGGTTGAACTGACTTCACACCCTTCAGTTTCATGTTCCCTAGTTAGGGATGAAGATGCTCAAGGTAGAACGAAGTCGCCAGCCGATCTACCTTGAGCATCACCCTCCCTCTAAATGAAAGTCGCTATTTTTGTACCTTGAGGGTCATCTACCTTCAGGAAATATTTAATAAATGAGTAACACAAACATGACTATGTACAAGTATGAAAATTGAATACAGGGCGTTGTTATGGAACTAATGTTGATTTTTTTTAAATTTCCATATCATCCGATTAAGTTCTTATTAGCATAGGTAGATACATATCAATGCCCTATGCCTACATAAAAAGATTGGTATCACTGGAATCATTTTCCAGCGAGTATCAGCGTATTGTTGCTGTAAGAGTGAAAAATAGCAGATTTTGACTAAAAAACACGAAAAAATTCACTTTGCAAAATTTAACGGAAAGGTTATTTTCGTGTTTTACACACACAAACGCTATCAAATGAAGCTATTTGAGTGTATTTAAGTGTATTTCGTTATATGGCACATAATTTAACGCAGAGTTTATTAATGAAACTAGCAATACATAGTACAGTGTTTTCTTGTTTGGAAGGTGACCCTGAAGGTTGAACTTAATCCACACCCTTCAGTTTCATATTCCCTCGTTAGGGAGGATGAACCTGAAGGATGAACTGACTTCACACCCTTCAGGTTCATGTTCCCTAGTTAGGGATGATGATGCTCAATGTAGAACGAAGTCGCCAGCCGATCTACCTTGAGCATCACCCTCCCTCTAAATGAAAGTCGCTATTTTTGTACCTTGAGGGTCATCTACCGTCAGGAAATAATAAATGAGTAACACAAACATGACTATGTACAAGTATGAAAATTGAATACAGGGCGCTGTTATCGAACTAATGTTGATTTTTTTTTAAATTTCCATATCATCCGATTAAGTTCTTGTTAGCATAGTTTGATACATATGAATGCCGTATGCCTATATAAAAAGTTTGATATCACTTGAATTATTTTCCAGCGAGTATCAGCGTATTGGTGCTGTAAGAGTGAAAACAAGCAGATTTTGACTAAAAAACACGAAAAAATTCACTTTTTGTAAATTTCACGGAAACGTTATTTTCGTGTTTTACACACACAAAAGCTATCAGATGAAGCTATTTGAGTGTATTTAAGTGTATTTCTTTATATGGCACATAATTTAACGCAGAGGTTATTAATGAAACCAGCAATACATAGTACAGTGCTTTCTTGTTTGGAAGGTGACCCTGAAGGTTGAACTGAATCCACACCCGTCAGGTTCATGTTCCCTAGTTAGGGATGATGATGCTCAAGGTACAACGAAGTCGCCAGCCGATCTAACTTGAGCATCACCCTCCCTCTAAATGAAAGTCGCTATTTTTGTACCTTGAGGGTCATCTCCTTCAGGAAATATTTAATAAATGATTAACTCAAACATGACTATGTACAAGTATGAAAATTGAATACAGGGCGCTGTTATCGAACAAATGTTGATTTTTTTAAAATTTCCATATCATCCGATTAAGTTCTTATTAGCATAGTTTGATACATATCAATGCGATATGCCCATATAAAAAGTTTAATATCACTGGATTCAATTTCCAGCGAGTATCAGCGTATTGTTGCTGTAAGAGTGAAAACAAGCAGATTTTGACTAAAAAACACGAAAAAATTCCCTTTTTGCAAAATTTCACGGAAACGTTATTTTCGTGTTTTACACACACAAACGCTATCAGATGAAGCTATTTGAGTGTATTTAAGTGTATTTCGTTGTATGGCACATAATTTAACGCAGATGTTAAAGAAACCAGCAATACATAGTACAGTGCTTTCTGCCTTGTTTGGACATTATGTCGTTAGAGGGCGCTGTAATCGAACTAATGTTGAATTTTTTAAAAATTTGCATATCACCCGATTAAGTTCTTATTAGCACAGTTTGATAGATATCACTGCCCTATGCCTATATAAAAAGTTACATATCGCTCGAATCATTTTCCAGCGAGTATCAGCTTATTCGTGCTGTAAGAGTGAAAACAAGCAGGTTTTGACTAAAAAACACGAAAAAATTCACTTTTTGCAAAATTTCACGGAAACGTTATTTTCGTGTTTTACACACACAAACGCTATCAGATGAAGCTATTTGAGTGTATTTAAGTGTATTTCGTTATATGACACATAATTTAACGCAGAGGTTATTAATGAAACCAGCAATACATAGTACAGTGCTTTCTTGTTTGGAAGGTGACCCTGAAGGTTGAACCGAATCCACACCCTTCAGGTTCATGTTCCCTCGTTAGGGAGGATGACCCTGAAGGTTGAACTGAGTCCACACCCTTCAGGTTCATGTTCCCTAGTTAGGGACGATGATGCTCAATGTAGAACGAATTCGCCAACCGATCTACCTTGAGCATCACCCTCCCTCTAAACGAAAGTCGCTATTTTTGTACCTTGAGGGTCATCTACCTTCAGGAAATATTTAATAAATGAGTAACACAAACATGACTATGTAAAAGGATGAAAATTTAATACAGGGCGCTGTTATCGAACTAATGTTGAATTTTTTTAAAATTTCCATATCACCCGATTAAGTTCTTATTAGCACAGTTTCATACATATCAATGCCCTATGCCTATATAAAAAGTTTGATATCGCTGGAATCATTTTCCAGCGAGTATCAGCGTATTGGTTCTGTAAGAGTGAAAACAAGCAGATTTTGACTAAAAAACACGAAAAAATTCACTTTTTGCAAAATTTCACGGAAACGTTATTTTCGTGTTTTACACACACAAACGCTATCAGATGAAGCTATTTGAGTGTATTTAAGTGTATTTCGTTATATGGCACATAATTTAACGCAGAGGTTATTAATGAAACCAGCAATACATAGTACAGTGCTTTCTTGTTTGGAAGGTGACCCTGAAGGTTGAACTGAATCCACACCCTTCAGGTTCATGTTCCCTCGTTAGGGAGGATGACCCTGAAGGTTGAACTGACTCCACACCCTTCAGGTTCATGTTCCCTAGTTAGGGACGATGATGCTCAAGGTAGAACGAATTCGCCAACCGATCTACCTTGAGCATCACCCTCCCACTAAATGAAAGTCGCTATTTTTGTACCTTGAGGGTCGTCTACCTTCAGGAAATATTTAATAAATGAGTAACACAAACATGACTATGTAAAAGGATGAAAATTGAATACAGGGCGCTGTTATCGAACTAATGTTGATTTTTTTTAAAATTTCCATATCAAACGATTAAGCTCTTATTAGCACAGTTTCATACATATCAATGCCCTATGCCTATATAAAAAGTTTGATATCGCTGGAATCATTTTCCAGCGAGTATCAGCGTATTGATTCTGTAAGAGTGAAAACAAGCAGATTTTGACTAAAAAACACGAAAAAATTCACTTTTTGCAAAATTTCACGGAAACGTTATTTTCGTGTTTTACACACACAAACGCTATCAGATGAAGATATTTGAGTGTATTTAAGTGTATTTCGTTATATGGCACATAATTTAACGCAGAGGTTATTAATGAAACCAGCAATACATAGTACAGTGCTTTCTTGTTCGGAAGGTGACCCTGAAGGTTGAACTGAATCCACACCCTTCAGGTTCATGTTCCCTCGTTAGGGAGGATGAACCTGAAGGTTGAACTGACTCCACACCCTTTAGGTTCATGTTCCCTAGTTAGGGACGATGATGCTCAAGGTAGAACGAATTCGCCAGCCGATCAACCTTGAGCATCAACCTCCCTCTAAATGAAAGTCGCTATTTTTTTACCTTGAGGGTCATCTACCTTCAGGAAATATTTAATAAATGAGTAACACAAACATGACTATGTAAAAGGATGAAAATTGAATACAGGGCGCTGTTATCGAACTAATGTTGATTTTTTTTAAAATTTCCATATCAACCGATTAAGTTCTTATTAGCACAGTTTCATACATATCAATGCCCTATGCCTATATAAAAAGTTTGATATCGCTGGAATCAATTTCCAGCGAGTATCAGCGTATTGGTGCTGTAAGAGTGAAAACAAGCAGATTTTGACTAAAAAACACGAAAAAATTCACTTTTTGCAAAATATCACGGAAACGTTCCCCCCCCCCCCCCACCCCCCCCCCCCCCCACCCCCCCCCCCCCCCACCCCCCCCCCCCCCCACCCCCCCCCCCCCCCACCCCCCCCCCCCCCCACCCCCCCCCCCCCCCACCCCCCCCCCCCCCCACCCCCCCCCCCCCCCACCCCCCCCCCCCCCCACCCCCCCCCCCCCCCACCCCCCCCCCCCCCCACCCCCCCCCCCC
This sequence comes from Typopeltis vanoorti, assembly GCF_054136105.1. NCBI lineage: Eukaryota > Metazoa > Arthropoda > Arachnida > Uropygi > Thelyphonidae > Typopeltis > Typopeltis vanoorti. The sequence goes on from NC_143571.1 coordinate 687,931, forward strand.
CCCACCCCCCCCCCCCCCCACCCCCCCCCCCCCCCACCCCCCCCCCCCCCCACCCCCCCCCCCCCCCACCCCCCCCCCCCCCCACCCCCCCCCCCCCCCACCCCCCCCCCCCCCCACCCCCCCCCCCCCCCACCCCCCCCCCCCCCCACCCCCCCCCCCCCCCACCCCCCCCCCCCCCCACCCCCCCCCCCCCCCACCCCCCCCCCCCCCCACCCCCCCCCCCCCCCACCCCCCCCCCCCCCCACCCCCCCCCCCCCCCACCCCCCCCCCCCCCCACCCCCCCCCCCCCCCACCCCAACCTGAAGGGTGTGGATTCAGTTCAACCTTCAGGGTCACCTTCCTAACAAGAATGCACTGTACTATGTATTGCTAGTTTCATTAATAAACTCTGCGTTAGATTATGTGCCATATAACGAAATACACTTAAATACACTCAAATAGCTTCATCTGATAGCGTTTGTGTGTGTAAAACACGAAAATAACGTTTCCGTGAAATTATGCAAAAAGTGAATTTTTTCGTGTTTTTCAGTCAAAACCTGCTTGTTTTCACTCTTACAGCACGAATACGCTGATACCTCGCTGGAAAATGATTCGAAGCGATATGTATCTTTTTATATAGGCATAGGGCATTGATATCTATGAAATTGCGCTAATAAGAACTTTATCGGGTGATATGGAAATTTTTAAAAAATGCAACATTAGTTTCGATAACAGCGCCCTCTAACGACTTAATTTCCAAACAAGAATGCACTGTACTATGTATTGCTGGTTTCATTAATAACCTCTGCGTTAAATTATGTGCCTTATAACGAAATACACTTAAATACACTCAAATAGCTTCATCTGATAGCGTTTGTGTATGTAACACACGAAAATAACGTTTTCGTGAAATTTTGCAAAAAGTGAATTTTTTCGTGTTTTTAGTCAAAATCTGCTTGTTTTCACTCTTACAGCAACAATACGCTGATACTCGCTGGAAAATGATTCCAAAGATATCAATCTTTTTATATAGGCATAGGGCATTGATGTATCAAACTATGCTAATAAGAATTTAATCGGATGATATGGAAATTTAAAAAAAATCAAAATTAATTTAGTGACAGCGCCCTGTATTCAATTTTCATACTTGTACATAGTCATGTTTGTGTTATTCATTTATTAAATATTTCCTGAAGGTAGATGACCCTCAAGGTACAAAAATAGCGACTTTCATTTAGAGGGAGGGTGATGCTCAAGGTAAATCGGCTGGCGACTTAGTTCTACATTGAGCATCATCATCCCTAACTAGGGAACATGAACCTGAAGGGTGTGGATTCAGTTCAACCTTCAAGGTCACCTTCCAATCAAGAAAGCACTGTACTGTGTATTGCTGGTTTCATTAACAACCTCTGCGTTAAATTATGTGCCATATAAAGAAATACACTTAAATACACTCAAATAGCTTCATCTGATAGCTTTTGTGTGTGTAAAACACGAAAATAACGTTTCCGTGAAATTTCCAAAAAGTGAATTTTTTCGTGTTTTTTAGTCAAAATCTGCTTGTTTTCACTCTTACAGAACCAATACGCCGATACTCGCTGGAAAATGATTCCAACGATATCAATCTTTTTATATAGGCATAGGGCATTGATGTATCAAACTATGCTAATAAGAACTTAATCAGATGATATGGAAATTTAAAAAAAAATCAACATTAGTTCGATAACAGCGCCCTGTATTCAATTTTCATACTTGTACATAGTCATGTTTGTGTTACTCATTTATTAAATATTTCCTGAAGGTAGATGACCCTCAAGGTACAAAAAGAGCGACTTTCATATAGAGGGAGGGTGATGCTCAAGGTAGATCGGCTGGCGACTTCGTTCTACCTTGAGCATCATCATCCCTAACTAGGGAAAATGAACCTGAAGGGTGTGAAGTCAGTTCATCCTTCAGGTTCATCCTAACTAACGAGGGAACATGAACCTGAAGGGTGCGGATTAAGTTCAACCTTCAGGGTCACCTTCCTAAAAAGAAAGCACTGTACTATGTATTGCTGGTTTCATTAATAAGCTATGCGTTAGATTATGTGCCCAATAACGAAATACACTTAAATTCACTCAAATAGCTTCATCTGATAGCGTTTGTGTGTGTAAAACACGAAAATAACGTTTCCGTGAAATTTTGCAAAAAGTGAATTTTTTCGTGTTTTTTAGTCAAAATCTGCTTGTTTTCACTCTTACAGCAACAATACGCTGATACTCGCTGGAAAATGATTCCAGTGATACCAAACGTTTTATATAGGCTAGGGCATTGATATGCATCAAACTATGCTAATAAGAACTTAATCGGATGATATGGAAATTTTAAAAAAAATCAAAATTAGTTTAGTAACAGCGCTTTGTATTCAATTTTCATACTTGTTCATAGTCATGTTTGTGTTACTCATTTATTAAATATTTCCTGAAGGTAGATGACCCTCAAGGTACAAAAATAGCGACTTTCATTTAGAGGGAGGGTGATGCTCAAGGTAGATCGGCTGGCGACTTCGTTGTACCTTCAGCATCATCATCACTAACTAGGGAACATGAACCTGAAGGGTGTGGATTCAGTTCAACCTTCAGGGTCACCTTCCAAACAAGAAAGCACTGTACTATGTATTGCTGGTTTCATTAATAACCTCTGCGTTAAATTATGTGCCATATAACGAAATACACTTAAATACACTCAAATAGCTTCATCTGATAGCGTTAATGTGAGTAAAACACGAAAATAACGTTTCCGTGATATTTTGCAAAAAGTGAATTTTTTCGTGTTTTTTAGTCAAAATCTGCTTGTTTTCACTCTTACAGCACCAATACGCTGATACTCGCTGGACAATGATTCCAGCGATATCAAACTTTTTATATAGGCATAGGGCATTGATATGTATCAAACAGTGCTAATAAGAATTTAATCGGTTGATATGGAAATTTTAAAAAAAATCAACATTAGTTCGATAACAGCGCCTTGAGCATCATTCGTTCTACCTTGAGCACCATCATCCCTATCTAGGGAACATGAACCTGAAGGGTGTGAAGTCAGTTCAACCTTCAGGTTCATCCTCCCTAACGAGGGAACATGAACCTGAAGGGTGTGGATTCAGTTCAACCTTCAGGGTTACCTTCCAAACAAGAAAGAACTGTACTATGTATTGCTGGTTTCATTAATAACCTCTTCGTTAAATTATAACGAAATACACTTAAATATAACGAAATACACTTAAATACACTCAAATAGCTTCATGTGATAGCGTTAATGTGAGTAAAACACGAAAATAACGTTTCCGTGATATTTTGCAAAAAGTGAATTTTTTCGTGTTTTTTAGTCAAAATCTGCTTGTTTTCACTCTTACAGCACCAAAACGCTGATACTCGCTGGACAATGATTCCAGCGATATCAAACTTTTTATATAGGCATACGGCATTGATATGTATCAAACAGTGCTAATAAGAATTTAATCGGTTGATATGGAAATTTTAAAAAAAATCAATATTAGTTCGATAAAAGCGCCCTGTATTCAATTTTCATCCTTATACATAGTCATGTTTGTGTTACTTATTTATTATTTTCTGAAGGTAAATGACCCTCAAGGTACAAAAATAGCGACTTTCATTTAGAGGGAGGTTGATGCTCAAGGTTGATCGGCTGGCGAATTCGTTCTACCTTGAGCATCATCGTCCATAACTAGGGTACATGAACCTGAAGGGTGTGGAGTCAGTTCAACCTTCAGGTTCATCCTCCCTAACGAGGGAACATGAACCTGAACGGTGTGGATTCAGTTCAACCTTCAGGGTCACCTTCCTAACTAGAAAGCACTGTACTATGTATTGCTAGTTTCATTAATAAACTCTGCGTTAAATTATGTGCCATATAACGAAATACACTTAAATACACTCAAATAGCTTCATCTGATAGCGTTTGTGTGTGTAAAACACGAAAATAACGTTTCCGTGAAATTATGCAAAAAGTGAATTTTTTCGTGTTTTTTAGTCAAAACCTGCATGTTTTCACTCTTACAGCACGAACACGCTGATACTCGCTGGAAAATGATTCCAGCGATATGTAACTTTTTATATAGGCATAGGGCAGTGATATCTATCACCCGATTAAGTTCTAATAAGAACTTAATCGGGTGATATGCAAATTTTTAAAAAATTCAACATTAGTTCGATAACAGCGCCCTATAACTACATAATGTCCAAACAAGGCAGAAAGCACTGTACTATGTATTGCTGGTTTCTTTAACAACCTCTGCATTAAATTATGTGCCATGTAACGAAATACACTTAAATACACTCAAATAGCTTCATCTGATAGCGTTTGTGTGTGTAAAACACGAAAATAACGTTTCCGAGAAATTTTGCAAAAAGTGAATTTTTTCGTGTTTTTTAGTCAAAACCTGCATGTTTTCACTCTTACAGCACGAACACGCTGATACTCGCTGGAAAATGATTCCAGCGATGTGTAACTTTTTATATAGGCATAGGGCAGTGATATCTATCACCAGATTAAGTTCTAATAAGAATTTAATCGGGTGATATGCAAATTTTTAAAAAATTCAACATTAGTTCGATTACAGCGCCCTCTAACGACATAATGTCCAAACAAGGCAGAAAGCACTGTACTATGTATTGCTGGTTTCTTTAACAACCTCTGCATTAAATTATGTGCCATGTAACGAAATACACTTAAATTCACTCAAATAGCTTCATCTGATTGCGTTTGTGTGTCTAAAACAAGAAAATAACGTTTCCGTGAAATTTTGCAAAAAGTGAATTTTTTCGTGTTTTTTAGTCAAAATCTGCTTGTTTTCATTCTTACAGCAACAATACGCTGAAACTCGCTGGAAAGTGATTCCAGTGATATCGAACTTTTTATATAGGCATAGGACATTGATATGTATCAAACTGTGCTAATAAGAACTTAATCGGTTGATATGGAAATTTTTAAAAAAATCAACATTATTTCGGTAACAGCGCCCTGTATTCAATTTTCATCCTTGTACATAGTCATGTTTGTGTTACTTATTTATTATTTAATGAAGGTAGATGACCCTCAAGGTGCAAAATTAGCGACTTTCCTTTAGAGGGAGGGTGATGCTCAAGTTAGATCGGCTGGCGACTTCGTTGTACCTTGAGCATCATCATCCCTAACTAGGGAACATGAACCTGACGGGTGTGGATTCAGTTCAACCTTCAGGGTCAGCTTCCAAACAAGAAAGCACTGTACTATGTATTGCTGGTTTCATTAATAACCTCTGCGTTAAATTATGTGCCATATAAAGAAATACACTTAAATACACTCAAATAGCTTCATCTGATAGCTTTTGTGTGTGTAAAACACGAAAATAACGTTTCTGTGAAATTTACAAAAAGTGAATTTTTTCGTGTTTTTTAGTCAAAATCTGCTTGTTTTCACTCTTACAGCACCAATACGCTGATACTCGCTGGAAAATAATTCAAGTGATATCAAACTTTTTATATAGGCATACGGCATTCATATGTATCAAACTATGCTAACAAGAACTTAATCGGATGATATGGAAATTTAAAAAAAAATCAACATTAGTTCGATAACAGCGCCCTGTATTCAATTTTCATACTTGTACATAGTCATGTTTGTGTTACTCATTTATTATTTCCTGACGGTAGATGACCCTCAAGGTACAAAAATAGCGACTTTCATTTAGAGGGAGGGTGATGCTCAAGGTAGATCGGCTGGCGACTTCGTTCTACATTGAGCATCATCATCCCTAACTAGGGAACATGAACCTGAAGGGTGTGAAGTCAGTTCATCCTTCAGGTTCATCCTCCCTAACGAGGGAATATGAAACTGAAGGGTGTGGATTAAGTTCAACCTTCAGGGTCACCTTCCAAACAAGAAAACACTGTACTATGTATTGCTAGTTTCATTAATAAACTCTGCGTTAAATTATGTGCCATATAACGAAATACACTTAAATACACTCAAATAGCTTCATTTGATAGCGTTTGTGTGTGTAAAACACGAAAATAACCTTTCCGTTAAATTTTGCAAAGTGAATTTTTTCGTGTTTTTTAGTCAAAATCTGCTATTTTTCACTCTTACAGCAACAATGCGCTGATACTCGCTGGAAAATGATTCCAGTGATACCAATCTTTTTATGTAGGCATAGGGCATTGATATGTATCTACCTATGCTAATAAGAACTTAATCGGATGATATGAAATTTAAAAAAAATCAACATTAGTTCCATAACAACGCCCTTTATTCAATTTTCATACTTGTACATAGTCATGTTTGTGTTACTCATTTATTAAATATTTCCTGAAGGTAGATGACCCTCAAGGTACAAAAAGAGCGACTTTCATATAGAGGGAGGGTGATGCTCAAGGTAGATCGGCTGGCGACTTCGTTCTACCTTGAGCATCATCATCCCTAACTAGGGAAAATGAACCTGAAGGGTGTGAAGTCAGTTCATCCTTCAGGTTCATCCTAACTAACGAGGGAACATGAACCTGAAGGGTGCGGATTAAGTTCAACCTTCAGGGTCACCTTCCTAAAAAGAAAGCACTGTACTATGTATTGCTGGTTTCATTAATAAGCTATGCGTTAGATTATGTGCCCAATAACGAAATACACTTAAATTCACTCAAATAGCTTCATCTGATAGCGTTTGTGTGTGTAAAACACGAAAATAACGTTTCCGTGAAATTTTGCAAAAAGTGAATTTTTTCGTGTTTTTTAGTCAAAATCTGCTTGTTTTCACTCTTACAGCAACAATACGCTGATACTCGCTGGAAAATGATTCCAGTGATACCAAACGTTTTATATAGGCTAGGGCATTGATATGCATCAAACTATGCTAATAAGAACTTAATCGGATGATATGGAAATTTAAAAAAAAATCGAAATTAGTTTAGTAACAGCGCTTTGTATTCAATTTTCATACTTGTTCATAGTCATGTTTGTGTTACTCATTTATTAAATATTTCCTGAAGGTAGATGACCCTCAAGGTACAAAAATAGCGACTTTCATTTAGAGGGAGGGTGATGCTCAAGGTAGATCGGCTGGCGACTTCGTTGTACCTTGAGCATCATCATCACTAACTAGGGAACATGAACCTGAAGGGTGTGGATTCAGTTCAACCTTCAGGGTCACCTTCCAAACAAGAAAGCACTGTACTATGTATTGCTGGTTTCATTAATAACCTCTGCGTTAAATTATGTGCCATATAACGAAATACACTTAAATACACTCAAATAGCTTCATCTGATAGCGGTTGTGTGTGTAAAACACGAAAATAACGTTTCCGTAAAATTTTGCAAAAAGTGAATTTTTTCGTGTTTTTTAGTCAAAATCTGATTGTTTTCACTCTTACAGGACCAATACGCTGATACTCGCTGGAAATTGATTCCAGCGATATCAATCTTTTTATATAGGCATAGGGCATTGATATGTATCAAACAGTGCCAATAAGAACTTAATCGGTTGATATGGAAATTTTAAAACAAATCAACATTAGTTCGATAACAGCGCCCTGTATTCAATTTTCATCCTTATACATAGTCAAGTTTCTGTTACATTTATTATTTTCTGAAGGTAAATGACCCTGAAAGTACAAAAATAGCGACTTTCATTTAGAGGGAGGTTGATGCTCAAGGTTGATCGGCTGGCGAATTCGTTCTGCCTTGAGCATCATCGTCCATAACTAGGGTACATGAATCTGAAGGGTGTGGAGTCAGTTCAACCTTCAGGTTCATCATCCCTAACGAGGGAACATGAACCTGAAGGGTGTGGATTCAGTTCAACCTTCAGGGTCACCTTCCTAACTAGAAAGCACTGTACTATGTATTGCTAGTGTCATTAATAAACTCTGCGTTAAATTATGTGCCATATAACGAAATACTCTTAAATACACTCAAATAGCTTCATCTGATAGCGTTTGTGTGTGAAACACGAAAATAACGTTTCCGTGAAATTATGCAAAAAGTGAATTTTTTCGTGTTTTTTAGTCAAAACCTGCTTGTTTTCACTCATACAGCAGGTATACGCTGATACTCGCTGAAAAATGATTCTACCGATATGTAACTTTTTACATCGGCATAGGGCAGTGATATATATCAAACTGCGCTAATAAGAATTTAATCGGGTGATATGCAAATTTTTAAAAAATTCAACATTAGATCGATTACAAAGCCCTCTAACGACATAATGTCCAAACAAGGCAGAAAGCACTGTACTATGTGTTGCAGGTTTCTTTAACAACCTCTGCGTTAAATTATGTCCCATATAACGAAATACACTTAAATACACTCAAATAGCTTCATCTGATTGCGTTTGTGTGTGTAAAACGAAAATAACGTTTCCGTGAAATTTACAAAAAGTGAATTTTTTCGTGTTTTTTAGTCAAAATCTGCTTGTTTTCACTCTTACAGCAACAATACGCTGATTCTCGCTGGAAAATGATTCCAACGATATCAATATTTTTATATAGGCATAGGGCATTGATATGTATCAAACTATGCTAATAAGAACTTAATCAGATGATATGGAAATTTAAAAAAAAATCAACATTAGTTCGATAACAGCGCCCTGTATTCAATTTTCATACTTGTACATAGTCATGTTTGTGTTACTCATTTATTAAATATTTCCTGAAGGTAGATGACCCTCAAGGTACAAAAAGAGCGACTTTCATATAGAGGGAGGGTGGTGCTCAAGGTAGATCGGCTGGCGACTTCGTTCTACCTTGAGCATCATCATCCCTAACTAGGGAAAATGAACCTGAAGGGTGTGAAGTCAGTTCAACCTTCAGGTTCATCCTCCGTAACGAGGAAAAATGAACCTGAAGGGTGTGGATTCAGGTCAACCTTCAGGGTCACCTTCCAAACAAGAAAGCACTGTACTATGTATTGCTGGTTTCATTAATAACCTCTGCGTTAAATCATGAGCCATATAACGAAACACACTTAAATACACTCAAATAGCTTCATCTGATAGCGTTTGTGTATGTAACACACGAAAATAACGTTTCCGTGAAATTTTTCAAAAAGTGAATTTTTTCGTGTTTTTCAATCATAATCTGCTTGTTTTCACTCTTACAGCAACAATACGCTGATACTCGCTGGAAAATGATTCCAGTGATACCAAACTTTTTATATAGTCATAGGGCATTGATATATATCAAACTATGCTAATAAGAAATTAAACTGATGATATGGAAATTTAAAAAAAAATCAACATTAGATCGATAACAGCGCCGTATTCAATTTTCATACTTGTACATCGTCATGTTTGTGTTACTCATTTAATAATATTTCCTGAAGGTAGATGACCCTCAAGGTACAAAAATAGTGACTTTCGTTTAGAGGGAGGGTGATGCTCAAGGTAGATCGGCTGGCGACTTCGTTCTACCTTGAGCATCATCATCCCTAACTAGGGAACATGAACCTGAAGGGTGTGAAGTCAGTTCAACCTTCAGGTTCATTCTCCCTAACGAGGGAACATGAACCTGAAGGGTGTGGATTCAGTTCAACCTTCAGGTTCACCTTCCAAACAAGAGAGCACTGTACAATGTATTGCTGGTTTCATTAATAACCTCTGTGTTAAATTATGTGCCATATAACGAAATACACTCAAATACACTCAAATAGATTCATCTGATAGCGTTTGTGTATGTAACACACGAAAATAACGTTTCCGTGAAATTTTGCAAAAACTCAATTTTTTCGTGTTTTAATCAAAATCTGCTTGTTTTCAGTCTTACAGCAACAATACGCTGATACTCGCTGGAAAATGATTCCAGTGATATCAAACGTTTTATATAGGCATAGGGCATTGATATGTATCAAACTGTGCTAATAAGAACTTAATCGGATGATAGGGAAATTTTAAAAAAATTCAACATTAGTTCGATAACAGCGCCCTGTATTCAATTTTCATCCTTGTACATAGTCATGTTTGGGTTACTTATTTATTTCCTGAAGGTAGATGACCCTCAAGGTACAAAATTAGCGATTTTCCTTTAGAGGGAGGTTGATGCTCAAGGTTGATCGGCTGGCGAATTCGTTCTACCTTGAGCATCATCGTCCCTAACTAGGGAACATGAACCTTAAGGGTGTGGATTCAGTTCAACCTTCAGGGTCACCTTCCTAACTAGAAAGCACTGTACTATGTATTGCTAGTTTCATTAATAACCTCTGCGTTAAATTATGTGCCATATAAAGAAATACACTTAAATACACTCAAATAGCTTCATCTCATAGCTTTTGTGTGTGTAAAACACGAAAATAACGTTTCCGTGAAATTTACAAAAAGTGAATTTTTTCGTGTTTTTTAGTCAAAATCTGCTTGTTTTCACTCTTACAGAACCAATACGCTGATACTCGTTGGAAAATGATTCGAGCGATATGTAACTTTTTATATAGTCATAGGGCATTGATATCTCTCAAACTGCGCTAATAAGAACTTAATCGGGTGATATGCAAATTTTTAAAAAATTCAAAATTAGTTCGATAACAGCGCCCTCTAACGACATAATGTCCAAACAAGGCAGAAAGCACTGTACTATGTATTGCTGGTTTCTTTAACATCTGCGTTAAATTATGTGCCATACAACGAAATACACTTAAATACACTCAAATAGCTTCATCTGATAGCGTTTGTGTGTGTAAAGCACGAAAATAACGTTTCCGTGAAATTTTGCAAAAAGGGAATTTTTTCGTGTTTTTTAGTCAAAATCTGCTTGTTTTCACTCTTACAGCAACAATACGCTGATACTCGCTGGAAATTGAATCCAGTGATATTAAACTTTTTATATGGGCATATCGCATTGATATGTATCAAACTATGCTAATAAGAACTTAATCGGATGATATGGAAATTTTAAAAAAATCAACATTTGTTCGATAACAGCGCCCTGTATTCAATTTTCATACTTGTACATAGTCATGTTTGAGTTAATCATTTATTAAATATTTCCTGAAGGAGATGACCCTCAAGGTACAAAAATAGCGACTTTCATTTAGAGGGAGGGTGATGCTCAAGTTAGATCGGCTGGCGACTTCGTTGTACCTTGAGCATCATCATCCCTAACTAGGGAACATGAACCTGACGGGTGTGGATTCAGTTCAACCTTCAGGGTCACCTTCCAAACAAGAAAGCACTGTACTATGTATTGCTGGTTTCATTAATAACCTCTGCGTTAAATTATGTGCCATATAAAGAAATACACTTAAATACACTCAAATAGCTTCATCTGATAGCTTTTGTGTGTGTAAAACACGAAAATAACGTTTCCGTGAAATTTACAAAAAGTGAATTTTTTCGTTTTTTAGTCAAAATCTGCTTGTTTTCACTCTTACAGCACCAATACGCTGATACTCGCTGGAAAATAATTCAAGTGATATCAAACTTTTTATATAGGCATAGGGCATTCATATGTATCAAACTATGCTAACAAGAACTTAATCGGATGATATGGAAATTTAAAAAAAAATCAACATTAGTTCGATAACAGCGCCCTGTATTCAATTTTCATACTTGTACATAGTCATGTTTGTGTTACTCATTTATTATTTCCTGACGGTAGATGACCCTCAAGGTACAAAAATAGCGACTTTCATTTAGAGGGAGGGTGATGCTCAAGGTAGATCGGCTGGCGACTTCGTTCTACATTGAGCATCATCATCCCTAACTAGGGAACATGAACCTGAAGGGTGTGAAGTCAGTTCATCCTTCAGGTTCATCCTCCCTAACGAGGGAATATGAAACTGAAGGGTGTGGATTAAGTTCAACCTTCAGGGTCACCTTCCAAACAAGAAAACACTGTACTATGTATTGCTAGTTTCATTAATAAACTCTGCGTTAAATTATGTGCCATATAACGAAATACACTTAAATACACTCAAATAGCTTCATTTGATAGCGTTTGTGTGTGTAAAACACGAAAATAACCTTTCCGTGAAATTTTGCAAAAAGTGAATTTTTTCGTGTTTTTTAGTCAAAATCTGCTTGTTTTCACTCTTACAGCAACAATACGCTGATACTCGCTGGAAAATGATTCCAGTGATACCAAACTTTTTATATAATCATAGGGCATTGACATATATCAAACTATGCTAATAAGAACTTAAACTGATGATATGGAAATTTAAAAAAAAATCAACATTAGATCGATAACAGCGCCCTGTATTCAATTTTCATACTTGTACATCGTCATGTTTGTGTTACTCATTTATTAAATATTTCCTGAAGGTAGATGACCCTCAAGGTACAAAAATAGTGACTTTTGTTTAGAGGGAGGGTGATGCTCAAGGTAGATCGGCTGGCGACTTCGTTCTACCTTGAGCATCTTCATCCCTAACTAGGGAACATGAAACTGAAGGGTGTGAAGTCAGTTCAACCTTCAGGTTCATCCTCCCTAACGAGGGAACATGAACCTGAAGGGTGTGGATTCAGTTCAACCTTCAGGGTCACCTTCCAAAGAAGAAAGCACTGTACTATGTATTGCTGGTTTCATTAATAACCTCTGTGTTAAATTATGTGCCATATAACGAAATACACTTAAATGCACTCAAATAGCTTCATCTGATAGCGTTTGTGTGTGTAAAACACGAAAATAACGTTTCCGTGAAATTTTGCAAAAAGTCAATTTTTTCGTGTTTTTTAATCAAAATCTGCTTGTTTTCACTCTTACAGCAACAATACGCTGATACTCGCTGGAAAATGATTCCAGTGATATCAAACGTTTTATATAGGCATAGGGCATTGATATGTATCAAACTATGCTAATAAGAACTTAATCGGATGATAGGGAAATTTTAAAAAAATTCAACATTAGTTCGATAACAGCGCCCTGTATTCAATTTTCATCCTTGTACATAGTCATGTTTGTGTTACTTATTTATTTCCTGAAGGTAGATGACCCTCAAGGTACAAAATTAGCGATTTTCTTTTAGAGGGAGGTTGATGCTCAAGGTTGATCGGCTGGCGAATTCGTTCTACCTTGATATCATCGTCCCTAACTAGGGAACATGAACCTTAAGGGTGTGGATTCAGTTCAACCTTCAGGGTCACCTTCCTAACTAGAAAGCACTGTACTATGTATTGCTAGTTTCATTAATAACCTCTGCGTTAAATTATGTGCCATATAAAGAAATACACTTAAATACACTCAAATAGCTTCATCTCATAGCTTTTGTGTGTGTAAAACACGAAAATAACGTTTCCGTGAAATTTACAAAAATGAATTTTTTCGTGTTTTTTAGTCAAAATCTGCTTGTTTTCCCTCTTACAGAACCAATACGCTGATACTCGCTGGAAAATGATTCGAGCGATATGTAACTTTTTATATAGTCATAGGGCATTGATATCTCTCAAACTGCGCTAATAAGAACTTAATCGGGTGATATGCAAATTTTAAAAAAATTCAAAATTAGTTCGATAACAGCGCCCTCTAACGACATAATGTCCAAACAAGGCAGAAAGCACTGTACTATGTATTGCTGGTTTCTTTAACATCTGCGTTAAATTATGTGCCATACAACGAAATACACTTAAATACACTCAAATAGCTTCATCTGATAGCGTTTGTGTGTGTAAAACACGAATATAACGTTTCCGTGAAATTTTGCAAAAAGGGAATTTTTTCGTGTTTTTTAGTCAAAATCTGCTTGTTTTCACTCTTACAGCAACAATACGCTGATACTCGCTGGAAATTGAATCCAGTGATATTAAACTTTTTATATGGGCATATCGCATTGATATGTATCAAACTATGCTAATAAGAACTTAATCGGATGATATGGAAATTTAAAAAAAATCAACATTTGTTCGATAACAGCGCTCTGTATTCAATTTTCATACTTGTACATAGTCATGTTTGAGTTAATCATTTATTAAATATTTCCTGAAGGAGATGACCCTCAAGGTACAAAAATAGCGACTTTCATTTAGAGGGAGGGTGATGCTCAAGGTAGATCGGCTGGCGACTTCGTTGTACCTTGAGCATCATCATCCCTAACTAGGGAACATGAACCTGACGGGTGTGGATTCAGTTCAACCTTCAGGGTCACCTTCCAAACAAGAAAGCACTGTACTATGTATTGCTGGTTTCATTAATAACCTCTGCGTTAAATTATGTGCCATATAAAGAAATACACTTAAATACACTCAAACAGCTTCATCTGATAGCGTTTGTGTGTGTAAAACACGAAAATAACGTTTCCGTGAAATTTTGCAAAAAGTGAATTTTTTCGTGTTTTTTAGTCAAAATCTGCTTGTTTTCACTCTTACAGCACCAATACGCTGATACTCGCTGGAAAATGATTCCAGTGATATCAAACTTTTTATATAGGCATAGGGCATTCATATGTATCAAACTATGCTAATAAGAACTTAATCGGATGATATGGAAATTTTAAAAAAAATCAACATTAGTTCGATAACAGCGCCCTGTATTCAATTTTCATACTTGTACATAGTCATGTTTGTGTTACTCATTTATTATTTCCTGAAGGTAGATGACCCTCAAGGTACAAAAATAGCGACTTTCATTTAGAGGGAGGGTGATGCTCAAGGTAGATCGGCTGGCGACTTCGTTCTACATTGAGCATCATCATCCCTAACTAGGGAACATGAACCTGAAGGGTGTGAAGTCAGTTCAACCTTCAGGTTCATCCTCCCTAACGAGGGAATATGAAACTGAAGGGTGTGGATTAAGTTCAACCTTCAGGGTCACCTTCCAAACAAGAAAGCACTGTACTATGTATTGCTAGTTTCATTAATAACCTCTGCGTTAAATTATGTGCCATATAAAGAAATACACTTAAATACACTCAAATAGCTTCATCTGATAGCTTTTGTGTGTGTAAAACACGAAAATAACGTTTCCGTGAAATTTACAAAAAGTGAATTTTTTCGTGTTTTTTAGTCAAAATCTGCTTGTTTTCACTCTTACAGCACCAATCCGCTGATACTCGCTGGAAAATAATTCAAGTGATATCAAACTTTTTATATAGGCATAGGGCATTCATATGTATCAAACTATGCTAACAAGAACTTAATCGGATGATATGGAAATTTTAAAAAAAATCTTCCCTAACTAGGGAACATGAAACTGAAGGGTGTGAAGTCAGTTCAACCTTCAGGTTCATCCTCCCTAACGAGGGAACATGAACCTGAAGGGTGTGGATTCAGTTCAACCTTCAGGGTCACCCTCCAAACAAGAAAGCACTGTACTATGTATTGCTGGTTTCATTAATAACCTCTGCGTTGAATTATGTGCCATATAACGAAGTATACTTAAATACACTCAAATAGCGTGATCTAATAGCGTTTGTGTGTGTAAAACACGAAAATAACGTTTCCGTGAAATTTTGCAAAAAGTGAATTTTTTCGTGTTTTTTAGTCAAAATCTGCTTGTTTTCACTCTTACAGCAACAATACGCTGATACTCGCTGGAAAATGATTCCAGTGATACAAAACTTTTTATATAGTCATAGGGCATTGATATATATCAAACTATGCTAATAAGAACTTAAACTGATGATATGGACATTTTTAAAAAAATCAAAATTAGTTCGATAACAGCGCTCTGTATTCAATTTTCATACTTGTACATAGTCATGTTTGTGTTACTCATTTATTAAATATTTCCTGAAGGTAGATGACCCTCAAGGTACAAAAATAGCGACTTTCATTTAGAGGGAGGGTGATGCTGAAGGTAGATCGGCTGGCGACTTCGTTGTACCTTGAGCATCATCATCCCTAACTAGGGAACATGAACATGAAGGGTGTGGAGTCAGTTCAACCTTCAGGTTCATCCTCACTAACGAGGGAACATGAACCTGAAGGGTGTGGATTCATTTCAACCTTCAGTGTCACCTTTCTAACAAGAAAGCACTGAACTATGTATTGCTAGTTTCATTAATAAACTCTGCGTTAAATTATGTGTTATATAACGAAAAACACTTAAATACACTCAAATAGCTTCATCTTCCAGCGTTTGTGTGTGAAAACACGAAAATAACGTTTCCGTGTAATTTTGCAAAAAGTGAATTTTTTCGTGTTTTTTAGTCAAAACTTGCTTGTTTTCACTCTTACAGAACGAATACGCTGATACTCGCTGGAAAATGATTCGATTGATATGTAACTTTTTATATAGGCAGAGGGCATTGATATGTATCAAACTATGCTAATAAGAACTTAATCGGATGATATGGAAATTTTAAAAAAATCAACATTAATTCGATAACAGCGCCCTGTATTCAATTTTCATACTTGTACATAGTCTTGTTTGTGTTACTCATTTATTAAATATTTCCTGAAGATAGATGACCCTCAAGGTACAAAAATAGCGACTTTCATTTAGAGGGAGGGTGAAGCTCAAGGTAGATCGGCTGGCGACTTCGTTCTACCTTGAGCATCATCATCCCTAACTAGGGAACATGAACCTGAAGGTTGTGGATTCAGTTCAACCTTCAGGGTCACCTTCCAAACAAGAAAGCACTGTACTATGTATTGCTGGTTTCATTAATAACCTCTGCGTTAAATTATGTGCCATATAACGATATACACTTAAATACACTCAAATAGCTTCATCTGATAGCGTTTGTGTGTGTAAAACACGAAAATAACGTTTCCGTAAAATTTTGCAAAAAGTGAATTTTTTCGTGTTTTTTAGTCAAAATCTGATTGTTTTCACTCTTACAGCACCAATACGCTGATACTCGCTGGAAATTGATTCCAGCGATATCAATCTTTTTATATAGGCATAGGGCATTGATATGTATCAAACTGTGCCAATAAGAACTTAATCGGTTGATATGGAAATTTTAAAAAAAATCAACATTAGTTCGATAACAGCGCCCTGTATTCAATTTTAATCCATGTACATAGTCATGTTTGTGTTACTTATTTATTATTTCCTGAAGGTAGATGACCCTCAAGGTAAAAAAATAGCGACTTTCTTTAGAGGGAGGTTGATGCTCAAGGTTGATCCGCTGTCGAATTCGTTCTACCTTGAGCATCATCGTCCCTAACTAGGGAACATGAACCTGAAGGGTGTGGAGTCATTTCAAACTTCAGGTTCATCCTCCCTAACGAGGGAACATGAACCTGAAGGGTGTGGATTCAGTTCAACCTTCAGGGTCACCTTCCTAACAAGAAAGCACTGTACTACGTATTGCTAGTTTCATTAATAAACTCTGCGTTAAATTATGTGCCATATAACGAAATACACTTAAATACCCTCGAATAGCTTCATCTGATAGCGTTTGTGTGTGTAAAACAAGAAAATAACGTTTCCGTGAAATTTTGCAAAAAGTGAATTTTTTCGTGTTTTTTAGTCAAAACCTGCTTGTTTTCACTCTTTCAGCACGAATACGCTGAGACTCGCTGGAAAATTATTCGAGCGATATGTAACTTTTTATATAGGCATAGGGCATTGATGTATATCAAACTGCGCTAATAAGAACTTAATCGGATGATATGGAAATTTAACAAAAAATCCACATTAGTTCGAGAACAGCGCCCTGTATTCAATTTTCATCCTTGTACATAGTCATGTTTGTGTTACTTTTCCTGAAGGTAGATGACCATCAAGGTATAGAAATAGCGACTTTCATTTAGAGGGAGGGTGATGCTCAAGGTAGATCGGCTGGCGACTTCGTTCTACCTTGAGCATCATCATCCCTAACTAGGGAACATGAACCTGAAGGGTGTGGATTCAGTTCAACCTTCAGGGTCACCTTCCAAACAAGAAAGCACTGTACTATGTATTGCTGGTTTCATTAATAACCTCTGCGTTAAATTATGTGCCATATAACGAAATACACTTAAATACACTCAAATATCTTCATCTGATAGCGTTTGTGTGTGTAAAACACTAATATAACGTTTCCGTGAAATTTTGCAAAAAGTGAATTTTTTCGTGTTTTTTAGTCAAAATCTGCTTGTTTTCACTCTTACAGAACCAATAAACTGATACTCGCTGGAAAATGATTCCAGCGATATGTAACTTTTTATATAGTCATAGGGCATTTATATCTATCAAACTGCGCTAATAAGAACTTAATCGGGTGATATACATATTTTTAAAAAATTCAACATTAGTTCTATAACAGCGCCCTCTAACGACATAATGTCCAAACAAGGCAGAAAGCACTGTACTATGTATTGCTAATTTCTTAAACAACCTCTGCGTTAAATTATGTGCCATATAACGAAATACACTTAAATACACTCAAATATCTTCATCTGATAGCGTTTGTATGTGTAAAACACGAAAATAACGTTTCTGTGAAATTTTGCAAAAAGTGAATTTTTTCGTGTTTTTTAGTCAAAACCTGCTTGTTTTCACTCTTACAGCACGAATAAGCTGATACTCGCTGGAAAATGATTCGAGCGATATGTAACTTTTTATATAGGCATAGGGCAGTGATATCTATCAAACTGTGCTAATAAGAACTTAATCGGGTGATATGCAAGTTTTTAAAAAATTCAACATTAGTTCGATAACAGCGCCCTCTAACGACATAATGTCCAAACAAGGCAGAAAGCACTGTACTATGTATTGCTGGTTTCATTAACAACCTCTGCGTTAAATTATGTGCCATATAACGAAATACACTACAATACACTCAAATAGCTTCATCTGATAGCGTTTGTGTGTGTAAAACACGAAAATAACGTTTCCGTTAAATTTTGCAAAAAGTGAATTTTTTCGTGTTTTTTAGTCAAAACCTGCTTATTTTCACTCTTACAGCATGAATAAGCTGATACACTCTGGAAAATGATTCGAGCGATATGTAACATTTTATATAGGCATAGGGCAGTGATATATATCAAACTGCGCTAATAAGAACTTAATCGGGTCATATGCAAATTTTTAAAAAATTCAACATTAGTTCGATAATATCGCCCTCTAACGACATAATATCCGAACAAGGCAGAAAGCACTGTACTATGTATTGCTGGTTTCTTTAACAACCTCTGCGTTAAATTATGTGCCATATAACGAAATACACTTAAATACACTCAAATAGCTTCATCTGATAGCGTTTGTGTGTGTAAAACACGAAAATAACGTTTCCGTGAAATTTTGCAAAGTGAATTTTTTCGTGTTTTTTAGTCAAAACCTGCTTGTTTTCACTCTTACAGCACCAATACGCTGATACTCGCTGGAAAATGATTCCAGCGATATCAAACTTTTTATATAGGCATAGGGCATTGATATGTATGAAACTGTGCTAATAAGAACTTAATCGTTTGATATGGAAATTTTAAAAAAAATCAACATTAGTTCGATAACAGCGCCCTGTATTCAATTTTCATCCTTTTACATAGTCATGTTTGTGTTACTCATTTATTAAATATTTCCTGAAGGTAGATGACCCTCAAGGTACAAAAATAGAGACTTTCATTTAGAGGGAGGGTGATGCTCAAGGTAGATCGGTTGGCGAATTCGTTCTACCTTGAGCATCATCGTCCCTAACTAGGGAACATGAACCTGAAGGGTGTGGAGTCAGTTCAACCTTCAGGGTCATCCTCCCTAACGAGGGAACATGAACCTGAAGGGTGTGGATTCGGTTCAACCTTCAGGGTCACCTTCCAAACAAGAAAGCACTGTACTATGTATTGCTGGTTTCATTAATAACCTCTGCGTTAAATTATGTGCCACATAACGAAATACACTTAAATACACTCAAATAGCTTCATCTGATAGCGTTTGTGTGTATAAAACACGAATATAACGTTTCCGTGAAATTTTGCAAAAAGTGAATTTTTTCGTGTGATTTAGTCAAAACCTGCTTGTTTTCACTCTTTCAGCACGAATCCGCTGAGACTCGCTGGAAAATGATTCGAGCGATATCAAACTTTTTATATAGGCATAGGGCATTGATATCTATCAAACTGCTCTAATAAGAACTTAATCGGATGATATGGAAATTTAAAAAAAAATCCACATTAGTTCGAGAACAGCGCCCTATATTCAATTTTCATCCTTGTACATAGTCATGTTTGTGTTACTTATTTCCTGAAGGTAGATGACCATCAAGGTACAGAAATAGCGACTTTCATTTAGAGGGAGGGTGATGCTCAAGGTAGATCGGCTGGCGACTTCGTTCTACCTTGAGCATCATCATCCCTAACTAGGGAACATGAACCTGAAGGGTGTGAAGTCAGTTCAACCTTCAGGTTCATCCTCCCTAAAGAGGGAACATGAACCTGAAGGGTGTGGATTCAGTTCAACCTTCAGGGTCACCTTCCAAACAAGAAAGCACTGTACTATGTATTGCTGGTTTCATTAATAACCTTTGCGTTAAATTATGTGCCATATAACGAAATACACTTAAATACACTCAAATAGCTTCATCTGATAGCGTTTGTGTGTGTAAAGCACGAAAATAACGTTTAAGTGAAATTTTGCAAAAAGCGAATTTTTTCGAGTTTTTTAGTCAAAATCTGCTTGTTTTCACTCTTACAGCGCCAATACGCTGATACTCGCTGGAAAATGATTCCAGCGATATCAAACTTTTTATATAGGCATACGGCATTGATATGTATCAAACTGTGCTAATAAGAACTTAATCGGTTGATATGGAAATTTAAAAAAAAATCAACATTAGTTCGATAACAGCGTCTGTATTCAATTTTCATCCTTGTACATAGTCATGTTTGTGTTACTTATTATTTCCTGAAGGTAGATGACCCTCAAGGTAAAAAAATAGCGACTTTCATTTAGAGGGAGGTTGATGCTCAAGGTTGATCGGCTGGCGAATTCGTTCTACCTTGAGCATCATCGTCCCTAACTAGGGAACATGAACCTAAAGGGTGTGGATTCAGTTCAACCTTCAGGGTCACCTTCCAAACAAGAAAGCACTGTACTATGTATTGCTGGTTTCATTAATAACCTCTGCGTTAAATTATGTGCCATATAACGAAATACACTTAAATACACTCAAATATCTTCATCTGATAGCGTTTGTGTGTGTAAAACACAAATATAACGTTTCCGTGAAATTTTGCAAAAAGTGACTTTTTTCGTGTTTTTTAGTCAAAATCTGCTTGTTTTCACTCTTACAGAATCAATACGCTGATATTCGCTGGAAAATGATTCCAGCGATATGAAACTTTTTATATAGTCATAGGGCATTTATATCTATCAAACTGCGCTAATAAGAACTTAATCGGGTGATATGCATATTTTTAAAAAATTCAACATTAGTTCTATAACAGCGCCCTCTAACGACATAATGTCCAAACAAGGCAGAAAGCACTGTACTATGTATTGCTGGTTTCATTAACAACCTCTGCGTTAAATTATGTGCCATATAACGAAATACACTTAAATACACTCAAATAGCTTCATCTTAGAGCGTTTGTGTGTGTAAAACACGAAAATAACGTTTCCGTGGAATTTTGCAAAAAGTGAATTTTTTCGTGTTTTTTAGTCAAAACCTGCTTGTTTTCACTCTTACAGCACGAATAAGCTGATACTCGCTGGAAAATGATTCGAGCGATATGTAACTTTTTATATAGGCATAGGGCATTGATATGTATGAAACTGTGCTAATAAGAACTTAATCGTTTGATATGGAAATTTAAAAAAAAATCAACATTAGTTCGATAACAGCGCCCTGTATTAAATTTTCATCCTTTTACATAGTCATGTTTGTGTTACTCATTTATTAAATATTTCCTGAAGGTAGATGACCCTCAAGGTACAAAAATAGCGACTTTCATTTAGAGGGAGGGTGATGCTCAAGGTAGATCGGTTGGCGAATTCGTTCTACATTGAGCATCATCGTCCCTAACTAGGGAACATGAACCTGAAGGGTGTGGACTCAGTTCAACCTTCAGGGTCATCCTCCCTAACGAGGGAACATGAACCTGAAGGGTGTGGATTCGGTTCAACCTTCAGGGTCACCTTCCAAACAAGAAAGCACTGTACTATGTATTGCTGGTTTCATTAATAACCTCTGCGTTAAATTATGTGCCATATAACGAAATACACTTAAATACACTCAAATAGCTTCATCTGATAGCGTTTGTGTGTATAAAACACGAATATAACGTTTCCGTGAAATTTTGCAAAAAGTGAATTTTTTCGTGTTTTTTAGTCAAAACCTGCTTGTTTTCACTCTTACAGGACGAATAAACTGATACTCGCTGAAAATGATTCCAGAGATATGTAACTTTTTATATAGTCATAGGGCATTTATATCTATCACTGTGCTAATAAGAACTTAATCGGGTGATATGCCTATTTTTAAAAAATTCAACATCAGTTCTATAACAGCGCCCTCTAACGACATAATGTCCAAACAAGGTAGAAAGCACTGTACTATGTATTGCTGGTTTCTTTAACAACCTCTGCGTTAAATTATGTGCCATATAACGAAATACACTTAAATGCACTCAAATAGCTTCATCTGATAGCGTTTATGTGTGTAAAACACGAAAATAACGTTTCGGTGAAATTTTGCAAAAAGTGAATTTTTTCGTGTTTTTTAGTCAAAACCTGCTTGTTTTCATTCTTACAGCACGAATAAGCTGATACTCGCTGGAAAATGATTCGAGCGATATGTAACTTTTTATATAGGCAGAGGGCAGTGATATCTATCAAACTGTGCTAATAAGAACTTAATCGGGTGATATGCAAGTTTTTAAAAAATCCAACATTAGTTCGATAACAGCGCCCTCTAACGACAAAATGTCCAAACAAGGCAGAAAGCACTGTACTATGTATTGCTGGTTTCATTAACAACCTCTGCGTTAAATTATGTGCAATATAACGAAATACACTTAAATACACTCAAATAGCTTCATCTGATAGCGTTTGTGTGTGTAAAACACGAAAATAACGTTTCCGTTAAATTTTGCAAAAAGTGAATTTTTTCGTGTTTTTTAGTCAAAACCTGCTTATTTTCACTCTTACAGCACGAATAAGCTGATACACTCAGGAAAATGATTCGAGCGATATGTAACATTTTATATAGGCATAGGGCAGTGATATCTATCAAACTGCGCTAATAAGAACTTAATCGGATGATATGGAAATTTTAAAAAAATCCACATTAGTTCGATAACAGCGCCCTGCATTCAGTTTTCATCCTTGTTCATAGTCATGTTTGTGTTACTTATTTCCTGAAGGTAGATGAACCTCAAGGTACAAAAATTACGACTTTCATTTAGAGGGAGGTTGATGCTCAAGGTTGTTCGGCTGTCGAATTCGTTCTACCTTGAGCATCATCGTCCCTAACTAGGGAACATGAACCTGAAGGGTGTGGAGTCAGTTCAACCTTCAGGTTCATCCTCCCTAACGAGGGAACATGAACCTGAAGGGTGTGGATTCAGTTGAACCTGCAGGGTCACCTTCCTAACAAGAAAGCACTGTACTAGGTATTGCTAGTTTCATTAATAAACTCTGCGTTAAATTATGTGTCATATAACGAAATACACTTAAATACACTCAAGTAGCTTCATCTGATAGAGGTTGTGTGTGTAAAACACAAAAATAACGTTTCCGTGAAATTTTGCAAAAAGTGAATTTTTTCGTGTTTTTTAGTCATAATCTGCTTGTTTTCACTCTTACAGCACCAATACGCTGATACTCGCTGGAAAATGATTCAAGCGATATCAAACTTATTATACAGGCATAGGGCATTCATATGTATCAAACTTTGCTAATAAGAACTTAATCGGATGATATGGAAATTTAAAAAAAAAAAAACATTAGTTCGATAACAGCGCCCTGTATTCAATTTTCATACTTGTACATAGTCATGTTTGTGTTACTCATTTATTAAATATTTCCTGAAGGTAGATGACCCTCAAGGTACAAAAATAGCGACTTTCATTTAGAGGGAGGGTGATGCTCAAGGTAGATCGGCTGGCGACTTCGTTCTACCTTGAGCATCATCATCCCTAACTAGGGAACATGAACCTGAAGGGTGTGAAG
Organism: Typopeltis vanoorti; assembly: GCF_054136105.1. Lineage (NCBI taxonomy): Eukaryota > Metazoa > Arthropoda > Arachnida > Uropygi > Thelyphonidae > Typopeltis > Typopeltis vanoorti. The sequence continues at coordinate 711,900 of NC_143571.1, forward strand.
TCAGTTCAACCTTCAGGTTCATCCTCCCTAAAGAGGGAACATGAACCTGAAGGGTGTGGATTCAGTTCAACCTTCAGGGTCATCTTCCAAACAAGAAAGCACTGTACTATGCATTGCTGGTTTCATTAATAACCTCTGCGTTAAATTATGTACCATATAACGAAATACACTTAAATACACTCAAATAGCTTCATCTGATAGCGTTTGTGTGTGTAAAACACGAAAATAACGTTTCCGTGAAATTTTGCAAAAAGTGAATTTTTTTGTGTTTTTTAATCAAAATCTGCTTGTTTTCACTCTTACAGAAACAATACGCTGATACTCGCTGGAAAATGATTCCAGTGATATCAAACTTTTATATGGGCATAGGGCATTGATATGTATCTATCTATATTATTAACAACTTAATCGGATGATATGGAAATTTTAAAAAAATCAACATTAGTTCGATACCAGCGCCCTGTATTCAATTTTCTTCCTTGTACAGTCATGTTTGTGTTACATTTATTATTTCCTGAAGGTAGATGACCCTCAACGTAAAAAATAGCGACTTTCATTTAGAGGGAGGTTGATTCTCAAGGTTGATCGGCTGGCGAATTCGTTCTACCTTGAGCATCATCGTCCCTAACTAGGGAACATGAACCTGAAGGGTGTGGAGTCAGTTCAACCTTCAGGTTCATCCTCCCTAACGAGGGAACATGAACCTGAAGGGTGTGGATTCAGTTCAACCTTCAGGGTCACATTCCTAACAAGAAAGCACTGTACTATGTATTGCTAGTTTCATTAATAAACTCTGCGTTAAATTATGTGCCATATAACGAAATACACTTAAATACACTCAAATAGCTTCATCTGATAGCGTTTGTGTGTGTAAAACACGAAAATAACGTTTCCGGGAAATTTTGCAAAAAGTGAATTTTTTCTTTTTTTTTAGTCAAAACCTGCTTGTTTTCACTCTAGCAGCACGAATACGCTGATACTCGCTGGATAATGATTCGAGCGATATGTAACTTTTTATATAGGCTTAGGGCATTGATATCTATCAAAGTGCGCTAATAAGAACTTAATCGGGTGATATGCAAATTTTTAAAAAATTCAACATTAGTTCGATAACAGCGCCCTCTATCGACATAATGTCCAAACCAGGCAGAAAGCACTGTACTATGTATTGCTGGTTTCTTTAACAACATCTGCGTTAAAATATGTGCCATACAACGAAATACACTTAAATACACTCAAATAGCTTCATCTGATAGCGTTTGTGTGTGTAAAACACGAAAATAACGTTTCCGTGAAATTTTGCAAAAAGGAATTTTTTTGTGTTTTTTAGTCAAAATCTGCTTGTTTTCACTCTTACAGAAACAATACGCTGATACTCGCTGGAAAATGATTCCAGTGATATCAAACCTTTTATATGGGCATAGGGCATTGATATGTATATACCTATGCTAATAAGAACTTAATCGGATGATATGGAAATTTTAAAAAAATCAACATTCGTTCCATAACAACGCCCTGTATTCAATTTTCATACTTGTACATAGTCATGTTTGTGTTACTCATTTATTAAATATTTCCTGAAGGTAGATGACCCTCAAGGTACAAAAATTGCGACTTTCATTTAGAGGGAGGGTGATGCTCAAGGTAGATCGGCTGGCGACTTCGTTCTACCTTGAGCATCTTCATCCCTAACTAGGGAACATGAAACTGAAGGGTGTGAAGTCAGTTCAACCTTCAGGTTCTTCCTCCCTAACGAGGGAACATGAACCTGAAGGGTGTGGATTCAGTTCAACCTTCAGGGTCACCTTCCAAACAAGAAAGCACTGTACTATGTATTGCTGGTTTCATTAATAACCTCTGCGTCAAATTATGTGCCATATAACGAAATACACTTAAATACTCTCAAATAGCTTCATCTGATAGCGTTTGTGTGTGTAAAACACGAAAATAACGTTTCCGGGAAATTTTGCAAAAAGTGAATTTTTTCGTGTTTTTTAGTCAAAACCTGCTTGTTTTCACTCTAGCAGCACGAATACGCTGATACTCGCTGGATAATGATTCGAGCGATATGTAACTTTTTATATAGGCTTAGGGCATTGATATCTATCAAAGTGCGCTAATAAGAACTTAATCGGGTGATATGCAAATTTTTAAAAAATCAAAATTAGTTTAGTAACAGCGCTCTGTATTCAATTTTCATACTTGTACATAGTCATGTTTGTGTTACTCATTTATTAAATATTTCCTGAAGGTAGATGACCCTAAAGTTACAAAAATAGCGACTTTCATTTAGAGGGAGGGTGATGCTCAAGTTAAATCGGATGGCGACTTCGTTCTACCTTGAGCATCATCATCCCTAACTAGGGAACATGAACCTAAAGGGTGTGGTCAGTTCAACCTTCAGATTCATCCTCCCTAACGAGGGAACATGAACCTGAAGGGTGTGGATTCAGTTCAACCTTCAGGGTCACATTCCAAACAAGAAAGCACTGTACTATGTATTGCTGGTTTCATTAATAACCTCTGCGTTGAATTATGTGCCATGTAACGAAATACACTTAAATACACTCAAATAGCTTCATCTGATAGCGTTTGTGTGTGTAAAACACGAAAATAACGTTTCCGTGAAATTTTGCAAAAAGTGAATTTTTTCGTGTTTTTTAGTCAAAACCTGCTTGTTTTCACTCTTTCAGGACGAATACGCTGAGACTCGCTGGAAAATGATTCGAGCGATATGTAACTTTTTATATAGGCATAGGGCATTGATATCTATCAAACTGCGCTAATAAGAACTTAATCGGATGATATGGAAATTTAAAAAAAAATCCACATTAGTTCGATAACAGCGCCGTGTATTCAGTTTTCATCCTTGTTCATAGTCATGTTTGTGTTACTTATTTCCTGAAGGTAGATGAACCTCAAGGTACAAAAATAGCGACTTTCATTTAGAGGGAGGTTGATGCTCAAGGTTGATCGGCTGTCGAATTCGTTCTACCTTGAGCATCATCGTCCCTAACTAGGGAACATGAACCTGAAGGGTGTGGAGTCAGTTCAACCTTCAGGTTCATCCTCCCTAACGAGGGAACATGAACCTGAAGGGTTTGGATTCAGTTGAACCTGCAGGGTCACCTTCCTAACAAGAAAGCACTGTACTAGGTAATGCTAGTTTCATTAATAAATTCTGCGTTAAATTATGTGCCATATAACGAAATACACTTAAATACACTCAAGTAGCTTCATCTGATAGAGTTTGTGTGTGTAAAACACAAAAATAACGTTTCCGTGAAATTTTGCAAAAAGTGAATTTTTTCGTGTTTTTTAGTCATAATCTGCTTGTTTTCACTCTTACAGCACCAATACGCTGATACTCGCTGGAAAATGATTCAAGTGATATCAAACTTATTATACAGGCATAGGGCATTCATATGTATCAAACTTTGCTAATAAGAACTTAATCGGATGATATGGAAATTTTAAAAAAAAACAACATTAGTTCGATAACAGCGCCCTGTATTCAATTTTCATACTTGTACATAGTCATGTTTGTGTTACTCATTTATTAAATATTTCCTGAAGGTAGATGACACTCAAGGTACAGAAATAGCGACTTTCATTTAGAGGGAGGGTGATGCTCAAGGTAGATCGGCTGGCGACTTCGTTCTACCTTGAGCATCATCATCCCTAACTAGGGAACATGAACCTGAAGGGTGTGAAGTCAGTTCAACCTTCAGGTTCATCCTCCCTAAACAGGGAACATGAACCTGAAGGGTGTGGATTCAGTTCAACCTTCAGGGTCACATTCCTAACAAGAAAGCACTGTACTATGTATTGCTAGTTTCATTAATAAACTCTGCGTTAAATTATGTGCCATATAACGAAATACACTTAAATACACTCAAATAGCTTTATCTGATAGCGTTTGTGTGTGTAAAACACGAAAATAACGTTTCCCGGAAATTTTGCAAAAAGTGAATTTTTTCGTGTTTTTTAGTCATAATCTGCTTGTTTTCACTCTTACAGCACCAATACGCTGATACTCGCTGGAAAATGATTCAAGTGATATCAAACTTATTATACAGGCATAGGGCATTCATATGTATCAAACTTTGCTAATAAGAACTTAATCGGATGATATGGAAATTTTAAAAAAAAACAACATTAGTTCGATAACAGCGCCCTGTATTCAATTTTCATACTTGTACATAGTCATGTTTGTGTTACTCATTTATTAAATATTTCCTGAAGGTAGATGACACTCAAGGTACAGAAATAGCGACTTTCATTTAGAGGGAGGGTGATGCTCAAGGTAGATCGGCTGGCGACTTCGTTCTACCTTGAGCATCATCATCCCTAACTAGGGAACATGAACCTGAAGGGTGTGAAGTCAGTTCAACCTTCAGGTTCATCCTCCCTAAACAGGGAACATGAACCTGAAGGGTGTGGATTCAGTTCAACCTTCAGTGTCATCTTCCAAACAAGAAAGCACTGTACTATGTATTGCTGGTTTCATTAATAACCTCTGCGTTAAATTATGTACCATATAACGAAATACACTTAAATACACTCAAATAGCTTCATCTGATAGCGTTTGTGTGTGTAAAACACGAAAATAACGTTTCCGTGAAATTTTGCAAAAAGTGAATTTTTTTGTGTTTTTTAATCAAACTCTGCTTGTTTTCACTCTTACAGAAACAATACGCTGATACTCGCTGGAAAATGATTCCAGTGATATCAAACTTTTATATGGGCATAGGGCATTGATATGTATCTATCTATGTTAATAACAACTTAATCGGATGATATGGAAATTTTAAAAAAATCAACATTAGTTCGATACCAGCGCCCTGTATTCAATATTCATCCTTGTACATAGTCATGTTTGTGTTACATTTATTATTTCCTGAAGGTAGATGACCCTCAACGTAAAAAATAGCGACTTTCATTTAGAGGGAGGTTGATTCTCAAGGTTGATCGGCTGGCGAATTCGTTCTACCTTGAGCATCATCGTCCCTAACTAGGGAACATGAACCTGAAGGGTGTGGAGTCAGTTCAACCTTCAGGTTCATCCTCCCTAACGAGGGAACATGAACCTGAAGGGTGTGGATTCAGTTCAACCTTCAGGGTCACATTCCTAACAAGAAAGCACTGTACTATGTATTGCTAGTTTCATTAATAAACTCTGCGTTAAATTATGTGCCATATAACGAAATACACTTAAATACACTCAAATAGCTTCATCTGATAGCGTTTGTGTGTGTAAAACACGAAAATAACGTTTCCGGGAAATTTTGCAAAAAGTGAATTTTTTCGTGTTTTTTAGTCATAATCTGCTTGTTTTCACTCTTACAGCACCAATACGCTGATACTCGCTGGAAAATGATTCAAGCGATATCAAACTTATTATACAGGCATAGGGCATTCATATGTATCAAACTTTGCTAATAAGAACTTAATCGGATGATATGGAAATTTTTAAAAAAAACAACATTAGTTCGATAACAGCGCCCTGTATTCAATTTTCATACTTGTACATAGTCATGTTTGTGTTACTCATTTATTAAATATTTCCTGAAGGTAGATGACACTCAAGGTACAGAAATAGCGACTTTCATTTAGAGGGAGGGTGATGCTCAAGGTAGATCGGCTGGCGACTTCGTTCTACCTTGAGCATCATCATCCCTAACTAGGGAACATGAACCTGAAGGGTGTGAAGTCAGTTCAACCTTCAGGTTCATCCTCCCTAAAGAGGGAACATGAACCTGAAGGGTGTGGATTCAGTTCAACCTTCAGGGTCATCTTCCAAACAAGAAAGCACTGTACTATGTATTGCTGGTTTCATTAATAACCTCTGCGTTAAATTATGTGCCATATAACGAAATACACTTAAATACACTCAAATAGCTTCATCTGATAGCGTTTGTGTGTGTAAAACACGAAAATAACGTTTCCGTGAAATTTTGCAAAAAGTGAATTTTTTCGTGTTTTTTAGTCAAAATCTGCTTGTTTTCACTCTTACAGCAACAATACGCTGATACTCGCTGGAAAATGATTCCAGCGATATCAAACTTTTTATATAGGCATAGGGCATTGATATGTATCAAACTATGCTAATAAGAACTTAATCGGATGATATGGAAATTTTAAAAAAATCAAAATTAGTTTAGTAACAGCGCCCTGTATTCAATTTTCATACTTGTACATAGTCATGTTTGTGTTACTCATTTATTAAATATTTCCTGAAGGTAGATGACCCTAAAGGTACAAAAATAGCGACTTTCATTTAGAGGGAGGGTGATGCTCAAGGTAAATCGGCTGGCGACTTCGTTCTACCTTGAGCATCATCATCCCTAACTAGGGAACATGAACCTAAAGGGTGTGGTCAGTTCAACCTTCAGATTCATCCTCCCTAACGAGGGAACATGAACCTGAAGGGTGTGGATTCAGTTCAACCTTCAGGGTCACCTTCCAAACAAGAAAGCACTGTACTATGTATTGCTGGTTTCATTAATAACCTCTGCGTTAAATTATGTGCCATATAACGAAATAAACTTAAATACACTCAAATAGCTTCATCTGATAGCGTTTGTGTGTGTAAAACACGAAAATAACGTTTCCGTGAAATTTTGCAAAAAGTGAATTTTTTCGTGTGTTTTAGTCAAAATCTGCTTGTTTTCACTCTTTCAGGACGAATACGCTGAGACTCGCTGGAAAAAGATTCCCGCGATATCAATCTTTTTATATAGGCATAGGGCATTGATATGTATGAAACTGTGCTAATAAGAACTTAATCGGATGATATGGAAATTTTAAAAAAAATCAACATTAGTTCGATAACAGCGCCCTGTATTCAATTTTCATCCTTGTACATAGTCATGTTTGTGTTATTTATTAAATATTTACTGAAGGTAGATGACCCTCAAGGTACAAAAATAGCGACTTTCATTTAGAGGGAGGGTGATGCTCAAGGTAGATCGGCTGGCGACTTCGTTCTACCTTGAGCATCATCGTCCCTAACTAGGGAACATGATCCTGAAGGGTGTGGAGTCAGTTCAACCTTCAGGTTCATCCTCCCTAACGAGGGAACATGAACCTGAAGGGTGTGGATTCAGTTCAACCTTCAGGGTCACCTTCCAAACAAGAAAGCACTGTACTATGTATTGCTGGTTTCATTAATAACCTCTGCGTTAAATTATGTGCCATATAACGAAATACACTTAAATACACTCAAATAGCTTCATCTGATAGCGTTTGTGTGTGTAAAACACGAAAATAACGTTTCCGTGAAATTTTGCAAAAAGTGAATTTTTTCGTGTTTTTTAGTCAAAACCTGCTTGTTTTCACTCTTACAGCACGAATAAGCTGATACCCGCTGGAAAATTATTCGAGCGATATGTAACTTTTTATATAGGCATAGGGCATTGATATCTATCAAACTGCGCTAATAAGAACTTAATCGGGTGATATGCAAATTTTTAAAAAATTCAACATTAGTTCGATAACAGCGCCCTCTAACGACATAATATCCAAACAAGGCAGAAAGCAATGTACTATGTATTGCTGGTTTCTCTAACAACCTCTGCATTAAATTATGTGCCATATAACGAAATACACTTAACTACACTCAAATTGCTTCATCTGATAGCGTTTGTGTGTGTAAAATACGAAAGTAACGTTTCCGTGAAATTTTGCAAAAAGTGAATTTTTTCGTGTTTTTTAGTCAAAACCTGCTTATTTTCACTCTTACAGCACGAATAAGCTGATACTCTCTGGAAAATGATTCGAGCGATATGTAACTTTTTATATAGGCATAGGGCAGTGATATATATCAAACTGGGCTAATAAGAACTTAATCGGGTTATATGCAAATTTTTAAAAAATTCAACATTAGTTCGATAACATCGCCGTCTAACGACATCACGTCCAAACAAGGCAGAAAGCACTGTACTATGTATTGCTGGTTTCTTTAACAAACTCTGCCTTAAATTATGTGCCATATAACGAAATACACTTAAATACACTCAAATAGCTTCATCTGATAGCGTTTGTGTGTGTAAAACACGAAAATAACGTTTCCGTGAAATTTTGCAAAAAGTGAATTTTTTCGTGTTTTTAAGTCAAAACCTGCTTGTTTTCACTCTTACAGCACGAATAAGCTGATACTCGCTGGAAAATGATTCGAGCGATATGTAACTTTTTATATAGGCATAGGGCAGTGATATCTATCAAACTGCGCTAATAAGAACTTAATCGGGTGATATGCAAATATTTAAAAAATTCAACATTAGTTTGATAACAGCGCCCTCTTACGACATAATGTCCAAACAAGGCAGAAAGCACTGTACTATGTATTGCTGGTTTCTTTAACAACCTCTGCGTTAAATTATGTGCCAAATAACGAAATACACTTAAATACACTCAAATAGCTTCATCTGATAGCGTTTGTGTGTGTAAAACACGAAAATTACGTTTCCGTGAAATTTTGCAAAAAGTGAATTTTTTCGTGTTTTTTAGTCAAAACCTGCTTGTTTTCACTCTTACAGCACGAATAAGCTGATACTCGCTAGAAAATGATTCGAGCGATATGGAACTTTTTATATCGGCATAGGGCAGTGATATCTATCAAACTGCGCTAATAAGAACTTAATCGGGTGATATGCAAATTTAAAAAAAAATCAACATTAGTTCGATAACACCGCCCTCTAACGACATAATGTCCAAACAAGGCAGAAAGCACTGTATGTATTGCTGGTTTCTTTAACAACCTCTGCGTTAAATTATGTGCCATATAACGAAATACATTTAAATACACTCAAATAGCTTCATCTGATAGCGTTTGTGTGTGTAAAACACGAAAATAACGTTTCGGTGAAATTTTACAAAAAGTGAATTTTTCGTGTTTTTTGGCCAAATCTGCTTGTTTTCACTCTTACAGCACCAATACGCTGATACTCGCTGGAAAATGATTCCAGCGATATCAAACTTTTTATATAGGCAAAGGGCATCGATATGTATCAAACTGTGCTAATAAGAACTTAATCGGTTGATATGGAAATTTTTAAAAAAAATCAAAATTAGTTCGATAACAGCGCCCTGTATTCAATTTTCATCCTTTTACATAGTCATGTTTGTGTTACTCATTTATTAAATATTTCCTGAAGGTAGATGTCCCTAAAGGTACAAAAATAGCGACTTTCATTTAGAGGGAGGGTGATGCTCAAGGTAGATCGGTAGGCGACTTCGTTCTACCTTGAGCATCATCGTCCCTAACTAGGGAACATGAACCTGAAGGGTGTGGAGTCAGTTCAACTTTCAGGGTCATCCTCCCTAACGAGGGAACATGAACCTGAAGGGTGTGGATTCAGTTCAACCTTCAGGGTCATCTTCCAAACAAGAAAGCACAGTGCTATGTATTGCTGGTTTCATTAATAACCTCTGCGTTAAATTATGTGCCATATAACGAAATACCCTTAAATACACTCAAATAGATTCATCTGATAGCGTTTGTGTGTGTAAAACACGAATATAACGTTTCTGTGAAATTTTGCAAAAAGTGAATTTTTTCGTGTGTTTTAGTCAAAATCTGCTTGTTTTCACTCTTACAGATTCACTCTTACAGAACCAATACGCTGATACTCGCTGGAAAATGATTCCAGCGATACCAATCTTTTTATATAGGCATAGGGCATTGATATGTATGAAACTGTGCTAATAAGAACTTAATCGGTTTATATGGAAATTTTAAAAAAATCAACATTAGTTCGATAACAGCGCCCTGTATTCAATTTTCATCCTTGTACATAGTCATGTTTGTGTTATTTATTAAATATTTCCTGAAGTTAGATGACCCTCAAGGTACAAAAATAGCGACTTTCATTTAGAGGGAGGGTGATGCTCAAGGTAAATCGGCTGGCGACTTCGTTCTACCTTCAGCATCATCGTCCCTAACAAGGGAACATGATCCTGAAGGGTGTGGAGTCAGTTCAACCTTCAGTGACACCTTCCAAACAAGAAAGCACTGTACTATGTATTGCTGGTTTCATTAATAACCTCTGCGTTAAATTATGTGCCATATAACGAAATACACTTAAATACACTCAAATAGCTTCATCTGATAGCGTTTGTGTGTAAAATACGAAAATAACGTTTCCGTGAAATTTTCCAAAGTAAATTTTTTCGTGTTTTTTAGTCAAAACCTGCTTGTTTTCACTCTTACAGCACGAATAAGCTGATACTCGCTGGAAAATGATTAGAACGATATGTAACTTTTTATATAGGCATAGGGCAGTGATATCTATCAAACTGCGCTAATAAGAACTTAATCGGGTGATATGCGAATATTTAAAAAATTCAACATTAGTTCTATAACAGCGCCCTCTAAGGACATAATGTCCAAACAAGGCAGAAAGCACTGTCCTATGTATTGCTGGTTTCTTTATCAAGTTCTGCGTTAAATTATGTGCCATGTAACGAAATACACTTAAATACACTCAAATAGCTTCATCTGATAGCGTTTGTGTGTGTAAAACACGAAAATAACGTTTCCGTGAAATTTTGCAAAAAGTGAGTTTTTTCGTGTTTTTTAGTCAAAACCTGCTTGTTTTCACTCTTACAGCACGAATAAGCTGATACTCGCTGGAAAATGATTCGAGCGATATATATCTTTTTATATAGGCATAGGGCAATGATATCTATCAAACTGCGCTAATAAGAACTTAATCGGGTGATATGCAAATTTTTAAAAAATTCAACATTAGTTCGATAAAAGCGCCCTCTAACGACATCATGTCCAAACAAGGCAGAAAGCAGTGTACTGTGTATTGCTGGTTTCTTTAACAAACTCTGCCTTAAATTTTGTGCCATATAACGAAATACACTTAAATACACTCAAATAGCTTCATCTGATAGCGTTTGTGTGTGTGAAACACGAAAATAACGTTTCCGTGAAATTTTGCAAAAAGTTAATTTTTTCGTGTTTTTTAGTCAAAACCTGCTTGTTTTCACTCTTACAGCACGAATAAGCTGATACTCGCTGGAAAATGATTCGAGCGATATGTAACTTTTTATATAGGCATAGTGCGGTGATATCTATCAAACTGCGCTAATAAGAACTTAATCAGGTGATATGCAAATTTTTAAAAAATTCAACATTAGTTCGATAACAGCGCCCTCTAACGACATAATATCCAAACAAGGCAGAAAGCACTGTACTATGTATTGCTTTTTTCTTTAACAACCTCTGCGTTAAATTATGTGCCATGTAACGAAATACACTTAACTACACTCAAATAGCTTCATCTGATAGCGTTTGTGTGTGTAAAACACGAAAATAACGTTTCCGTGAAATTTTGCAAAAAGTGAATTTTTTCGTGTTTTTTAGTCAAAACCCTCTTGTTTTCACTCTTACAGCACGAATAAGCTGATACTCGCTGGAAAATGATTCGAGCGATATGTAACTTTTTATATAGGCATAGGGCAGTGATATCTATCAAACTGCGCTAATAAGATCTTAATCGGGTGATATGCAAATTTTTAAAAAATTCAACATTAGTTCGATAACAGCGCCCTCTAACGACATAATGTCCAAACAAGGCAGAAAGCACTGTACTATGTATTGCTGGTTTCTTTAACAACCTCTGCGTTAAATTATGTGCCATATAACGAAATACACTTAAATACACTCAAATAGCTTCATCTGATAGCGTTTGTGTGTGTAAAACACGAAAATAACGTTTCGGTGAAATTTTGCAAAAAGTGTATTTTTTCGTGTTTTTTGGCCAAATCTGCTTGTTTTCACTCTTACAGCACCAATACGCTGATGCTCGCTGGAAAATGATTCCAGCGATATCAAAAATTTTATATAGGCATAGGGCATTGATATGTATCAAACTGTGCTAATAAGAACAATCGGTTGATATGGAAATTAAAAAAAAAATCAACATTAGTTCGATAACAGCGCCCTGTATTCAGTTTTCATCCTTTTACATAGTCATGTTTGTGTTACTCATTTATTAATATTTCCTGAAGGTAGATGACCCTAAAGGTAGAAAAAGAGCGACTTTCATTTAGAGGGAGGGTGATGCTCAAGGTAGATCGGTTGGCGAGTTCGTTCTACCTTGAGCATCATCGTCCCTAACTAGGGAACATGAACCTGAAGGGTGTGGAGTCAGTTCAACCTTCAGGTTCATCCTCCCTAACGAGGGAACATGAACCTGAAGGGTGTGGATTCAGTTCAACCTTCAGTGACACCTTCCAAACAAGAAAGCACTGTACTATGTATTGCTGGTTTCATTAATAACCTCTGCGTTAAATTATGTGCCATATAACGAAATACACTTAAATACACTCAAATAGCTTCATCTGATAGCGTTTGTGTGTGTAAAACACGAATACAACGTTTATGTGAAATTTTACAAAAAGTGAATTTTTTCGTGTTTTTTAGTCAAAATCTGCTTGTTTTCACTCTTACAGCACCAATACGCTGATACTCGCTGGAAAATGATTCCAGCGGTATGTAACTTTTTATATAGGCATAGGGCATCGAATGTATCAAACTTTGCTAATAAGAACTTAATCGGTTGATATGGAAATTTTAAAAAAAATCAAAATTAGTTCGATAACAGCGCCCTGTATTCAATTTTCATCCTTTTACATAGTCATGTTTGTGTTACTCATTTATTAAATATTTCCTGAAGGTAGATGACTCTAAAGGTACAAAAATAGCGACTTTCATTTAGAGGGAGGGTGATGCTCAAGGTAGATCGGTTGGCGAATTCGTTCTACCTTGAGCATCATCGTCCCTAACTAGGGAACATGAACTAGAAGGGTGTGGAGTCAGTTCAACCTTCAGGGTCATCCTCCCTAACGAGGGAACATGAACCTGAAGGGTGTGGATTCAGTTCAACCTTCAGGGTCACCTTCCAAACAAGAAAGCACTGTACTATGTATTGCTGATTTCATTAATAACCTCTGCATTAAATTATGTGCCATATAACGAAATACACTTAAATACACTCAAATAGCTTCATCTGATAGCGTTTGTGTGTGTAAAACACGAAAATAACGTTTCCGTGAAATTTTGCAAAACGTGAGTTTTTTCGTGTTTTTTAGTCAAAACCTGCTTGTTTTCACTCTTACAGTACGAATAAGCTGATACTCGCTGGAAAATGATTCGAGCGATATATATCTTTTTATATAGGCATAGGGCAGTGATATCTATCAAACTGCGCTAATAAGAACTTAATCGGGTGATATGCAAATTTTTAAAAAATTCAACATTAGTTCGATAACAGCGCCCTCTAACGACATAATGTCCAAACAAGGCAGAAAGCACTGTACTATGTATTGCTGGTTTCATTAATAACCTCTGCGTTAAATTATGTGCCATATAACGAAATACACTTAAATACACTCAAATAGCTTCATCTGATAGCGTTTGTGTGTGTAAAACACGAATATAACGTTTCCTAGAAATTTTGCAAAAAGTGAATTTTTTCGTGTGTTTTAGCCAAAATCTGCTTGTTTTCACTCTTACAGAACCAATACGCTGATACTCGCAGGAAAATGATTCCAGCGATATCAAACTTTTTATATAGGCATAGGGCATTGATGTGTAAGAAACTCTGCTAATAAGAACTTAATCGGTTTATATGGAAATTTTTAAAAAATTAACATTAGTTCGATAACAGCGCCCTGTATTCAATTTTCATCCTTGTACATAGTCATGTGTTATTTATTAAATATTTCTGAAGGTAGATGACCCTCAAGGTACAAAAATAGCGACTTTCATTTAGAGGGAGGGTGAGGCTCAAGGTAGATCGGCTGGCGACTTCGTTCTACCTTGAGCATCATCGTCCCTAACTAGGGAACATGATCCTGAAGGGTGTGGAGTCAGTTCAACCTTCAGGTTCATCCTCCCTAACGAGGGAACATGAACCTGAAGGGTGTGGATTCAGTTCAACCTTCATGGACACCTTCCAAACAAGAAAGCACTGTACTATGTATTGCTGGTTTCATTAATAACCTCTGCGTTAAATTATGTGCCATATAACGAAATACACTTAAATACACTCAAATAGCTTCATCTGATAGCGTTTGTGTGTGTAAAACACGAATACAACGTTTCCGTGAAATTTTACAAAAAGTGAATTTTTTCGTGTTTTTTAGTCAAAATCTGCTTGTTTTCACTCTTACAGCACCAATACGCTGATACTCGCTGGAAAATGATTCCAGCGGTATGTAACTTTTTATATAGGCATAGGGCATCGAATGTATCAAACTGTGCTAATAAGAACTTAATCGGTTGATATGGAAATTTTAAAAAAAATCAAAATTAGTTCGATAACAGCGCCCTGTATTCAATTTTCATCCTTTTACATAGTCATGTTTGTGTTACTCATTTATTAAATATTTCCTGAAGGTAGATGACTCTAAAGGTACAAAAATAGCGACTTTCATTTAGAGGGAGGGTGATGCTCAAGGTAGATCGGTTGGCGAATTCGTTCTACCTTGAGCATCATCGTCCCTAACTAGGGAACATGAACTAGAAGGGTGTGGAGTCAGTTCAACCTTCAGGGTCATCCTCCCTAACGAGGGAACATGAACCTGAAGGGTGTGGATTCAGTTCAACCTTCAGGGTCACCTTCCAAACAAGAAAGCACTGTACTATGTATTGCTGATTTCATTAATAACCTCTGCATTAAATTATGTGCCATATAACGAAATACACTTAAATACACTCAAATAGCTTCATCTGATAGCGTTTGTGTGTGTAAAACACGAAAATAACGTTTCCGTGAAATTTTGCAAAACGTGAGTTTTTTCGTGTTTTTTAGTCAAAACCTGCTTGTTTTCACTCTTACAGTACGAATAAGCTGATACTCGCTGGAAAATGATTCGAGCGATATATATCTTTTTATATAGGCATAGGGCAGTGATATCTATCAAACTGCGCTAATAAGAACTTAATCGGGTGATATGCAAATTTTTAAAAAATTCAACATTAGTTCGATAACAGCGCCCTCTAACGACATAATGTCCAAACAAGGCAGAAAGCACTGTACTATGTATTGCTGGTTTCATTAATAACCTCTGCGTTAAATTATGTGCCATATAACGAAATACACTTAAATACACTCAAATAGCTTCATCTGATAGCGTTTGTGTGTGTAAAACACGAATATAACGTTTCCTAGAAATTTTGCAAAAAGTGAATTTTTTCGTGTGTTTAGCCAAAATCTGCTTGTTTTCACTCTTACAGAACCAATACGCTGATACTCGCAGGAAAATGATTCCAGCGATATCAAACTTTTTATATAGGCATAGGGCATTGATGTGTATGAAACTCTGCTAATAAGAACTTAATCGGTTTATATGGAAATTTTTAAAAAATTAACATTAGTTCGATAACAGCGCCCTGTATTCAATTTTCATCCTTGTACATAGTCATGTTTGTGTTATTTATTAAATATTTCTGAAGGTAGATGACCCTCAAGGTACAAAAATAGCGACTTTCATTTAGAGGGAGGGTGAGGCTCAAGGTAGATCGGCTGGCGACTTCGTTCTACCTTGAGCATCATCGTCCCTAACTAGGGAACATGATCCTGAAGGGTGTGGAGTCAGTTCAACCTTCAGGTTCATCCTCCCTAACGAGGGAACATGAACCTGAAGGGTGTGGATTCAGTTCAACCTTCATGGTCACCTTCCAAACAAGAAAGCACTGTACTATGTATTGCTGGTTTCATTAATAACCTCTGCGTTAAATTATGTGCCATATAACGAAATACACTTAAATACACTCAAATAGCTTCATCTGATAGCGTTTGTGTGTGTAAAACACGAATACAACGTTTCCGTGAAATTTTACAAAAAGTGAATTTTTTCGTGTTTTTTAGTCAAAATCTGCTTGTTTTCACTCTTACAGCACCAATACGCTGATACTCGCTGGAAAATGATTCCAGCGGTATGTAACTTTTTATATAGGCATAGGGCATCGAATGTATCAAACTGTGCTAATAAGAACTTAATCGGTTGATATGGAAATTTTAAAAAAAATCAAAATTAGTTCGATAACAGCGCCCTGTATTCAATTTTCATCCTTTTACATAGTCATGTTTGTGTTACTCATTTATTAAATATTTCCTGAAGGTAGATGACTCTAAAGGTACAAAAATAGCGACTTTCATTTAGAGGGAGGGTGATGCTCAAGGTAGATCGGTTGGCGAATTCGTTCTACCTTGAGCATCATCGTCCCTAACTAGGGAACATGAACTAGAAGGGTGTGGAGTCAGTTCAACCTTCAGGGTCATCCTCCCTAACGAGGGAACATGAACCTGAAGGGTGTGGATTCAGTTCAACCTTCAGGGTCACCTTCCAAACAAGAAAGCACTGTACTATGTATTGCTGATTTCATTAATAACCTCTGCGTTAAATTATGTGCCATATAACGAAATACACTTAAATACACTCAAATAGCTTCATCTGATAGCGTTTGTGTGTGTAAAACACGAAAATAACGTTTCCGTGAAATTTTGCAAAACGTGAGTTTTTTCGTGTTTTTTAGTCAAAACCTGCTTGTTTTCACTCTTACAGTACGAATAAGCTGATACTCGCTGGAAAATGATTCGAGCGATATATATCTTTTTATATAGGCATAGGGCAGTGATATCTATCAAACTGCGCTAATAAGAACTTAATCGGGTGATATGCAAATTTTTAAAAAATTCAACATTAGTTCGATAACAGCGCCCTCTAACGACATAATGTCCAAACAAGGCAGAAAGCACTGTACTATGTATTGCTGGTTTCATTAATAACCTCTGCGTTAAATTATGTGCCATATAACGAAATACACTTAAATACACTCAAATAGCTTCATCTGATAGCGTTTGTGTGTGTAAAACACGAATATAACGTTTCCTAGAAATTTTGCAAAAAGTGAATTTTTTCGTGTGTTTTAGCCAAAATCTGCTTGTTTTCACTCTTACAGAACCAATACGCTGATACTCGCAGGAAAATGATTCCAGCGATATCAAACTTTTTATATAGGCATAGGGCATTGATGTGTAAGAAACTCTGCTAATAAGAACTTAATCGGTTTATATGGAAATTTTTAAAAAATTAACATTAGTTCGATAACAGCGCCCTGTATTCAATTTTCATCCTTGTACATAGTCATGTGTTATTTATTAAATATTTCTGAAGGTAGATGACCCTCAAGGTACAAAAATAGCGACTTTCATTTAGAGGGAGGGTGAGGCTCAAGGTAGATCGGCTGGCGACTTCGTTCTACCTTGAGCATCATCGTCCCTAACTAGGGAACATGATCCTGAAGGGTGTGGAGTCAGTTCAACCTTCAGGTTCATCCTCCCTAACGAGGGAACATGAACCTGAAGGGTGTGGATTCAGTTCAACCTTCATGGACACCTTCCAAACAAGAAAGCACTGTACTATGTATTGCTGGTTTCATTAATAACCTCTGCGTTAAATTATGTGCCATATAACGAAATACACTTAAATACACTCAAATAGCTTCATCTGATAGCGTTTGTGTGTGTAAAACACGAATACAACGTTTCCGTGAAATTTTACAAAAAGTGAATTTTTTCGTGTTTTTTAGTCAAAATCTGCTTGTTTTCACTCTTACAGCACCAATACGCTGATACTCGCTGGAAAATGATTCCAGCGGTATGTAACTTTTTATATAGGCATAGGGCATCGAATGTATCAAACTGTGCTAATAAGAACTTAATCGGTTGATATGGAAATTTTAAAAAAAATCAAAATTAGTTCGATAACAGCGCCCTGTATTCAATTTTCATCCTTTTACATAGTCATGTTTGTGTTACTCATTTATTAAATATTTCCTGAAGGTAGATGACTCTAAAGGTACAAAAATAGCGACTTTCATTTAGAGGGAGGGTGATGCTCAAGGTAGATCGGTTGGCGAATTCGTTCTACCTTGAGCATCATCGTCCCTAACTAGGGAACATGAACTAGAAGGGTGTGGAGTCAGTTCAACCTTCAGGGTCATACTCCCTAACGAGGGAACATGAACCTGAAGGGTGTGGATTCAGTTCAACCTTCAGGGTCACCTTCCAAACAAGAAAGCACTGTACTATGTATTGCTGATTTCATTAATAACCTCTGCATTAAATTATGTGCCATATAACGAAATACACTTAAATACACTCAAATAGCTTCATCTGATAGCGTTTGTGTGTGTAAAACACGAAAATAACGTTTCCGTGAAATTTTGCAAAACGTGAGTTTTTTCGTGTTTTTTAGTCAAAACCTGCTTGTTTTCACTCTTACAGTACGAATAAGCTGATACTCGCTGGAAAATGATTCGAGCGATATATATCTTTTTATATAGGCATAGGGCAGTGATATCAATCAAACTGCGCTAATAAGAACTTAATCGGGTGATATGCAAATTTTAAAAAAATTCAACATTAGTTCGATAAAACCGCCCTCTAACGACATAATGTCCAAACAAGGCAGAAAGCACTGTACTATGTATTGCTGATTTTTTAACAACCTCTGCGTTAAATTATGTGCCATATAACGAAATACACTTAAATACACTCAAATAGCTTCATCTGATAGCGTTTGTGTGTGTAAAACACGAAAATTACGTTTCCGTGAAATTTTGCAAAAAGTGAATTTTTTCGTGTTTTTTAGTCAAAACCTGCTTGTTTTCACTCTGACAGCACGAATAAGCTGATACTCGCTAGAAAATGATTCGAGCGATATGTAACTTTTTATATAGGCATAGGGCAGTGATATCTATCAAACTGCGCTAATAAGAACTTAACCGGGTGATATGCAAATTTTAAAAAAATTCAACATTAGTTCGATAACAGCGCCCTCTAACGACATCATGTCCAAACAAGGCAGAAAGCACTGTACTGTGTATTGCTGGTTTCTTTAACAACCTCTGCCTTAAATTATGTGCCATATAACGAAATACACTTGAATACACTCAAATAGCTTCATCTGATAGCGTTTGTGTGTGTAAAACACGAAAATAACGTTTCCGTGAAATTTTGCAAAAAGTAAATTTTTTCGTGTTTTTTAGTCAAAACCTGCTTGTTTTCACTCTTACAGCACGAATAAGCTGATACTCGCTGGAAATAATGATTCGAGCGATATGTATCTTTTTATATAGGCATAGGGCAGTGATATCTATCAAACTGCGCTAATAAGAACTTATTCGGGTGATATGCAAATTTTTAAAAAATTCAACATTAGTTCGATAACAGCGCCCTCTAACGACATAATGTCCAAACAAGGCAGAAAGCACTGTACCATGTATTGCTGGTTTCATTAATAACCTCTGCGTTAAATTATGTGCCATATAACGAAATACACTTAAATACACTCAAATAGCTTCATCTGATAGCGTTTGTGTGTGTAAAACACGAATATAACGTTTCCTAGAAATTTTGCAAAAAGTGAATTTTTTCGTGTGTTTAGCCAAAATCTGCTTGTTTTCACTCTTACAGAACCAATACGCTGATACTCGCAGGAAAATGATTCCAGCGATATCAAACTTTTTATATAGGCATAGGGCATTGATGTGTATGAAACTCTGCTAATAAGAACTTAATCGGTTTATATGGAAATTTTTAAAAAATTAACATTAGTTCGATAACAGCGCCCTGTATTCAATTTTCATCCTTGTACATAGTCATGTTTGTGTTATTTATTAAATATTTCTGAAGGTAGATGACCCTCAAGGTACAAAAATAGCGACTTTCATTTAGAGGGAGGGTGAGGCTCAAGGTAGATCGGCTGGCGACTTCGTTCTACCTTGAGCATCATCGTCCCTAACTAGGGAACATGATCCTGAAGGGTGTGGAGTCAGTTCAACCTTCAGGTTCATCCTCCCTAACGAGGGAACATGAACCTGAAGGGTGTGGATTCAGTTCAACCTTCAGGGTCACCTTCCAAACAAGAAAGCACTGTACTATGTATTGCTGGTTTCATTAATAACCTCTGCGTTAAATTATGTGCCATATAACGAAATACACTTAAATACACTCAAATAGCTTCATCTGATAGCGTTTGTGTGTAAAATACGAAAATAACGTTTCCGTGAAATTTTGCAAAAAGTAAATTTTTTCGTGTTTTTTAGTCAAAACCTGCTTGTTTTCACTCTTACAGCACGAATAAGCTGATACTCGCTGGAAAATGATTCGAACGATATGTATCTTTTTATATAGGCATAGGGCAGTGATATCTATCAAACTGCGCTAATAAGAACTTAATCGGGTGATATGCAAATATTTAAAAAATTCAACATTAGTTCTATAACAGCGCCCTCTAAGGACATAATGTCCAAACAAGGCAGAAAGCACTGTCCTATGTATTGCTAGTTTCTTTAACAAGCTCTGCGTTAAATTATGCGCCATGGAACGAAATACACTTAAATACACTCAAATAGCTTCATCTGATAGCGTTTGTGTGTGTAAAACACGAAAATAACGTTTCCGTGAAATTTTGCAAATAGTGAGTTTTCGTGTTTTTTAGTCAAAACCTGCTTGTTTTCACTCTTACAGCACGAATAAGCTGAAACTCGCTGGAAAATGATTCGAGCGGTATATATCTTTTTATATAGGCATAGGGCAGTGATATCTATCAAACTGCGCTAATAAGAACTTAGTCGGGTGATATGCAAATTTTTAAAAAATTCAACATTAGTTCGATAAAAGCGCCCTCTAACGACATAATGTCCAAACAAGGCAGAAAGCACTGTACTATGTATTGCTGTTTTTTTAACAACCTCTGCGTTAAATTATGTGCCAAATAACGAAATACACTTAAATACACTCAAATAGCTTCATCTGATAGCGTTTGTGTGTGTAAAACACGAAAATTACGTTTCCGTGAAATTTTGCAAAAAGTGAATTTTTTCGTGTTTTTTATCAAAACCTGCTTGTTTTCACTCTTACAGCACGAATAAGCTGATACTCGCTAGAAAATGATTCGAGCGATATGTAACTTTTTATATAGGCATAGGGCAGTGATATCTATCAAACTGCGGTAATAAGAACTTAACCAGGTGATATGCAAATTTTTAAAAAATTCAACATTAGTTCGATAACAGCGCCCTCTAACGACATCATGTCAAACAAGGCAGAAAGCACTGTACTGTATATTGCTGGTTTCTTTAACAAACTCTGCCTTAAATTATGTGCCATATAACGAAATACACTTAAATACACTCAAATAGCTTCATCTGATAGCGTTTGTGTGTGTAAAACACGAAAATAACGTTTCCATGAAAGATTGCAAAAAGTGAATTTTTTCGTGTTTTTTAGTCAAAACCTGCTTCATTTCACTCTTACAGCACGAATAAGCTGATACTCGCTGGAAAATGATTCGAGCGATATGTAACTTTTTATATAGGCATAGGGCAGTGATATCTATCAAACTGCGCTAATAAGAACTTAATCGGGTGATATGCAAATTTTTAAAAAATTCAACATTAGTTCGATAAAAGCGCCCTCTAACGACATAATGTCCAAACAAGGCAGAAAGCACTGTACTATGTATTGCTGGTTTTTTAACAACCTCTGCGTTAAATTATGTGCCAAATAACGAAATACACTTAAATACACACAAACAGCTTCATCTGATAGCGTTTGTGTGTGTAAAACACGAAAATTACGTTTCCGTGAAATTTTGCAAAAAGTGAATTTTTTCGTGTTTTTTGGCCAAATCTGCTTGTTTTCACTCTTACAGCACCAATACGCTGATGCTCGCTGGAAAATGATTCCAGCGATATCAAAAAGTTTATATAGGCATAGGGCATTGATATGTATCAAACTGTGCTAATAAGAACAATCGGTTGATATGGAAATTAAAAAAAAATCAACATTAGTTCGATAACAGCGCCCTGTATTCAATTTTCATCCTTTTACATAGTCATGTTTGTGTTACTCATTTATTAATATTTCCTGAAGGTAGATGACCCTAAAGGTACAAAAAGAGCGACTTTCATTTAGAGGGAGGGTGATGCTCAAGGTAGATCGGTTGGCGAGTTCGTTTACCTTGAGCATCATCGTCCCTAACTAGGGAACATGAACCTGAAGGGTGTGGAGTCAGTTCAACCTTCAGGTTCATCCTCCCTAACGAGGGAACATGAACCTGAAGGGTGTGGATTCAGTTCAACCTTCAGTGACACCTTCCAAACAAGAAAGCACTGTACTATATATTGCTGGTTTCATTAATAACCGCTGCGTTAAATTATGTGCCATATAACGAAATACACTTAAATACACTCAAATAGCTTCATCTGATAGCGTTTGTGTGTAAAACACGAAAATAACGTTTCCGTGAAATTTTGCAAAAAGTGAATTTTTTCGTGTTTTTTAGTCAAAACCTGCTTGTTTTCACTCTTACAGCACGAATAAGCTGATACTCGCTGGAAAATGATTCGAACGATATGTATCTTTTTATATAGGCATAGGGCAGTGATATCTATCAAACTGCGCTAATAAGAACTTAATCGGGTGATATGCAAATATTTAAAAAATTCAACATTAGTTCTATAACAGCGCCCTCTAAGGACATAATGTCCAAACAAGGCAGAAAGCACTGTCCTATGTATTGCTAGTTTCTTTAACAAGCTCTGCGTTAAATTATGTGCCATATAACGAAATACACTTAAATACACTCAAATAGCTTCATCTGATAGCGTTTGTGTGTGTAAAACACGAAAATAACGTTTCCGTGAAATTTTGCAAATAGTGAGTTTTCGTGTTTTTTAGTCAAAACCTGCTTGTTTTCACTCTTACAGCACGAATAAGCTGAAACTCGCTGGAAAATGATTCGAGCGGTATATATCTTTTTATATAGGCATAGGGCAGTGATATCTATCAAACTGCGCTAATAAGAACGTAATCGGGTGATATGCAAATTTTTAAAAAATTCAACATTAGTTCGATAACAGCGCCCTCTAACGACATAATGTCCAAACAAGGCAGAAAGCACTGTACTATGTATTGCTGTTTTTTTAACAACCTCTGCGTTAAATTATGTGCCAAATAACGAAATACACTTAAATACACTCAAATAGCTTCATCTGATAGCGTTCGTGTGTGTAAAACACGAAAATTACGTTTCCGTGAAATTTTGCAAAAAGTGAATTTTTTCGTGTTTTTTATCAAAACCTGCTTGTTTTCACTCTTACAGCACGAATAAGCTGATACTCGCTAGAAAATGATTCGAGCGATATGTAACTTTTTATATAGGCATAGGGCAGTGATATCTATCAAACTGCGCTAATAAGAACTTAACCAGGTGATATGCAAATTTTTAAAAAATTCAACATTAGTTCGATAAAAGCGCCCTCTAACGACATAATGTCCAAACAAGAAAGCACTGTACTATGTATTGCTGGTTTCATTAATAACCTCTGCGTTAAATTATGTGCCAAATAACGAAATACACTTAAATACACTCAAATAGCTTCATCTGATAGCGTTTGTGTGTGTAAAACACGAAAATAACGTTTCCGTGAAATTTTGCAAAAAGTGAATTTTTTCGAGTTTTTTAGTCAAAATCTGCTTGTTTTCACTCTTACAGCACCAATACGCTGATACTCGCTGGAAAATGATTTCAGTGATATCAAACTTTTTATATGGGCATAGGGCATTGATATGTATCTATCTATGCTAATAAGAACTTAATCGGATGATATAGAAATTTTAAAAAAATCAACATTAGTTCCATAACAACGCCCTGTATTCAATTTTCATACTTGTACATAGTCATGTTTGTGTTACTCATTTATTAAATATTTCCTGAAGGTAGATGACCCTCAAGGTACAAAAATAGCGACTTTCATTTAGAGGGAGGGTGATGCTCAAGGTAGATCTCCTGACGACTTCGTTCTACCTTGAGCATCATCATCCCTAACTAGGGAACATGAACCTGAAGGGTGTGAAGACAGTTCAACCGTCAGGTTCATACTCCCTAACGAGGGAACATGAACCTGAAGGGTGGGGATTCAGTTCAACCTTCAGGGTCACCTTCCAAACAAGAAAGCACTGTACTATGTATTGCTGGTTTCATTAATAACCTATGCGTTAAATTATGTGCCATATAATGAAATACACTTAAATACACTCAAATAGCTTCATCTGATAGTGTTTGTGTATGTAACGCACGAAAATAACGTTTCCGTGAAATTTTGCAAAAAGTGAATTTTTTCGTGTTTTAGTCAAAATCTGCTTGTTTTCACTTTTACAGCACGAATAAGCTGATACTCGCTGGAAAATGATTCCAGCGATATCAAACGTTTTATATAGGCATAGGGCATTGATATGTATCAAACTATGCTAATAAGAACTTAATCGGGTGAAATGCAAATATTTAAAAAATTCAACATGTTCGATACAAGCGCCCTGTATTCTATTTTCATCCTTGTACATAGTCATGTTTGTGTTACTTATTTATTATTTCCTGAAGGTAGATGACCCTCAACGTACAAAAATAGCGACTTTCATTTAGAGGGAGGTTGATGCTCAAGGTTGATCGGCTGGCGAATTCGTTCTACCTTGAGCATCATCGTCCCTAACTAGGGAACATGAACCTGAAGGGTGTGGAGTCAGTTCAACCTTCAGGTTCATCCTCCCTAACGAGGGAATATGAACCTGAAGGGTGTGGATTCAGTTCAACCTTCAGGGTCACCTTCCTAACAAGAAAGCACTGTACTATGTATTGCTAGTTTCATTAATAAACTCTGCGTTAAATTATGTGCCATATAACGAAATACACTTAAATACACTCAAATAGCTTCAACTGATAGCGTTTGTGTGTGTAAAACACGAAAATAACGTTTCCGTGAAATTTTGCAAAAAGTGAATTTTTTCGTGTTTTTTAGACAAAACCTGCTTGTTTTCACTCTAGCAGCACGAATACGCTGATACTCGCTGGAAAATGATTCGAGCGATATGTAACTTTTTATATAGGCATAGGGCATTGATATCTATCAAAGTGCGCTAATAAGAACTTAATCGGGTGATATGCAAATTTTTAAAAAATTCAAAATTAGTTCGATAACAGCGTTCTCTATCGACATAATGTCCAAACAAGGCAGAAAGCACTGTACTATGTATTGCTGGTTTCTTTAACAACATCTGCGTTAAATTATGTGCCATACAACGAAATACACTTAAATACACTCAAATAGCTTCATCTGATAGCGTTTGTGTGTGTAAAACACGAAAATAACGTTTCCGTGAAATTTTGCAAAAAGTTAATTTTTGTGTTTTTTAGTCAAAATCTGCTTGTTTTCATTCTTACAGAAACAATACGCTGATACTCGCTGGAAAATGATTCCAGTGATATCAAACTTTTTATATGCACATAGGGCATTGATATGTATCTATCTATGCTAATAAGAACTTAATCGGATGATATGGAAATTTTAAAAAAATCAACATTAGTTCCATAACAACGCCCTGTATTCAATTTTCATACTTGTACATAGTCATGTTTGTGTTACTCATTTATTAAATCTTTCCTGAAGGTACATGACCCTCAAGGTACAAAAATAGCGACTTTCATTTAGAGGGAGGGTGAAGCTCAAGGTAGATCGGCTGGCGATTTCGTTCTACCTTGAGCATCATCATCCCTAACTAGGGAACATGAACCTGAAGGGTGTGAAGACAGTTCAACCTTCAGGTTCATCCTCCCTAACGAGGGAACCTGAACCTGAAGGGTGTGGATTCAGTTCAACCTTCAGGGTCACCTTCCAAACAAGAAAGCACTATACTATGTATTGCTGGTTTTATTAATAACCTCTGCGTTAAAATATGTGCCATATAACGAAATACACTTAAATACACTCAAATAGCTTCATCTGATAGCGGTTGTGTGTGTAAAACACGAAAATAACGTTTCCGTAAAATTTTGATAAAAGTGAATTTTCGTGTTTTTTAGTCAAAATCTGATTGTTTTCACTCTTACAGGACCATTACGCTGATACTCGCTGGAAATTGATTCCAGCGATATCAATCTTTTTATATAGGCATAGGGCATTGATATGTATCAAACTGTGCCAATAAGAACTTAATCGGTTGATATGGAAATTTTAAAAAAAAATCAACATTAGTTCGATAACAGCGCCCTGTATTCAATTTTCATCCTTGTACATAGTCATGTTTGTGTTACTTATTATTTCCTGAAGGTAGATTACCCTCAAGGTACTAAAATAGCGACTTTCATTTAGAGGGAGGTTGATGCTCAAGGTTGATCGGCTGTCGAATTCGTTCTACCTTGAGCATCATCGTCCCTAACTAGGGAACATGAACCTGAAGGGTGTGGAGTCATTTCAACCTTCAGGTTCATCCTCCCTAACGAGGGAACATGAACCTGAAGGGTGTGGATTCAGTTCAACCTTCAGGGTCACCTTCCTAACAAGAAAGCACTGTACAACGTATTGCTAGTTTCATTAATAAACTCTGCGTTAAATTATGTGCCATATAACGAAATACACTTAAATACACTCAAATAGCTTCATCTGATAGCGTTTGTGTGTGTAAAACACGAAAATAACGTTTTCGTGAAATTTTGCAAAAAGTGAATTTTTTCGTGTTTTTTAGTCAAAACCTGCTTGTTTTCACTCTTTCAGCACGAATACGCTGAGACTCGCTGGAAAATGATTCGAGCGATATGTAACTTTTTAGTTAGGCAGAGGGCATTGATATCTATCAAACTGCGCTAATAAGAACTTAATCGGATGATATGGAAATTTTTAAAAAAATCCACATTAGTTCGATAACAGCGCCCTGTATTCAGTTTTCATCCTTGTTCATAGTCATGTTTGTGTTACTTATTTCCTGAAGGTAGATGACCCTCAAGGTACAAAAATAGCGACTTTCATTTAGAGGGAGGTTGATGCTCAAGGTTGATCGGCTGTCGAATTCGTTCTACCTTGAGCATCATCGTCCCTCACTAGGGAACATGAACCTGAAGGGTGTGGAGTCAGTTCAACCTTCAGGTTCATCCTCCCTAACGAGGGAACATGAACCTGAAGGGTGTGGATTCAGTTGAACCTGCAGGGTCACCTTCCTAACAAGAAAGCACTGTACTAGGTATTGCTAGTTTCATTAATAAACTCTGCGTTAAATTATGTGCCATATAACGAAATACACTTAAATACACTCAAGTAGCTACATCTGATAGAGTTTGTGTGTGTAAAACACAAAAATAACGTTTCCGGGAAATTTTGCAAAAAGTGAATTTTTTCGTGTTTTTTAGTCAAAATCTGCTTGTTTTCACTCTTACAGCACCAATACGCTGATACTCGCTGGAAAATGATTCAAGTGATATCAAACTTTTTATACAGGCATAGGGCATTCATATGTATCAAACTTTGCTAATAAGAACTTAATCGGTTGATATGGAAATTTTAAAAAAAATCAACATTAGTTCGATAACAGCGCCCTGTATTCAATTTTAATCCATGTACATAGTCATGTTTGTGTTACTTATTTATTATTTCCTGAAGGTAGATGACCCTCAAGGTACAAAAATAGCGACTTTCTTTAGAGGGAGGTTGATGCTCAAGGTTGATCGGCTGTCGAATTCGTTCTACCTTGAGCATCATCGTCCCTAACTAGGGAACATGAACCTGAAGGGTGTGGAGTCATTTCAAACTTCAGGTTCATCCTCCCTAACGAGGGAACATGAACCTGAAGGGTGTGGATTCAGTTCAACCTTCAGGGTCACCTTCCTAACAAGAAAGCGCTGTACTACGTATTGCTAGTTTCATTAATAAACTCTGCGTTAAATTATGTGCCATATAACGAAATACACTTAAATACCCTCGAATAGCTTCATCTGATACCGTTTGTGTGTGTAAAACACGAAAATAACGTTTCCGTGAAATTTTGCAAAAAGTGAATTTTTTCGTGTTTTTTAGTCAAAACCTGCTTGTTTTCACTCTTTCAGCACGAATACGCTGAGACTCGCTGGAAAATGATTCCAGCGATATGTAACTTTTTATATAGGCATAGGGCATTGATATCTATCAAACTGCGCTAATAAGAATTTAATCGGATGATATGGAAATTTAAAAAAAAATCCCCATTAGTTCGAGAACAGCGCCCTGTATTCAATTTTCATCCTTGTACATAGTCATGTTTGTGTTACTTATTTCCTGAAGGTAGATGACCATCAAGGTACAGAAATAGCGACTTTCATTTAGAGGGAGGGTGATGCTCAAGGTAGATCGTCTGGCGACTTCGTTCTACCTTGAGCATCATCATCCCTAACTAGGGAACATGAACCTGAAGGTTGTGAAGTCAGTTCAACCTTCAGGTTCATCCTCCCTAAAGAGGGAACATGAACCTGAAGGGTGTGGATTCAGTTCAACCTTCAGGGTCACCTTCCAAACAAGAAAGCACTGTACTATGTATTGCTGGTTTCATTAATAACCTCTGCGTTAAATTATGTGCCAAATAACGAAATACACTTATATACACTCAAATAGCTTCATCTGATAGCGTTTGTGTGTGTAAAGCACGAAAATAACGTTTAAGTGAAATTTTGCAAAAAGCGAATTTTTTCGAGTTTTTTTGTCAAAATCTGCTTGTTTTCACTCTTACAGGGCCAATACGCTGATACTCGCTGGAAAATGATTCCAGCGATATCAAACTTTTTATATAGGCATACGGCATTGATATGTATCAAACTGTGCTAATAAGAACTTAATCGGTTGATATGGAAATTTAAAAAAAAATCAACATTAGTTCGATAACAGCGTCCTGTATTCAATTTTCATCCTTGTACATAGTCATGTTTGTGTTACTTATTATTTCCTGAAGGTAGATGACCCTCAAGGTAAAAAAATAGCGACTTTCATTTAGCGGGAGGTTGATGCTCAAGTTTGATCGGCTGGCGAATTCGTTCTACCTTGAGCATCATCGTCCCTAACTAGGGAACATGAACCTGAAGGGAGTGGAGTCAGTTTAACCTTCAGGTTCATCCTCCCTAACGAGGGAACATGAACCTGAAGGGTGTGGATTCAGTTCAACCTTCAGGGTCACCTTCCAAACAAGAAAGCACTGTACTATGTATTGCTGGTTTCATTAATAACCTCTGCGTTAAATTATGTGCCATATAACGAAATACACTTAAATACACTCAAATAGCTTCATCTGATAGCGTTTGTGTGTATAAAACACGAATATAACGTTTCCGTGAAATTTTGCAAAGTGAATTTTTTCGTGTTTTTTAGTCAAAACCTGCTTGTTTTCACTCTTACAGGACGAATAAACTGATACTCGCTGGAAAATAATTCCAGCGATATGTAACTTTTTATATAGTCATAGGGCATTTATATCTATCAAACTGCGCTAATAAGAAATTAATCGGGTGATATGCAAATTTTTAAAAAATTCAACATTAGTTCGATAACAGCGCCCTCTAACGACATAATTTCCAAACAATGCAGAAAGCACTGTTCTATGTATTGCTGGTTTCTTTAACAACATCTATGTTAAATTATGTGCCATACAACGAAATACACTTAAATACACTCAAATAGCTTCATCTGATAGCGTTTGTGTGTGTAAAACACGAAAATAACGTTTCCGTGAAATTTTTCAAAAATGAATTTTTTCGTCTTTTTTAGTCAAAATCTGATTCTTTTCACTCTTACAGCAACAATACGCTGATACTCGCTGGAAAATGATTCCAGTGATACCAAACTTTTTATATAGGCATAGGGCATTGATATGTATCAAACTATGCTAATAAGAACATAATCGGATGATATGGAAATTTAAAAAAAAATCAACATTAGTTCGATAACAGCGCCCTGTATTCAATTTTCATACTTGTACATAGTCATGTTTGTGTTACTCATTTATTAAATATATCCTGAAGGTAGATGACCCTCAAGGTTCAAAAATACGACTTTCATTTAGAGGGAGGGTGATGCTCAAGGTAGATCTGCTGGCGACTTCGTTCTACCTTGAGCATCATCATCCCTATCTAGGGAACATGAACCTGAAGGGTGTGAAGTCAGTTCAACCTTCAGGTTCATCCTCCCTAACGAGGGAACATGAACCTGAAGGGTGTGGATTCAGTTCAACCTTCAGGGTCACCTTCCTAACTAGAAAGCACTGTACTATGTATTGCTAGTTTCATTAATAAACTCTGCGTTAAATTATGTGCCATATAACGAAATACACTTAAATACACTCAAATAGCTTCATCTGATAGCGTTTGTGTGTGTAAAACACGAAAATAACGTTTCCGTGAAATTATGCAAAAAGTGAATTTTTTCGTGTTTTTTAGTCAAAACCTGCATGTTTTCACTCTTACAGCACGAACACGCTGATACTCGCTGGAAAATGATTCCAGCGATATGTAACTTTTTATATAGGCATAGGGCATTGATATCTATCAAACTACGCTAATAAGAATTTAATCGGGTGATATGCAAATTTTTAAAAAATTCAACATTAGTTCGATAACAGCGCCCTCTAGCGAAATAATGTCCAAACAAGGCAGAAAGCACTGTACTATGTGTTGCAGTTTTCTTTAACAACCTCTGCGTTAAATTATGTGCCATACAACGAAATACACTTAAATACACTCAAATAGCTTCATCTGATAGCGTTTGTGTGTGTAAAACACGAAAATAACGTTTCCGTGAAATTTTGCAAAAAGTGAATTTATTCGTGTTTTTTAGTCAAAATCTGCTTGTTTTCACTCTTACAGCAACAATACGCTGATACTCGCTGGAAAATGATTCCTGCGATATCAAACCTTTTATATAGGCATAGGGCATTGATATGTATCAAACTATGCTAATTAGAACATAATCGGGTGATATGGAAATTTTAAAAAAATTCAACATTAGTTCGATAACAGCGCCCTGTATTCAATTTTCATACTTGTACATAGTCATGTTTGTGTTACTCATTTATTAAATATTTCCTGAAGGTAGATGACCCTCAAAGTACAAAAATAGCGACTTTCATTTAGAGGGAGGGTGATGCTCAAGGTAGATCGGCTGGCGAATTCGTTCTACCTTGAGCATCATCATCCCTAACTAGGGAACATGAACCTGAAGAGTGTGAAGTCAATTCAACCTTCAGGTTCATCCTCCTTAACGAGGGAACATGAACCTTAAGGGTGTGGATTCAGTTCAACCTTCAGGGTCACCTTCCAAACAAGAAAGAACTGTACTATGTATTGCTGGTTTCATTAATAACCTCTGCGTTAAATTATGTGCCATATAACGAAATACACTTAAATACACTCAAATAGCTTCATCTGATAGCGTTAATGTGAGTAAAACACGAAAATAACGTTTCCGTGAAATTTTGCAAAAAGTGAATTTTTTCGTGTTTTTTAGTCAAAATCTGCTTGTTTTCACTCTTACAGCACCATTACGCTGATACTCGCTGGACAATGATTCCAGCGATATCAAACTTTTTATATAGTCATAGGGCATTGATATGTATCAAACAGTGCTAATAAGAAATTAATCGGTCGATATGGAAATTTTAAAACAAATCAACATTAGTTCGATAACAGCGCCCTGTATTCAATTTTCATCCTTATACATAGTCAAGTTTCTGTTACTTATTTATTATTTTCTGAAGGTAAATGACCCTCAAGGTACAAAAATAGCGACTTTCATTTAGAGGGAGGTTGATGCTCAAGGTTGATCGGCTGGCGAATTCGTTCTGCCTTGAGCATCATCGTCCATAACTAGGGTACATGAACCTGAAGGGTGTGGAGTCAGTTCAACCTTCAGGTTCATCCTCCCTAACGAGGGAACATGAACCTGAAGGGTGTGGATTCAGTTCAACCTTCAGGGTCACCTTCCTAACTAGAAAGCACTGTACTATGTATTGCTAGTGTCATTAATAAACTCTGCGTTAAATTATGTGCCATATAACGAAATACACTTAAATACACTCAAATAGCTTCATCTGATAGCGTTTGTGTGTGTAAAACACGAAAATAACGTTTCCGTGAAATTATGCATAAAGTGAATTTTTTCGTGTTTTTTAATCAAAACCTGCTTGTCTTCACTCTTACAGCACGAATACGCTAATACTCGCTGGAAAATGATTCCAGCGATATGTAACTTTTTATATAGGCATAGGGCAGTGATGTCTATCAAACTGCGCTAATAAGAATTTAATCGGGTGATATGCAAATTTTAAAAAAATTTAACATTAGTTCGATAACAGCGCCCTATAATTACATAATATCCAAACAAGGCAGAAATCACTGTACTATGTATTGCTGGTTTCTTTAACAACCTCTGCGTTAAGTTATGTTCCATACAACGAAATACACTTAAATACACTCAAATAGCTTCATCTGATTGCGTTTGTGTGTGTAAAACACGAAAATAACGTTTCCGTGAAATTTTGCAAAAAGTGAATTTTTTCGTGTTTTTTAGTCAAAATCTGCTTGTTTTCACTCTTACAGAAACAATACGCTGATACTCGCTGGAAAATGATTCCAGTGATACTAAACTTTTTATATAGGCATAGGGCATTGATATGTATCAAACTATGCTAATAAGAACTTAATCGGATGATATGGAAATTTAAAAAAAATCAAAATTAGTTTAGTGACAGCGCCCTGTATTCAATTTTCATACTTGTACATAGTCATGTTTGTGTTACTCATTTATTAAATATTTCCTGAAGGTAGATGACCCTCAAGGTACAAAAATATCGACTTTCATTTAGAGGGAGGGTGATGCTCAAGGTAAATCGGCTGGCGACTTCGTTCTACCTTGAGCATCATCATCCCTAACTAGGGAACATGAACCTGAAGGGTGTGGATTCAGTTCAACCTTCAGGGTTACCTTCCAAACAAGAATGCACTGTACTATGTATTGCTGGTTTCATTAATAACCTCTGCGTTAAATTATGTACCTTATAACGAAATACACTTAAATACACTCAAATAGCTTCATCTGATAGCGTTTGTGTATGTAACACACGAAAATAACGTTTCCGTGAAATTTTGCAAAAAGTGAATTTTTTCGTGTTTTTTAATCAAAATCTGCTTGTTTTCACTCTTACGGCAACAATACGCTGATACTCGCTGGAAAATGATTCCAGTGATATCAATCTTTTTATATAGGCATAGGGCATTGATATCTATCAAACTGCGCTAATAAGAACTTAATCGGGTGATATGCAAATTTTTAAAAAATTCAACATTAGTTCGATAACAGCGCCCTCTAAAGACATAATGTCTAATCAATGCAGAAAGCACTGTACTATGTATTGCTGGTTTCTTTAACAACATCTGCGTTAAATTATGTGTCATACAACGAAATACACTTAAATACACTCAAATAGCTTCATCTGATAGCGTTTGTGTGTGTAAAACACGAAAATAACGTTTCCGTGAAATTTTGCAAAAAGTGAATTTTTTCGTGTTTTTTAGTCAAAACCTGCTTGTTTTCACTCTTACAAAAACAATACGCTGAAACTCGCTGGAAAATGATTCCAGTGATATCAAACTTTTAATATAGGCATAGGGCATTGATATGTATCAAACTATTCTAATAAGAACTTAATCTGATGACATGGAAATTTTAAAAAATCAACATTAGTTCGATAACAGGGCCCTGTATTCAATTTTCATCCTTGTACATAGTCATGTTTGTGTTACTTATTTATTATTTCCTGAAGGTAGATGACCCTCAAGGTACAAAAATAGCGACTTTCATTTAGAGGGAGGTTGATGCTCAAGGTTGATCGGCTGGCGAATTCGTTCTACCTTGAGCATCATCGTCCCTATCTAGGGAACATGAACCTGAAGGGTGTGGAGTCAGTTCAACCTTCAGGTTCATCCTCCCTAACGAGGGAACATGAACCTGAAGGGTGTGGATTCAGTTCAACCTTCAGGGTCACCTTCCTAACAAGAAAGTCCTGTACTATGTATTGCTAGTTTCATTAATAAACTCTGCGTTAAATTATGTGCCATATAACGAAATACACTTAAATGCACTCAAATAGCTTCATCTGATAGCGTTTGTGTGTGTAAAACACGAAAATAAGGTTTCCGTGAAATTTTGCAAAAAGTGAATTTTTTCGTGTTTTTTAGTCAAAATCTGCTTGTTTTCACGCTTACAGAAACAATACGCTGATACTCGCTGGAAAATGATTCCAGTGATATCAAACTTTTTATATAGGCATAGGGCATTGATATGTATCAAACTATGCTAATAAGAAATTAATCGGATGATATGGAAATTTTAAAAAAAATCAACATTATTTCGATAACAGCTCCCTGTATTCAATTTTCATACTTGTACATAGTCATGTTTGTGTTACAGCACCATTACGCTGATAATCGCTGGACAATGATTCCAGCAATATCAAACTTTTTATATAGGCATAGGGCATTGATATGTATCAAACAGTGCTAATAAGAAATTAATCGGTTGATATGGAAATTTTAAAACAAATCAACATTAGTTCGATAACAGCGCCCTGTATTCCATTTTCATCCTTATACATAGTCAAGTTTGTGTTACTTATTTATTATTTTCTGAAGGTAAATGACCCACAAGCTACAAAAATAGCGACTTTCATTTAGAGGGAGGTTGATGCTCAAGGTTGATCGGCTGGCGAATTCGTTCTACCTTGAGCATCATCGTCCATAACTAGGGTACATGAACCTGAAGGGTGTGGAGTCAGTTCAGCCTTCAGGTTCATCCTCCCTAACGAGGGAACATGAACCTGAAGGGTGTGGATTCAGTTCAACCTTCAGGGTCACCTTCCTAACTAGAAAGCACTATACTATGTATTGCTAGTGTCATTAATAAACTCTGCGTTAAATTATGTTCCATATAACGAAATACACTTAAATACACTCAAATAGCTTCATCTGATAGCGTTTGTGTGTGTAAAACACGAAAATAACATTTCCGTGAAATTATGCAAAAAGTGAATTTTTTCGTGTTTTTTAGTCAAAACCTGCTTGTTTTCACTCTTACAGCACGAACACGCTGATACTCGCTGTAAAATGATTCCAGCGATATGTAACTTTTTATATAGGCATAGGGCAGTGATATCTATCACCCGATTAAGTTCTAATAAGAACTTAATCGGGTGATATGCAAATTTTTAAAAAATTCAACATTAGTTCTATAACAGCGCCCTCTAACGACATAATGTCCAAACAAGGCAGAAAGCACTGTACTATGTATTGCTGGTTTCTTTAAAAACCTCTGCGTTAAATTATGTGCCATACAACGAAATACACTTAAATACACTCAAATAGCTTCATCTGATTGCGTTTGTGTGTGTAAAACACGAAAATAACGTTTCCGTGAAATTTTGCAAAAAGTGAATTTTTTCGTGTTTTTTAGTCAAAATCTGCTTGTTTTCACTCTTACAGCAGGTATACGCTGATGCTCGGTGAAAAATGAGTCTACCGATATGTAACTTTTTATATAGGCATAGGGCAGTGATATCTATCAAACTGCGCTAATAAGAATTTAATCGGGTGATATGCAGATTTTTAAAAAATTCAACATTAGTTCTATAACAGCGCCCTCTAACGACATAATGTCCAAACAAGGCAGAAAGCACTGTACTATGTGTTGCAGGATTCTTTAACAACCTCTGCGTTAAATTATGTCCCATATAACGAAATACACTTAAATACACTCAAATAGCTTCATCTGATAGCGTTTGTGTGTGTAAAACACGAAAATAACGTTTCCGAGAAATTTTGCAAAAAGTGAATTTTTTCGTGTTTTTTAATCAAAACCTGCTTGTCTTCACTCTTACAGCACGAATACGCTGATACTCGCTGGAAAATGATTCCAGCGATATGTAACTTTTTATATAGGCATAGGGCAGTGATATCTATCAAACTGCGCTAATAAGAATTTAATCGGGTGATATGCAAATTTAAAAAAAATTTAACATTAGTTCGATAACAGCGCCCTATAATTACATAATATCCAAACAAGGCAGAAATCACTGTACTATGTATTGCTGGTTTCTTTAACAACCTCTGCGTTAAGTTATGTTCCATACAACGAAATTCACTTAAATACACTCAAATAGCTTCATCTGATTGCGTTTGTGTGTGTAAAACACGAAAATAACGTTTCCGTGAAATTTTGCAAAAAGTGAATTTTTTCGTGTTTTTTAGTCAATATCTGCTTGTTTTCACTCTTACAGAAATAATACGCTGATACTCGCTGGAAAATGATTCCAGTGATACCAAACTTTTTATATAGGCATAGGGCATTGATATGTATCAAACTATGCTAATAAGAACTTAATCGGATGATATGGAAATTTAAAAAAAATCAAAATTAGTTTAGTGACAGCGCCCAGTATTCAATTTTCATACTTGTACATAGTCATGTTTGTGTTACTCATTTATTAAATATTTCCTGAAGGTAGATGACCCTCAAGGTACAAAAATAGCGACTTTCATTTAGAGTGAGGGTGATGCTCAAGGTAAATCGGCTGGCGACTTCGTTCTACCTTGAGCATCATCATCCCTAACTAGGGAACATGAACCTAAAGGGTGTGAAGTCAGTTCAACCTTCAGGTTCATCCTCCCTAACGAGGGAACATGAACCTGAAGGGTGTGGATTCAGTTCAACCTTCAGGGTTACCTTCCAAACAAGAATGCACTGTACTATGTATTGCTGGTTTCATTAATAACCTCTGCATTAAATTATGTGCCTTATAACGAAATACACTTAAATACACTCAAATAGCTTCATCTGATAGCGTTTATGTATGTAACATACGAAAATAACGTTTCCGTGAAATTTTGCAAAAAGTGAATTTTTTCGTGTTTTTAATCAAAATCTGCTTGTTTTCACTCTTACAGCAACAATACGCTGAAACTCTCTGGAAAATGATTCCAGTGATATCAAACTTTTTATATAGGCATAGGGCATTGATATGTATCACTATGCTAATAAGAACTTAATCGGATGATATGGAAATTTTAAAAAATTGAACATTAGTTCGATAACGGCGCCCTGTATTCAATTTTCATACTTGTACATAGTCATGTTTGTGTTACTCATTTATTAAATATTTCCTGAATGTAGATGACCCTAAAGGTACAAAAATAGCGACTTTCATTTAGAGGGAGGGTGATGCTCAAGGTAGATCGGCTGGCGACTTCGTTCTACCTTGAGCATCATCATCCCTAACTAGGGAACATGAACCTGAAGGGTGTGAAGTCAGTTCAACCTTCAGGTTCATCCTCCCTAACGAGGGAACATGAACCTGAAGGGTGTGGATTCAGTTCAACCTTCAGGGTCACCTTCCATACAAGAAAGCACTGTACTATGTATTGCTGGTTTTAATAAGCTCTGCGTTAAATTATGTGCCATATAACGAAATACATTTAAATACACTCAAATAGCTTCATCTGAGAGCGTTTGTGTGTGTAAAACACGGAAATAACGTTTCCGTGATATTTTGCAAAAAGTGAATTTTTTCGTGTTTTTTAGTCAAAATCTGCTTGTTTTCACTCTTACAGCAACAATACGCTGATACTCGCTGGAAAATGATTCCAGTGATACCAAACTTTTTATATAGGCAGAGGGCATCGTATGTATCAAACTATGCTAATAAGAATTTAATCGGATGATATGGAAATTTAAAAAAAATCAAAATTAGGTTAGTGTCAGCGCCCTGTATTCAATTTTCATACTTGTACATAGTCATGTCTGTGTTACTCATTTATTAAATATTTCCTGAAGGTAGATGACCCTCAAGGTACAAAAATAGCGACTTTCATTTAGAGGGAGGTTGATGCTCAAGGTTGATCGGCTGGCGAATTCGTTCTACCTTGAGCATCATCGTCCATAACTAGGGTACATGAACCTGAAGGGTGTGGAGTCAGTTCAACCTTCAGGTTCTTCCTCCCTAACGAGGGAACATGAACCTGAAGGGTGTGGATTCAGTTCAACCTTCAGGGTCACCTTCCTAATTAGAAAGCACTGTACTATGTATTGCTAGTTTCATTAATAAACTCTGCGTTAAGTTATGTGCCATATAACGAAATACACTTAAATACACTCAAATAGCTTCATCTGATAGCGTTTGTGTGTGTAAAACACGAAAATAACGTTTCCGTGAAATTTTGCAAAAAGTGAATTTTTTCGTGTTTTTTAGTCAAAACCAGCTTGTTTTCACTCTTACAGCACGAATAAGCTGATATTCGCTGGAAAATGATTCGAGCGATATGTAACTTTTTATATAGGTATAGTGTAGTGATATCTATCAAACTACGCTAATAAGAACTTAATCGGGTAATATGCAAATTTTTAAAAAATTCAACATTAGTTCGATAACAGCGCCGTCTAACGACATAATGTCCAAACAAGGCAGAAAGCACTGTACTGTGTATTGCAGGTTTCTTTAACAACCTCTGTTTTAAATTATGTGACATATAACGAAATACAATTAAATACACTCAAATAGCTTCATCTGATAGCGTTTGTGTGTGTAAAACACGAAAATAACGTTTCCGTGAAATTTTGCAAAAAGTGAATTTTTTCGTGTTTTTTAGTCAAAACCAGCTTGTTTTCACTCTTACAGCACGAATAAGCTGATACTCGCAGGAAACTGATTCGAGCGATATGTAACTTTTTATATAGGCATAGGGCAGTGATAGTTATCAAACTGCCCTAATAAGAACTTAATCGGGTGAAACGCAAATTTTTAAAAAATTCAACATTAGTTCGATAACAGCGCCCTCTAAAGACATAATGTCCAAACAAGGCAGAAAGCACTGTACTAGGTATTGCTGGCTTTTTTAACAACCTCTGCTTTTAATTATGTGCCATATAACGAAATACACTTAAATACACTCAAATAGATTCATCTGATAGCGTTTGTGTGTGTAATACACGAAAATAACGTTTCCGTGAAATTTTGCAAAAATTAATTTTTTTCGTGTTTTTTAGTCAAAATCTACTTGTTTTCTCTCTTACAGAACCAATACGCTGATACTCGGTGGAAAATCATTCCAGCAATATCAAACTTTTTATATAGGCATATGGCATTGATATATATCATAGTGTGCTAATAAGAACTTAATCGGTTGATATGGAAATTTTTAAAAAAATCAACATTTCGATAACAGCGCCCTGTGTTCAATTTTCATCCTTTTACATAGTCATGTTTGTGTTATTTATTTATTAAATATTTCCTGAAGGTATATGACCATCAAAGTACAAAAATAGCGACTTTCATTTAGAGGGAGGGTGATGCTCAAGGTAGATCGGCTGGCGACTTCGATCTACCTTGAGCATCATCGTCCCTAACTAGGGAACATGAACCTGAAGGGTGTGGAGTCAGTTCAACCTTCAGGGTCACCTTCCAAACAAGAAAGCACTGTACTATGTATTGCTGGTTTCTTTAACAACCTCTGCGTTAAATTAGTAAAAATCGGCTTGTTTTCACTCTTACAAAAACAATACGCTGATACTCGCTGGAAAATGATTCCAGCGATATCAAACTTTTTATATAGCCATAGGGCATTGATATCTATCAAACTGCGCTAAAAACAACTTAATCGGGTGATATGCAAATTTTTAAAAAATTCAACATTAGTTCGATAACAGCGCCCTCTAACGACATAATGTCCAAACAAGGCAGAAAGCACTGTACTATGTATTGCTGGTTTCTTTAACAACCTCTGCTTTAAATTTTGTGCCATATAACGAAATACACTTAAATACACTCAAATAGCTTCATCTGATAGCGTTTGTGTGTGTAAAACACGAAAATTACGTTTCCGTGAAATTTCGCAAAAAGTGAATTTTTTCGTGTTTTTTAGTCAAAATCTGCTTGTTTTCACTCTTCCAGCACGAATACGCTGATACTCGCTGGAAAATGATTCCAGCGATATGTAACTTTTTATATAGGCATAGTGCAGTGATATTTATCAAACTGCGGTAATAAGAACTTAATCGGGTGATATGCAAATTTTTAAAAAATTCAACATTAATTCGAAAACAGCGCCCTCTAACGACATAATGTCCAAACAAGGCAGAAAGCACTGTACTATGTATTGCTGGTTTCTTTAACAACCTCTGCTTTAAACTATGCGCCATATAACGAAATACACTTAAATACACTCAAATAGCTTCATCTGATAGCGTTTGTGTGTGTAAAACACGAAAATAACGTTTCCGTGAAATTTTGCAAAGTGAATGTTTTCGTGTTTTTTAGTCAAAACCTGCTTGTTTTCACTCTTACAGCACGAATAAGCTGATAATCGCTGGAAAATGATTCTAGCGATATGTAACTTTTTATATAGGCATAGGGCAATGATATCTATCAAACTGCGCTAATAAGAACTTAATCGGGTGATATGCAAATTTTTAAAAAATTCAACATTAGTTCGATAACAGCGCCCTCTAACGACATAATGTCCAAACAAGGCAGAAAGCACTGTACTATGTATTGCTGGATTCTTTGACAACCTCTGCTTTAAATAATGTGCCATATAACGAAATACACTTAAATACACTCAAATAGCTTCATCTGATAGCGTTTGTGTGTGTAAAACACGAAAATAACGTTTCCGTGAAATTTTGCAAAAAGTGAATTTTTCCGTGTTTTTTAGTAAAAATCTGCTTGTTTTCACTCTTACAGCAACAATACGCTGATTCTCGCTGGAAAATGATTCCAGCGATATGTAACTTTTTATATAGGCATAGGGCAGTGATATTTATCAAACTGCGCTAATAAGAACTTAATCGGGTGATATTCAAATTTTTAAAAAATTCAACATTAGTTCGATAACAGAGCCCTCTAACGACATAATGTCCAAACAAGGCAGAAAGCACTGTACTATGTATTGCTGGTTTCTTTAACAACCTCTGCTT
Source organism: Typopeltis vanoorti (assembly GCF_054136105.1). Classification (NCBI taxonomy): domain Eukaryota; kingdom Metazoa; phylum Arthropoda; class Arachnida; order Uropygi; family Thelyphonidae; genus Typopeltis; species Typopeltis vanoorti. The sequence goes on from NC_143571.1 coordinate 752,794, forward strand.
TAAATTATGTGCCATATAACGAAATACACTTAAATACACTCAAATATCTTCATCTGATAGCGTTTGTGTGTGTGTGTAAATCACGAAAATAACGTTTCCGTGTAATTTTGCAAAAAGTGAATTTTTTCGTGTTTTTTAGTCAAAATCTGCTTGTTTTCACTTTTACAGCAACAATACGCTGATAGTCGCTGGAAAATGATTCCAGTGATATCAAACTTTTTATATGGGCATAGGGCATTGATATGTATCAAAGTTTGCTAATAAGAACTTAATCGGATGATATGGAAATTTAAAAAAAAATCAACATTAGTTCGATAACAGCGCCCTGTATTCTATTTTCATACTTGTACATAGTCATGTTTGTGTAACTCATTTATTAAATATTTCCTGAAGGTAGATGACTATCAAGGTACAAAAATAGCGACTTTCATTTAGAGGGAGGGTGATGCTCAAGGTAGATCGGCTGGCGACTTCGTTCTACCTTGAGCATCATCATCCCTAACTAGGGAACATGAACCTGTAGGGATTGAAGTGAGTTCAACCTTCAGGTTCATCCTCCCTAACGAGGGAACGTGAACCTGAAGGGTGTGGATTCAGTTCAATCTTCAGGGTCACCTTCCAAACAAGAAAGCACTGTGCTATGTATTGCTGGTTTCATTAATAACCTCTGCGTTAAATTATGTGCCATATAACGAAATACACTTAAATACACTCAAATAGCTTCATCTGATAGCGTTTGTGTGTGTAAAACACGAAAATAACGTTTCCGTAAAATTTTGCAAAAAGTGAATTTTTCGTGTTTTTTAGTCAAAATCCGCTTGTTTTCACTCTTACAGAAACAATACGCTGACACTCGCTGGAAAATGATTCCAGTGATATCAAACTTTTTATATGGGCATAGGGCATTGATATGTATCTATCTATGCTAATAAGAACTTAATCGGATGATATTGAAATTTTAAAAATATCAACATTAGTTCGATAACAACGCCCTGTATTCAATTTTCATACTTTTACATAGTCATGTTTGTGTTACTCATTTACTAAATATTTCCTGAAGGTAGATGACCCTCAAGGTACAAAAATAGCGACTTTCATTTAGAGGGAGGGTGATGCTCAAGGTAGATCGGCAGGCGACTTCGTTCTACCTTGAGCATCTTCATCCCTAACTAGGGAACATGAAACTGAAGGGTGTGAAGTCAGTTCAACCTTCAGGTTCATCCTCCCTAACGAGGGAACATGAACCTGAAGGGTGTGGATTCAGTTCAACCTTCAGTGTCACCTTCCTAACAAGAAAGAACTGTACTATGTATTGCTAGTTTCATTAATAAACTCTGCGTTAAATTATGTGCCATATAACGAAAAACACTTAAATACACTCAAATAGCTTCATCTGCCAGCGTTTGTGTGTGTAAAACACGAAAATAACGTTTCCGTGTAATTTTGCAAAAAGTGAATTTTTTCGTGTTTTTTAGTCAACACTTGCTTGTTTTCACTCTTACAGCACGAATACGCTGATACTCGCTGGAAAATGATTCGAGGATTTGTAACTTTTTATATAGGCATAGGGCATTGATATCTATCAAACTGCGCTAATAAGAACTTAATCGGGTGATATGCATATTTTTAAAAAATTCAACATTAGTTCGATAACAGCGCCCTCTAACGACATAATGTCCAAACAAGGCAGAAATCACTGTACTATGTATTGCTCGTTTCTTTAACAACATCTGCGTTAAATTATGTGCCATACAACGAAATACACTTAAATACACTCAAATAGCTTCATATGATAGCGTTTGTGTGTGTAAAACACGAAAATAACGTTTCCGTGAAATTTTGCAAAAAGTGAATTTTTTTGTGTTTTTTAGTCAAAATCTGCTTGTTTTCACTCTTACAGAAACAATACGCTGATACTCGCTTAAAAATGATTCCAGTGATATCAAACTTTTTATATGGGCATAGGGCATTGATATGTATCTATCTATGCTAATAAGAACTTAATCGGATGATATTGAAATTTTAAAAAAATCATTATTATTTCGATAACAACGCCCTGTATTCAATTTTCATACTTTTATATAGTCATGTTTGTGTTACTCATTTATTAAATATTTCCTGAAGGTAGATGACCCTCAAGGTACAAAAATAGCGACTTTCATTTAGAGGGAGGGTGATGCTCAAGGTAAATCGGCTGGCGACTTCGTTCTACCTTGAGCATCATCATCCCTAACTATGGAACATGAACCTAAACGGTGTGGTCAGTTCAACCTTCAGGTTCATCCTCCCTAACGAGGGAACATGAACCTGAAGGGTGTGGATTCAGTTCAACCTTCAGGGTCACCTTCCAAACATGAAAGCACTGTACTATGTATTGGTGGTTTCATTAGTAACTTCTGCGTTGAGTTATGTGCCATATAACGAAATACACTTAAATACACTCAAATAGCTTCATCTCATAGCTTTTGTGTGTGTAAAACACGAAAATAACGTTTCCGTGAAATTTTGCAAAAAGTGAATTTTTTCGTGTTTTTTAGTCAAAATCTACTTGTTTTCACTCTTACAGAACCAATACGCTGATACTCGGTGGAAAATCATTCCAGCAATATCAAACTTTTTATATAGGCATATGGCATTGATATATATCATAGTGTGCTAATAAGAACTTAATCGGTTGATATGGAAATTTTTAAAAAAATCAAATTTCGATAACAGCGCCCTGTGTTCAATTTTCATCCTTTTACATAGTCATGTTTGTGTTATTTATTTATTAAATATTTCCTGAAGGTATATGACCATCAAAGTACAAAAATAGCGACTTTCATTTAGAGGGAGGGTGATGCTCAAGGTAGATCGGCTGGCGACTTCGATCTACCTTGAGCATCATCGTCCCTAACTAGGGAACATGAACCTGAAGGGTGTGGATTCAGTTCAACCTTCAGGGTCACCTTCCAAACAAGTAAGCACTGTACTATGTATTGCTGGTTATTTTAACAACCTCTGCGTTAAATTAGTAAAAATCGGCTTGTTTTCACTCTTACAAAAACAATACGCTGATACTCGCTGGAAAATGATTCCAGCGATATCAAACTTTTTATATAGCCATAGGGCATTGATATCTATCAAACTGCGCTAAAAACAACTTAATCGGGTGATATGCAAATTTTTAAAAAATTCAACATTAGTTCGATAACAGCGCCCTCTAACGACATAATGCCCAAACAAGGCAGAAAGCACTGTACTATGTATTGCTGGTTTCTTTAACAACCTCTGCTTTAAATTATGTGCCATATAACGAAATACACTTAAATACACTCAAATAGCTTCATCTGATAGCGTTTGTGTGTGTAAAACACGAAAATAACGTTTCCGTCAAATTTCGCAAAAAGTGAATTTTTTCGTGTTTTTTAGTCAAAATCTGCTTGTTTTCACTCTTACAGCACGAATACGCTGATACTCGCTGGAAAATGATTCCAGCGATATGTAACTTTTTATATAGGCATAGTGCAGTGATATTTATCAAACTGCGGTAATAAGAACTTAATCGGATGATATGGAAATTTTAAAAAAAATCAACATTAGTTCGATAACAGCGCCCTCTAACGACATAATGTCCAAACAAGGCAGAAAGCACTGTACTATGTATTGCTGGTTTCTCTAACAACATTTGCGTTAAATTATGTGCCATACAACGAAATACACTTAAATACACTCAAATAGCTTCATCTGATAGCGTCTGTGTGTGTAAAACACGAAAATAACGTTTCCGTGAAATTTTGTATAAAGTGAATTTTTTCGTGTTTTTTAGTCAAAACCTGCTTGTTTTCACTCTTACAGCACGAATAAGCTGATACTCGCTGGAAAATGATTCTAGCGATATGTATCTTTTTATATAGGCATAGGGCAATGATATCTATCAAACTGCGCTAATAAGAACTTAATCGGATGATATGGAAATTTTAAAAAAAATCAATATTAGTTCGATAACAGCGCCCTGTATTCTATTTTCATACTTGTACATAGTCATGTTTGTGTAACTCATTTATTAAATATTTCCTGAAGGTAGATGACTCTCAAGGTACAAAAATAGCGACTTTCATTTAGAGGGAGGGTGATGCTCAAGGTAGATCGGCTGGCGACTTCGTTCTACCTTGAGCATCATCATTCCCTAACTAGGGAACATGAACCTAAACGGTGTGGTCAGTTCAACCTTCAGGTTCATCCTCCCTAACGAGGGAACATGAACCTGAAGGGTGTGGATTCAGTTCAATCTTCAGGGTCACCTTCCAAACAAGAAAGCACTGTGCTATGTATTGCTGGTTTCATTAATAACCTCTGCGTTAAATTATGTGCCATATAACGAAATACACTTAAATACACTCAAATAGCTTCATCTGATAGCGTTTGTGTGTGTAAAACACGAAAATAACGTTTCCGTAAAATTTTGCAAAAAGTGAATTTTTCGTGTTTTTTAGTCAAAATCTGCTTGTTTTCACTCTTACAGAAACAATACGCTGATACTCGCTGGAAAATGATTCCAGTGATATCAAACTTTTTATATGGGCATAGGGCTTTGATATGTATCTATCTATGCTAATAAGAACTTAATCGGATGATATTGAAATTTTAAAAAAATCAACATTAGTTCGATAACAACGCCCTGTATTCAATTTTCATACTTTTACATAGTCATGTTTGTGTTACTCATTTACTAAATATTTCCTGAAGGTAGATGACCCTCAAGGTACAAAAATAGCGACTTTCATTTAGAGGGAGGGTGATGCTCAAGGTAGATCGGCAGGCGACTTCGTTCTACCTTGAGCATCTTCATCCCTAACTAGGGAACATGAAACTGAAGGGTGTGAAGTCAGTTCAACCTTCAGGTTCATCCTCCCTAACGAGGGAACATGAACCTGAAGGGTGTGGATTCAGTTCAACCTTCAGGGTCACCTTCCTAACAAGAAAGAACTGTACTATGTATTGCTAGTTTCATTAATAAACTCTGCGTTAAATTATGTGCCATATAACGAAAAACACTTAAATACACTCAAATAGCTTCATATGCCAGCGTTTGTGTGTGTAAAACACGAAAATAACGTTTCCGTGTAATTTTGCAAAAAGTGAATTTTTTCGTGTTTTTTAGTCAACACTTGCTTGTTTTCACTCTTACAGCACGAATACGCTGATACTCGCTGGAAAATGATTCGAGCGATATGTAACTTTTTATATAGGCATAGGGCATTGATATCTATCAAACTGCGCTAATAAGAACTTAATCGGGTGATATGCAAATTTTTAAAAAATTCAACATTAGTTCGATAACAGCGCCCTCTAACGACATAATGTCCAAACAAGGCAGAAATACACTTAAATACACTCAAATAGCTTCATCTGATAGCGTTTGTGTGTGTAAAGCACGAAAATAACGTTTCCGTGAAATTTTGCAAAGTGAATTTTTTTGTGTTTTTTAGTCAAAATCTGCTTGTTTTCACTCTTACAGAAACAATACGCTGATACTCGCTGGAAAATGATTCCAGTGATATCAAACTTTTTATATGGGCATAGGGCATTGATATGTATCTATCTATGCTAATAAGAACTTAATCGGATAATATGGAAATTTAAAAAAAATCAACATTAGTTCCATATCAACGCCCTGTATTCAATTTTCATACTTTTACATAGTCATGTTTGTGTTACTCATTTATTAAATATTTCCTGAAGGTAGATGACCCTCAAGGTACAAAAATAGCGACTTTCATTTAGAGGGAGGTTGATGCTCAAGGTTGATCGGCTGGCGAAATCGTTCTACCTTGAGCATCATCGTCCCTAACTAGGGAACATGGAACTGAAGGGTGTGGAGTCAGTTCAACCTTCAGGTTCATCTCCCTAACGAGGGAACATGAACCTGAAGGGTGTGGATTCAGTTCAACTTTCAGGGTCACCTTCCTAACAAGAAAGCACTGTACTATGTATTGCTAGTTTCATTAATAAACTCTGCGTTAAATTATGTGCCATATAACGAAATACACTTAAATACACTCAAATAGCTTCATCTGATAGCGTTTGTGTGTGTAAAACACGAAAATAACGTTTCCGTGAAATTTTGCAAAAAGTGAATTTTTTCGTGTTTTTTAGTCAAAATCTGCTTGTTTTCACTCTTACAGAAACAATACGCTGATACCCGCTGGAAAATGATTACAGTGATATCAAACTTTTTATATAGGCATAGGGCATTGATATGTATCAAACTATGCTAATAAGAACTTAATCGGTTGATATGGAAATTTAAAAAAAAATCAACATTAGTTCGATAACAGCGCCCTGTATTCAATTTTCATACTTGTACATAGTCATGTTTGTGTTACTCATTTATTAAATATTTCCTGAAGGTAGATGACCCTCAAGGTACAGAAATAGCGACTTTCATTTAGTGGGAGGGTGATGCTCAAGGTAGATCGGCTGGCGACTTCGTTCTACCTTGAGCATCATCATCCCTAACAAGGAAACATGAACCTGAAGGGTGTGAAGTCAGTTCAACCTTCAGGTTCATCCTCCCTATCTAGGGAACATGAACCTGAAGGGTGTGGATTCAGTACAACCTTCAGGGTCACCTTCCAAACAAGAAAGCACTGTACTATGTATTGCTGGTTTCATTAATAACCTCTGCGTTAAATTATGTGCCATATAACGAAATACACTTAAATACTCTCAAATAGCTTCAGCTGATAGCGTTTGTGTGTGTAAAACACGAAAATAACGTTTCCGTGAAATTTTGCAAAAAGTGAATTTTTTCGAGTTTTTTAGTCAAAATCTGCTTGTTTTCACTCTTACAGAAACAATACGCTGATACTCGCTGGAAAATGATTCCAGCGATATCAAACTTTTTATGTAGGCATAGGGCATTGATATATATAAACTGTGCTAATAAGAACTTAATCGGTTGATATGGAAATTTTAAAAAAAATCAACATGTTCGATAACAGCGCCCTGTATTCAATTTTCATCCTTGTACATAGTCATGTTTGTGTTACTTATTTATTATTTCCTGAAGGTAGATGACCCTCAAGGTACAAAAATAGCGACTTTCATTTAGAGGGAGGTTGATGCTCAAGTTTGATCGGCTGGCGAATTGGTTCTACCTTGAGCATCATCGTCCCTAACTAGGGAACATGAACCTGAAGGGTGTGGAGTCAGTTCAACCTTCGGGTTCATCCTCCCTAACGAGGGAACATGAACCTGAAGGGTGTGGATTCAGTTCAACCTTCAGGGTCACCTTCCTAACAAGAAAGCACTGTACCATGTATTGCTAGTTTCATTAATAAACTCTGCGTTAAATTATGTGCCATATAACGAAATACACTTTAATACACTCAAATAACTTCATCTGGTAGCGTTTGTGTGTGTAAAACACGAAAATAACGTTTCCGTGAAATTTTGCAAAGTGAATTTTTTCGTGTTTTTTAGTCAAAACCTGCTTGTTTTCACTCTTTCAGAACGAAAACGCTGATACTCGCTGGAAAATGATTCGAGCGATATGTAACTTTTTATATACGCATAGGGCATTGATATCTATCAAACTGCGCTAATAAGAACTTAATCGGGTGATATGCAAATTTTTAAAAAATTCAACATTAGTTCGATAACAGCGCCCTCTAACGACATAATGTCCAAACAATGCAGAAAGCACTGTACTATGTATTGCTGGTTTCTTTAACAACTTCTGCGTTAAATTATGTGTAATACAACGAAATACACTTAAATACACTCAAATAGCTTCATCTGATAGCGTTTGTGTGTGTAAAACACGAAAATAACGTTTCCGTGAAATTTTGCAAAAAGTGAATTTTTTCGTGTTTTTTAGTCAAAATCTGCTTGTTTTCACTCTTACAGAAACAATACGCTGATACTCGCTGGAAAATGATTCCAGTGATACCAAACTTTTTATATAGGCATAGGGCATTGATATGTATCAAACTATGCTAATAAGAACATAATCGGATGATATGGAAATTTAAAAAAAATCAACATTAGTTCGATAACAGCGCCCTGTATTCAATTTTCATACTTGTACATAGTCATGTTTGTGTTACTCATTTATTAAATATTTCCTGAAGGTAGATGACCCTCAAAGTACAAAAATAGCGACTTTCATTTAGAGGGAGGGTGATGCTCAAGGTAGATCGGCTGGCGACTTCGTTCTACCTTGAGCATCATCATCCCTAACTAGGGAACATGAACCTGAAGGGTGTGAAGTCAGTTCAACCTTCAGGTTCATCCTCCCTAACGAGGGAACATGAACCTGAAGGGTGTGGATTCAGTTCAACCTTCAGGGTTACCTTCCAAACAAGAATGCACTGTACTATGTATTGCTGGTTTCATTAATAACCTCTGCGTTAAATTATGTGCCATATAACGAAATACACTTAAATACACTCAAATAGCTTCATCTGATAGCGTTTGTGTGTGTAAAACACGAAAATAACGTTTCCGTGAAATTTTGCAAAAAGTGAATTTTTTCGTGTTTTTTAGTCAAAATCTGCTTGTTTTCACTCTTACAGCAACAATACGCTGATACTCGCTGGAAAATGATTCCAGCGATATCAAACTTTTTATATAGGCATAGGGCATTGATATGTATCAAACTATGCTAATAAGAACTTAATCGGTTGATATGGAAATTTTAAAACAAATCAACATTAGTTCGATAACAGCGCCCTGTATTCAATTTTCATCCTTATACATAGTCAAGTTTCTGTTACTTATTTATTATTTTCTGAAGGTAGATGACCCTCAAGGTACAAAAATAGCGACTTTCATTTAGAGGGAGGTTGATGCTCAAGGTTGATCGGCTGGCGAATTCGTTCTACCTTGAGCATCATCGTCCATAACTAGGTCCCTAACGAGGGAACATGAACCTGAAGGGTGTGGATTCAGTTCAACCTTCAGGGTCACCTTCCTAACTAGAAAGCACTGTACTATGTATTGCTAGTTTCATTAATAAACTGCGTTAAATTATGTGCCATATAACGAAATACACTTAAATACACTCAAATAGCTTCATCTGATAGCGTTTGTGTGTGTAAAACACGAAAATAACGTTTCCGTGAAATTTTGCAAAAAGTGAATTTTTTCGTGTTTTTTAGTCAAAATCTGCTTGTTTTCACTCTTACAGCAACAATACGCTGATACTCGCTGGAAAATGATTCCAGCGATAAGTAACCTTTTATATAGGCATAGGGCATTGATATGTATCAAACTATGCTAATAAGAACTTAATCGGATGATATGGAAATTTTAAAAAAATCAACATTAGTTCGATAACAGCGCCCTGTATTCAATTTTCATACTTGTACATAGTCATGTTTGTGTTACTCATTTATTAAATATTTCCTGAAGGTAGATGACCCTCAAGGTACAAAAATAGCGACTTTCATTTAGAGGGAGGGTGATGCTCAAGGTAGATCGGCTGGCGACTTCGTTCTACCTTGAGCATCATCATCCCTAACTAGGGAACATGAACCTGAAGGGTGTGAAGTCAGTTCAACCTTCAGGGTCACCTTCCAAACAAGAAAGCACTGTACTATGTATTGCTGGTTTCATTAATAACCTCTGCGTTAAATTATGTGCCATATAACGAAATACACTTAAATACACTCAAATAGCTTCATCTGATAGCGTTTGTGTATGTAAAACACGAAAATAACGTTTCCGTGAAATTTTGCAAAAAGTGAATTTTTTCGTGTTTTTTAGTCAAAATCTGCTTGTTTTCACTCTTACAGAACCAATACGCTGATACTCGCTGGAAAATGATTCCAGCGATATCAAACGTTTTATATAGGCATAGGGCATTGATATGTATCAAACTATGCTAATAAGAACTTAATCGGATGATATGGAAATTTAAAAAAAAATCAACATGTTCGATAACAGCGCCCTGTATTCTATTTTCATCCTTGTACATAGTCATGTTTGTGTTACTTATTTATTATTTCCTGAAGGTAGATGACCCTCAACGTACAAAAATAGCGACTTTCATTTAGAGGGAGGTTGATGCTCAAGGTTGATCGGCTGGCGAATTCGTTCTACCTTGAGCATCATCGTCCCTAACTAGGGAACATGAACCTGAAGAGTGTGGAGTCAGTTCAACCTTCAGGTTCATCCTCCCTAACGAGGGAATATGAACCTGAAGGGTGTGGATTCAGTTCAACCTTCAGGGTCACCTTCCTAACAAGAAAGCACTGTACTATGTATTGCTAGTTTCATTAATAAACTCTGCGTTAAATTATGTGCCATATAACGAAATACACTTAAATACACTCAAATAGCTTCATCTGATAGCGTTTTGTGTGTGTAAAACACGAAAATAACGTTTCCGTGAAATTTTGCAAAAAGTGAATTTTTTCGTGTTTTTTAGACAAAACCTGCTTGTTTTCACTCTTCCAGCACGAATACGCTGATACTCGCTGGAAAATGATTCGAGCGATATGTAACTTTTTATATAGGAATAGGGCATTGATATCTATCAAAGTGCGCTAATAAGAACTTAATCGGGTGATATGCAAATTTTTAAAAAATTCAAAATTAGTTCGATAACAGCGTTCTCTATCGACATAATGTCCAAACAAGGCAGAAAGCACTGTACTATGTATTGCTGGTTTCTTTAACAACATCTGCGTTAAATTATGTGCCATACAACGAAATACACTTAAATACACTCAAATAGCTTCATCTGATAGCGTTTGTGTGTGTAAAACACGAAAATAACGTTTCCGTGAAATTTTGCAAAAAGTGAATTTTTTCGTGTTTTTTAATCAAAATCTGCTTGTTTTCACTCTTACAGAAACAATACGCTGATACTCGCTGGAAAATGATTCCAGTGATATCAAACTTTTATATGGGCATAGGGCATTGATATGTATCAAACTATGCTAATAAGAACTTAATCGGATGATATGGAAATTTTAAAAAAATCAACATTAGTTCGATAACAGCGCCCTGTATTCAATTTTCATCCTTGTACATAGTCATGTTTGTGTTACTTATTTATTATTTCCTGAAGGTAGATGACCCTCAACGTAAAAAATAGCGACTTTCATTTAGAGGGAGGTTGATGCTCAAGGTTGATCGGCTGGCGAATTCGTTCTACCTTGAGCATCATCGTCCCTAACTAGGGAACATGAACCTGAAGGGTGTGGATTCAGTTCAACCTTCAGGGTAACCTTCCTAACAAGAAAGCACTGTACTATGTATTGCTAGTTTCATTAATAAACTCTGCGTTAAATTATGTGCCATATAACGAAATACACTTAAATACACTCAAATAGCTTCATCTGATAGCGTTTGTGTGTGTAAAACACGAAAATAACGTTTCCGTGAAATTTTGCAAAAAGTGAATTTTTTCGTGTTTTTTAGTCAAAATCTGCTTGTTTTCACTCTTACAGCAACAATACGCTGATACTCGCTGGAAAATGATTCCAGTGATATCAAACTTTTCATATAGGCATAGGGCATTGATATGTATCAAACTATGCTAATAAGAACTTAATCGGATGATATGGAAATTTTTAAAAAAATCAAAATTAGTTTAGTAACAGCGCTCTGTATTCAATTTTCATGCTTGTACATAGTCATGTTTGTGTTACTCATTTATTAAATATTTCCTGAAGGTAGATGACCCTCAAGGTACAAAAATAGCGACTTTCATTTAGAGGGAGGGTGAGGCTCAAGGTAAATCGGCTGGCGACTTCGTTCTACCTTGAGCATCATCATCCCTAACTAGGGAACATGAACCTAAAGGGTGTGGTCAGTTCAACCTTCAGATTCATCCTCCCTAACGAGGGAACATGAACCTGAAGGGTGTGGATTCAGTTCAACCTTCAGGGTCACCTTCCAAACAAGAAAGCACTGTACTATGTATTGCTGGTTTCATTAATAACCTCTGCGTTGAATTATGTGCCATGTAACGAAATACACTTCAATGCACTCAAGTAGCTTCATCTGATAGCGTTTGTGTGTGTAAAACACGAAAATAACGTTTCCTTGAAATTTTGCAAAAAGTGAATTTCTTCGTGTTTTTTATTCAAAATCTGCTTGTTTTCACTCTTACAGCAACAATACGCGGATACTCGCTGGAAAATGATTCCAGTTATATAAAACTTTTTATATAGGCATAGGGCATTGATATGTATCAAACTATGCTAATAAGAACTTAATCGGATGATATGGAAATTTAAAAAAAAATCAACATTAATTCGATAACAGCGCCCTGTATTCAATTTTCATACTTGTACATAGTCTTGTTTGTGTTACTCATTTATTAAATATTTCCTGAAGGTAGATGACCCTCAAGGTACAAAAATAGCGACTTTCATTTAGAGGGAGGGTGAAGCTCAGGGTAGATCGGCTGCCGACTTCGTTCTACCTTGAGCATCATCATCCCTAACTAGGGAACATGAACCTGAAGGGTGTGAAGACAGTTCAACCTTCAGGGTCATCCTCCCTAACGAGGGAACATGAACCTGAAGGGTGTGGATTCAGTTCAACCTTCAGGGTCACCTTCCAAACAAAAAAGCACTGTACTATGTATTGCTGGTTTCATTAATAACCTCTGCGTTAAATTATGTGCCATATAACGAAATACACTTAAATACACTCAAATAGCTTCATCTGATAGCGTTTGTGTGTGTTAAACACGAAAATAACGTTTCCGTAAAATTTTGCAAAAAGTGAATTTTTTCGTGTTTTTTAGTCAAAATCTGATTGTTTTCACTCTTATAGCACCAATATGCTGATACTCGCTGGAAATTGATTCCAGCGATATCAATCTTTTTATATAGGCATAGGGCATTGATATGTATCAAACTGTGCCAATAAGAACTTAATCGGTTGATATGGAAATTTTAAAAAAAATCAACATTAGTTCGATAACAGCGCCCTGTATTCAATTTTAATCCATGTACATAGTCATGTTTGTGTTATTTATTCCTAACAATAAAGCGCTGTACTACGTATTGCTAGTTTCATTAATAAACTCTGCGTTAAATTATGTGCCATATAACGAAATACACTTAAATACCCTCGAATAGCTTCATCTGATAGCGTTTGTGTGTGTAAAACACGAAAATAACGTTTCCGTGAAATTTTGCAAAAGTGAATTTTTTCGTGTTTTTTAGTCAAAACCTGCTTGTTTTCACTCTTTCAGCACGAATACGCTGAGACTCGCTGGAAAATGATTCCAGCGATATGTAACTTTTTATATAGGCATAGGGCATTGATATCTATCAAACTGCGCTAATAAGAACTTAATCGGGTGATATGCATATTTTTCAAAAATTCAACATTAGTTCGATAACAGCGCCCTGTATTCAATTTTCATCCTTGTACATAGTCATGTTTGTGTTACTATTTATTTCCTGAAGGTAGATGACAATCAAGGTACAAAATTAGCGACTTTCATTTAGAGGGAGGTTGATGCTCAAGGTTGATCGGCTGGCGAATTCGTTCTACCTTGAGCATCATCGTCCCTAACTAGGGAACATGAACCTGAAGGGAGTGGAGTCAGTTCAACCTTCAGGTTCATCCTCCCTAACGAGGGAACATGAACCTGAAGGGTGTGGATTCAGTTCAACCTTCAGGGTCACCTTCCAAACAAGAAAGCACTGTACTATGTATTGCTGGTTTCATTAATAACCTCTGCGTTAAATTATGTGCCATATAACGAAATACACTTAAATACACTCAAATAGCTTCATCTGATAGCGTTTGTGTGTATAAAACACGAATATAACGTTTCCGTGAAATTTTGCAAAGTGAATTTTTTCGTGTTTTTTAGTCAAAACCTGCTTGTTTTCACTCTTACAGGACGAATAAACTGATACTCGCTGGAAAATGATTCCAGCGATATGTAACTTTTTATATAGTCATAGGGCATTTATATCTATCAAACTGCGCTAATAAGAACTTAATCGGGTGATATGCATATTTTTCAAAAATTCAACATTAGTTCTATAACAGCGCCCTCTAACGACATAATATCCAAACAAGGCAGAAAGCACTGTACTATGTATGAAATACACTTAAATACACTCAAATAGCTTCATCTGATAGCGTCTGTGTGTGTAAAACACGAATATAACGTTTCCGTGAAATTTTGCAAAAAGTTAATTTTTTCTTGTTTTTTGTCAAAACCTGTTTTCACTCTTACAGCAAGAAAACGCTGATACTCGCTGGAAAATGATTCGAGCGATATGTAACTTTTTATGTAGGCATAGGGCATTGATATCTATCAAACTGCGCTAATAAGAACTTAATCGGGTGATATGCAAATTTTTAAAAAATTCAACATTAGTTCGATAACAGTGCCCTCTAACGACATAATTTCCAAACAATGCAGAAAGCACTGTACTATGTATTGCTAGTTTCATTAATAAACTCTGCGTTAAATTATGTGCCATATAACGAAATACACTTAAATACACTCAAATAGCTTCATCTGATAGCGTTTGTGTGTGTAAAACACGAAAATAACGTTTCCGTGAAATTTTGCAAAAAGTGAATTTTTTCGTGTTTTTTAGTCAAAATCTGCTTGTTTTCACTCTTACAGAAACAATACGCTGATACTCGCTGGAAAATGATTCCAGTGATATCAAACTTTTTATATAGGCATAGGGCATTGATATGTATCAAACTATGCTAATAAGAACTTAATCGGTTGATATGGAAATTTAAAAAAAAATCAACATTAGTTCGATAACAGCGCCCTGTATTCAATTTTCATACTTGTACATAGTCATGTTTGTGTTACTCATTTATTAAATATTTCCTGAAGGTAGATGACCCTCAAGGTACAGAAATAGCGACTTTCATTTAGTGGGAGGGTGATGCTCAAGGTAGATCGGCTGGCGACTTCGTTCTACCTTGAGCATCATCATCCCTAACAAGGAAACATGAACCTGAAGGGTGTGAAGTCAGTTCAACCTTCAGGTTCATCCTCCCTAACGAGGGAACATGAACCTGAAGGGTGTGGATTCAGTACAACCTTCAGGGTCACCTTCCAAACAAGAAAGCACTGTACTATGTATTGCTGGTTTCATTAATAACCTCTGCGTTAAATTATGTGCCATATAACGAAATACACTTAAATACTCTCAAATAGCTTCATCTGATAGCGTTTGTGTGTGTAAAACACGAAAATAACGTTTCCGTGAAATTTTGCAAAAAGTGAATTTTTTCGAGTTTTTTAGTCAAAATCTGCTTGTTTTCACTCTTACAGAACCAATACGCTGATACTCGCTGGAAAATGATTCCAGCGATATCAAACTTTTTATGTAGGCATAGGGCATTGATATATATAAACTGTGCTAATAAGAACTTAATCGGTTGATATGGAAATTTTAAAAAAAATCAACATGTTCGATAACAGCGCCCTGTATTCAATTTTCATCCTTGTACATAGTCATGTTTGTGTTACTTATTTATTATTTCCTGAAGGTAGATGACCCTCAAGGTACAAAAATAGCGACTTTCATTTAGAGGGAGGTTGATGCTCAAGTTTGATCGGCTGGCGAATTCGTTCTACCTTGAGCATCATCGTCCCTAACTAGGGAACATGAACCTGAAGGGTGTGGAGTCAGTTCAACCTTCGGGTTCATCCTCCCTAACGAGGGAACATGAACCTGAAGGGTGTGGATTCAGTTCAACCTTCAGGGTCACCTTCCTAACAAGAAAGCACTGTACCATGTATTGCTAGTTTCATTAATAAACTCTGCGTTAAATTATGTGCCATATAACGAAATACACTTTAATACACTCAAATAACTTCATCTGGTAGCGTTTGTGTGTGTAAAACACGAAAATAACGTTTCCGTGAAATTTTGCAAAAAGTGAATTTTTTCGTGTTTTTTAGTCAAAACCTGCTTGTTTTCACTCTTTCAGAACGAAAACGCTGATACTCGCTGGAAAATGATTCGAGCGATATGTAACTTTTTATATACGCATAGGGCATTGATATCTATCAAACTGCGCTAATAAGAACTTAATCGGGTGATATGCAAATTTTTAAAAAATTCAACATTAGTTCGATAACAGCGCCCTCTAACGACATAATGTCCAAACAAGGCAGAAAGCACTGTACTATGTATTGCTGGTTTCTTTAACAACATCTGCGTTAAATTATGTGTAATACAACGAAATACACTTAAATACACTCAAATAGCTTCATCTGATAGCGTTTGTGTGTGTAAAACACGAAAATAACGTTTCCGTGAAATTTTGCAAAAAGTGATTTTTTTCGTGTTTTTTAGTCAAAATCTGCTTGTTTTCACTCTTACAGAAACAATACGCTGATACTCGCTGGAAAATGATTCCAGTGATACCAAACTTTTTATATAGGCATAGGGCATTGATATGTATCAAACTATGCTAATAAGAACTTAATCGGATGATATGGAAATTTAAAAAAAATCAAAATTAGTTTAGTGACAGCGCCCTGTATTCAATTTTCATACTTGTACATAGTCATGTTTGTGTTACTCATTTATTAAATATTTCCTGAAGGTAGATGACCCTCAAGGTACAAAAATAGCGACTTTCATTTAGAGGGAGGGTGATGCTCAAGGTAAATCGGCTGGCGACTTCGTTCTACCCTGAGCATCATCATCCCTAACTAGGGAACATGAACCTAAAGGGTGTGAAGTCAGTTCAACCTTCAGGTTCATCCTCCCTAACGAGGGAACATGAACCTGAAGGGTGTGGATTCAGTTCAACCTTCAGGGTTACCTTCCAAACAAGAATGCACTGTACTATGTATTGCTGGTTTCATTAATAACCTCTGCGTTAAATTATGTACCTTATAACGAAATACACTTAAATACACTCAAATAGCTTCATCTGATAGCGTTTGTGTATGTAACACAAGAAAAGAACGTTTCCGTGAAATTTTGCAAAAAGTGAATTTTTTCGTGTTTTTTAATCAAAATCTGCTTGTTTTCACTCTTACAGCAACAATACGCTGAAACTCGCTGGAAAATGATTCCAGTGATATCAAACTTTTTATATAGGCATAGGGCATTGATATCTATCAAACTGCGCTAATAAGAACTTAATCGGGTGATATGCAAATTTTTAAAAAATTCAACATTAGTTCGATAACAGCGCCCTCTAACGACATAATGTCCAAACAATGCAGAAAGCACTGTACTATGTATTGCTGGTTTCTTTAACAACATCTGCGTTAAATTATGTGTCATACAACGAAATACACTTAAATACACTCAAATAGCTTCATCTGATAGCGTTTGTGTGTGTAAAACACGAAAATAACGTTTCCGTGAAATTTTGCAAAAAGTGAATTTTTTCGTGTTTTTTAGTCAAAATCTGCTTGTTTTCACTCTTACAGCAACAATACGCTGATACTCGCTGGAAAATGATTCCTGCGATATCAAACCTTTTATATAGGCATAGGGCATTGATATGTATCAAACTATGCTAATTAGAACATAATCGGGTGATATGGAAATTTTAAAAAAATTCAACATTAGTTCGATAACAGCGCCCTGTATTCAATTTTCATACTTGTACATAGTCATGTTTGTGTTACTCATTTATTAAATATTTCCTGAAGGTAGATGACCCTCAAAGTACAAAAATAGCGACTTTCATTTAGAGGGAGGGTGATGCTCAAGGTAGATCGGCTGGCGAATTCGTTCTACCTTGAGCATCATCATCCCTAACTAGGGAACATGAACCTGAAGAGTGTGAAGTCAATTCAACCTTCAGGTTCATCCTCCTTAACGAGGGAACATGAACCTTAAGGGTGTGGATTCAGTTCAACCTTCAGGGTCACCTTCCAAACAAGAAAGAACTGTACTATGTATTGCTGGTTTCATTAATAACCTCTGCGTTAAATTATGTGCCATATAACGAAATACACTTAAATACACTCAAATAGCTTCATCTGATAGCGTTAATGTGAGTAAAACACGAAAATAACGTTTCCGTGAAATTTTGCAAAAAGTGAATTTTTTCGTGTTTTTTAGTCAAAATCTGCTTGTTTTCACTCTTACAGCACCATTACGCTGATACTCGCTGGACAATGATTCCAGCGATATCAAACTTTTTATATAGTCATAGGGCATTGATATGTATCAAACAGTGCTAATAAGAAATTAATCGGTCGATATGGAAATTTTAAAACAAATCAACATTAGTTCGATAACAGCGCCCTGTATTCAATTTTCATCCTTATACATAGTCAAGTTTCTGTTACTTATTTATTATTTTCTGAAGGTAAATGACCCTCAAGGTACAAAAATAGCGACTTTCATTTAGAGGGAGGTTGATGCTCAAGGTTGATCGGCTGGCGAATTCGTTCTGCCTTGAGCATCATCGTCCATAACTAGGGTACATGAACCTGAAGGGTGTGGAGTCAGTTCAACCTTCAGGTTCATCCTCCCTAACGAGGGAACATGAACCTGAAGGGTGTGGATTCAGTTCAACCTTCAGGGTCACCTTCCTAACTAGAAAGCACTGTACTATGTATTGCTAGTGTCATTAATAAACTCTGCGTTAAATTATGTGCCATATAACGAAATACACTTAAATACACTCAAATAGCTTCATCTGATAGCGTTTGTGTGTGTAAAACACGAAGATAACGTTTCCGTGAAATTATGCAAAAAGTGAATTTTTTCGTGTTTTTTAATCAAAACCTGCTTGTCTTCACTCTTACAGCACGAATACGCTGATACTCGCTGGAAAATGATTCCAGCGATATGTAACTTTTTATATAGGCATAGGGCAGTGATGTCTATCAAACTGCGCTAATAAGAATTTAATCGGGTGATATGCAAATTTTAAAAAAATTTAACATTAGTTCGATAACAGCGCCCTATAATTACATAATATCCAAACAAGGCAGAAATCACTGTACTATGTATTGCTGGTTTCTTTAACAACCTCTGCGTTAAGTTATGTTCCATACAACGAAATACACTTAAATACACTCAAATAGCTTCATCTGATTGCGTTTGTGTGTGTAAAACACGAAAATAACGTTTCCGTGAAATTTTGCAAAAGTGAATTTTTTCGTGTTTTTTAGTCAATATCTGCTTGTATTCACTCTTACAGCGACAATACGCTGATACTCGCTGGAAAATAATTCCAGTGATATCATTCTTTTTATATGGGCATAGGGCATTGATATGTATCAATCTATGCTAATAAGAACTTAATCGGATGATATGGAAATTTAAAAAAAAAATCAACATAAGTTCGATAACAGCGCCCTGTATTCAATTTTCTTACTTGTAGATAGTCATGTTTGTGTTACTCATTTATTAAATATTTCCTGAAGGTAAATGACCCTCAAGGTACAAAAATAGCGACTTTCATTTAGAGGGAGGGTGATGCTCAAGGTAGATCGGCTGGCGACTTCGTTCTACCTTGAGCCTCATCATCCCTAACTAGGGAACATGAACCTGAAGGGTGTGAAGTCAGTTCAAGCTTCTGGTTCATCCTCCCTAACGAGGGAACATGAACCTGAAGGGTGTGGATTCAGTTCAACCTTCAGGGTCACCTTCCAAACAAGAAAGCACTGTACTATGTATTGCTGGTTTCATTAATAAGCTCTGCGTTAAATTATGTGCCATATAACGAAATACACTTAAATACGCTCAAATAGCTTCATCTGATAGCGTTTGTGTGTGTAAAACACGAAAATAACGTTTCCGTAATATTTTGCAAAAAGTGAATTTTTTCGTGTTTTTTTGTCAAAATCTGCTTGTTTTCACTCTTACAGAAACAATACGCTGATACTCGCTGGAAAATGATTAAAGTGATACCAAACTTTTTATATAGGCATAGGGCATTGATATGTATCACACTATGCTAATAAGAACTTAATCGGATGATATGGAAATTTTAAAAAAATCAAAATTAGTTTAGTAACAGCGCCATGTATTCAATTTTCATACTTGTACATAGTCATGTTTGTGTTACTCATTTATTAAATATTTCCTGAAGGTAGATGTCCCTCAAAGTAGAAAAATAGCGACTTTCATTTAGAGGGAGGGTGATGCTCTAGGTAGATCGGCTGGCGACTTCGTTCTACCTTGAGCATCATCATCCCTAACTAGGGAACACGAACCTGAAGGGTGTGAAGTCAGTTCAACCTTCAGGTTCATCCTCCCTAACGAGGGAACATGAACCTGAAGGGTGTGGATTCAGTTCAACCTTCAGGGTCACCTTCCAAACAAGAAAGCACTGTACTATGTATTGCTGGTTTCATTAATAAGCTCTGCGTTAAATTATGTGCCATATAACGAAATACACTTCAATACGCTCAAATAGCTTCATCTGATAGCGTTTGTGTGTGTAAAACACGAAAATAACGTTTCCGTGATATTTTGCAAAAAGTGAATTTTTTCGTGTTTTTTAGTCAAAATCTGCTTGTTTTCACTCTTACAGAAACAATACGCTGATACTCGCTGGAAAATGATTCCAGTGATACTAAACTTTTTATATAGGCATAGGGCATTGATATGTATCAAACTATGCTAATAAGAACTTAATCGGATGATATGGAAATTTAAAAAAAATCAAAATTAGTTTAGTGACAGCGCCCTGTATTCAATTTTCATACTTGTACATAGTCATGTTTGTGTTACTCATTTATTAAATATTTCCTGAAGGTAGATGACCCTCAAGGTACAAAAATATCGACTTTCATTTAGAGGGAGGGTGATGCTCAAGGTAAATCGGCTGGCGACTTCGTTCTACCTTGAGCATCATCATCCCTATCTAGGGAACATGAACCTGAAGGGTGTGGAGTCAGTTCAACCTTCAGGTTCATCCTCCCTAACGAGGGAACATGAACCTGAAGGGTGTGGATTCAGTTCAACCTTCAGGGTCACCTTCCTAACAAGAAAGCCCTGTACTATGTATTGCTAGTTTCATTAATAAACTCTGCGTTAAATTATGTGCCATATAACGAAATACACTTAAATGCACTCAAATAGCTTCATCTGATAGCGTTTGTGTGTGTAAAACACGAAAATAAGGTTTCCGTGAAATTTTGCAAAAAGTGAATTTTTTCGTGTTTTTTAGTCAAAATCTGCTTGTTTTCACGCTTACAGAAACAATACGCTGATACTCGCTGGAAAATGATTCCAGTGATATCAAACTTTTTATATAGGCATAGGGCATTGATATGTATCAAACTATGCTAATAAGAAATTAATCGGATGATATGGAAATTTTAAAAAAAATCAACATTATTTCGATAACAGCTCCCTGTATTCAATTTTCATACTTGTACATAGTCATGTTTGTGTTACAGCACCATTACGCTGACAATCGCTGGACAATGATTCCAGCGATATCAAACTTTTTATATAGGCATAGGGCATTGATATGTATCAAACAGTGCTAATAAGAAATTGATCGGTTGATATGGAAATTTTAAAACAAATCAACATTAGTTCGATAACAGCGCCCTGTATTCCATTTTCATCCTTATACATAGTCAAGTTTGTGTTACTTATTTATTATTTTCTGAAGGTAAATGACCCACAAGCTACAAAAATAGCGACTTTCATTTAGAGGGAGGTTGATGCTCAAGGTTGATCGGCTGGCGAATTCGTTCTACCTTGAGCATCATCGTCCATAACTAGGGTACATGAACCTGAAGGGTGTGGATTCAGTTCAACCTTCAGGGTCACCTTCCTAACTAGAAAGCACTGTACTATGTATTGCTAGTGTCATTAATAAACTCTGCGTTAAATTATGTGCCATATAACGAAATACACTTAAATACACTCAAATAGCTTCATCTGATAGCGTTTGTGTGTGTAAAACACGAAAATAACGTTTCCGTGAAATTATGCAAAAAGTGAATTTTTTCGTGTTTTTTAGTCAAAACCTGCTTGTTTTCACTCTTACAGCACGAACACGCTGATACTCGCTGTAAAATGATTCCAGCGATATGTAACTTTTTATATAGGCATAGGGCAGTGATATCTATCACCCGATTAAGTTCTAATAAGAACTTAATCGGGTGATATGCAAATTTTTAAAAAATTCAACATTAGTTCTATAACAGCGCCCTCTAACGACATAATGTCCAAACAAGGCAGAAAGCACTGTACTATGTATTGCTGGTTTCTTTAAAAACCTCTGCGTTAAATTATGTGCCATACAACGAAATACACTTAAATACACTCAAATAGCTTCATCTGATTGCGTTTGTGTGTGTAAAACACGAAAATAACGTTTCCGAGAAATTTTGCAAAAAGTGAATTTTTTCGTGTTTTTTAATCAAAACCTGCTTGTCTTCACTCTTACAGCACGAATACGCTGATACTCGCTGGAAAATGATTCCAGCGATATGTAACTTTTTATATAGGCATAGGGCAGTGATATCTATCAAACTGCGCTAATAAGAATTTAATCGGGTGATATGCAAATTTAAAAAAAATTTAACATTAGTTCGATAACAGCGCCCTATAATTACATAATATCCAAACAAGGCAGAAATCACTGTACTATGTATTGCTGGTTTCTTTAACAACCTCTGCGTTAAGTTATGTTCCATACAACGAAATTCACTTAAATACACTCAAATAGCTTCATCTGATTGCGTTTGTGTGTGTAAAACACGAAAATAACGTTTCCGTGAAATTTTGCAAAAAGTGAATTTTTTCGTGTTTTTTAGTCAATATCTGCTTGTTTTCACTCTTACAGCAACAATACGCTGATACTCGCTGGAAAATGATTCCAGTGATACCAAACTTTTTATATAGGCATAGGGCATTGATATGTATCAAACTATGCTAATAAGAACTTAATCTGATGATATGGAAATTTAAAAAAAATCAACATTAGTTCGATAACAGCGCCCTGTATTCAATTTTCATCCTTGTACATAGTCATGTTTGTGTTACTTATTTATTATTTCCTGAAGGTAGATGACCCTCAAGGTACAAAAATAGCGACTTTCATTTAGAGGGAGGTTGATGCTCAAGGTTGATCGGCTGGCGAATTCGTTCTACCTTGAGCATCATCGTCCCTAACTAGGGAACATGAACCTGAAGGGTGTGGAGTCAGTTCAACCTTCAGGTTCATCCTCCCTAACGAGGGAACATGAACCTGAAGGGTGTGGATTCAGTTCAACCTTCAGGGTCACCTTCCTAACAAGAAAGCACTGTACTATGTATTGCTAGTTTCATTAATAAACTCTGCGTTAAATTATGTGCCATATAACGAAATACACTTAAATACACTCAAATAGCTTCATCTGATAGCGTTTGTGTGTGTAAAACACGAAAATAACGTTTCCGTGAAATTTTGCAAAAAGTGAATTTTTTCGTGTTTTTTAGTCAAAATCTGCTTGTTTTCACTCTTACAGAAACAATACGCTGATACTCGCTGGAAAATGATTAAAGTGATACCAAACTTTTTATATAGGCATAGGGCATTGATATGTATCACACTATGCTAATAAGAACTTAATCGGATGATATGGAAATTTTAAAAAAAATCAAAATTAGTTTAGTAACAGCGCCATGTATTCAATTTTCATACTTGTACATAGTCATGTTTGTGTTACTCATTTATTAAATATTTCCTGAAGGTAGATGTCCCTCAAAGTACAAAAATAGCGACTTTCATTTCGAGGGAGGGTGATGCTCTAGGTAGATCGGCTGGCGACTTCGTTCTACCTTGAGCATCATCATCCCTAACTAGGGAACACGAACCTGAAGGGTGTGAAGTCAGTTCAACCTTCAGGTTCATCCTCCCTAACGAGGGAACATGAACCTGAAGGGTGTGGATTCAGTTCAACCTTCAGGGTCACCTTCCAAACAAGAAAGCACTGTACTATGTATTGCTGGTTTCATTAATAAGCTCTGCGTTAAATTATGTGCCATATAACGAAATACACTTAAATACGCTCAAATAGCTTCATCTGATAGCGTTTGTGTGTGTAAAACACGAAAATAACGTTTCCGTGATATTTTGCAAAAAGTGAATTTTTTCGTGTTTTTTAGTCAAAATCTGCTTGTTTTCACTCTTACAGAAACAATACGCTGATACTCGCTGGAAAATGATTCCAGTGATACTAAACTTTTTATATAGGCATAGGGCATTGATATGTATCAAACTATGCTAATAAGAACTTAATCGGATGATATGGAAATTTAAAAAAAATCAAAATTAGTTTAGTGACAGCGCCCTGTATTCAATTTTCATACTTGTACATAGTCATGTTTGTGTTACTCATTTATTAAATATTTCCTGAAGGTAGATGACCCTCAAGGTACAAAAATATCGACTTTCATTTAGAGGGAGGGTGATGCTCAAGGTAAATCGGCTGGCGACTTCGTTCTACCTTGAGCATCATCATCCCTAACTAGGGAACATGAACCTAAAGGGTGTGAAGTCAGTTCAACCTTCAGGTTCATCCTCCCTAACGAGGGAACATGAACCTGAAGGGTGTGGATTCAGTTCAACCTTCAGGGTTACCTTCCAAACAAGAATGCACTGTACTATGTATTGCTGGTTTCATTAATAACCTCTGCGTTAAATTATGTACCTTATAACGAAATACACTTAAATACACTCAAATAGCTTCATCTGATAGCGTTTGTGTATGTAACACACGAAAATAACGTTTCCGTGAAATTTTGCAAAAAGTGAATTTTTTCGTGTTTTTTAATCAAAATCTGCTTGTTTTCACTCTTACGGCAACAATACGCTGAAACTCGCTGGAAAATGATTCCAGTGATATCAATCTTTTTATATAGGCATAGGGCATTGATATCTATCAAACTATGCTAATAAGAACTTAATCGGGTGATATGCAAATTTTTAAAAAATTCAACATTAGTTCGATAACAGCGCCCTCTAAAGACATAATGTCTAATCAATGCAGAAAGCACTGTACTATGTATTGCTGGTTTCTTTAACAACATCTGCGTTAAATTATGTGTCATACAACGAAATACACTTAAATACACTCAAATAGCTTCATCTGATAGCGTTTGTGTGTGTAAAACACGAAAATAACGTTTCCGTGAAATTTTGAAAAAAGTGAATTTTTTCGTGTTTTTTAGTCAAAACCTGCTTGTTTTCACTCTTACAAAAACAATACGCTGAAACTCGCTGGAAAATGATTCCAGTGATATCAAACTTTTAATATAGGCATAGAGCATTGATATGTATCAAACTATTCTAATAAGAACTTAATCTGATGACATGGAAATTTTAAAAAATCAACATTAGTTCGATAACAGGGCCCTGTATTCAATTTTCATCCTTGTACATAGTCATGTTTGTGTTACTTATTTATTATTTCCTGAAGGTAGATGACCCTCAAGGTACAAAAATAGCGACTTTCATTTAGAGGGAGGTTGATGCTCAAGGTTGATCGGCTGGCGAATTCGTTCTACCTTGAGCATCATCGTCCCTATCTAGGGAACATGAACCTGAAGGGTGTGGAGTCAGTTCAACCTTCAGGTTCATCCTCTCTAACGAGGGAACATGAACCTGAAGGGTGTGGATTCAGTTCAACCTTCAGGGTCACCTTCCTAACAAGAAAGCCCTGTACTATGTATTGCTAGTTTCATTAATAAACTCTGCGTTAAATTATGTGCCATATAACGAAATACACTTAAATGCACTCAAATAGCTTCATCTGATAGCGTTTGTGTGTGTAAAACACGAAAATAAGGTTTCCGTGAAATTTTGCAAAAAGTGAATTTTTTCGTGTTTTTTAGTCAAAATCTGCTTGTTTTCACGCTTACAGAAACAATACGCTGATACTCGCTGGAAAATGATTCCAGTGATATCAAACTTTTTATATAGGCATAGGGCATTGATATGTATCAAACTATGCTAATAAGAAATTAATCGGATGATATGGAAATTTTAAAAAAAATCAACATTATTTCGATAACAGCTCCCTGTATTCAATTTTCATACTTGTACATAGTCATGTTTGTGTTACAGCACCATTACGCTGATAATCGCTGGACAATGATTCCAGCGATATCAAACTTTTTATATAGGCATAGGGCATTGATATGTATCAAACAGTGCTAATAAGAAATTAATCGGTTGATATGGAAATTTTAAAACAAATCAACATTAGTTCGATAACAGCGCCCTGTATTCCATTTTCATCCTTATACATAGTCAAGTTTGTGTTACTTATTTATTATTTTCTGAAGGTAAATGACCCACAAGCTACAAAAATAGCGACTTTCATTTAGAGGGAGGTTGATGCTCAAGGTTGATCGGCTGGCGAATTCGTTCTACCTTGAGCATCATCGTCCATAACTAGGGTACATGAACCTGAAGGGTGTGGAGTCAGTTCAGCCTTCAGGTTCATCCTCCCTAACGAGGGAACATGAACCTGAAGGGTGTGGATTCAGTTCAACCTTCAGGGTCACCTTCCTAACTAGAAAGCACTGCACTATGTATTGCTAGTGTCATTAATAAACTCTGCGTTAAATTATGTGCCATATAACGAAATACACTTAAATACACTCAAATAGCTTCATCTGATAGCATTTGTGTGTGTAAAACACGAAAATAACGTTTCCGTGAAATTATGCAAAAAGTGAATTTTTTCGTGTTTTTTAGTCAAAACCTGCTTGTTTTCACTATTACAGCACGAACACGCTGATACTCGCTGTAAAATGATTCCAGCGATATGTAACTTTTTATATAGGCATAGGGCAGTGATATCTATCACCCGATTAAGTTCTAATAAGAACTTAATCGGGTGATATGCAAATTTTTAAAAAATTCAACATTAGTTCTATAACAGCGCCCTCTAACGACATAATGTCCAACAAGGCAGAAAGCACTGTACTATGTATTGCTGGTTTCTTTAAAAACCTCTGCGTTAAATTATGTGCCATACAACGAAATACACTTAAATACATTCAAATAGCTTCATCTGATTCCGTTTGTGTGTGTAAAACACGAAAATAACGTTTCCGTGAAATTTTGCAAAAAGTGAATTTTTTCGTGTTTTTTAGTCAAAATCTGCTTGTTTTCACTCTTACAGCAGGTATACGCTGATACTCGCTGAAAAATGAGTCTACCGATATGTAACTTTTTATATAGGCATAGGGCAGTGATATCTATCAAACTGCGCTAATAAGAATTTAATCGGGTGATATGCAGATTTTTAAAAAATTCAACATTAGTTCTATAACAGCGCCCTCTAACGACATAATGTCCAAACAAGGCAGAAAGCACTGTACTATGTGTTGCAGGTTTCTTTAACAACCTCTGCGTTAAATTATGTCCCATATAACGAAATACACTTAAATACACTCAAATAGCTTCATCTGATAGCGTTTGTGTGTGTAAAACACGAAAATAACGTTTCCGAGAAATTTTGCAAAAAGTGAATTTTTTCGTGTTTTTTAATCAAAACCTGCTTGTCTTCACTCTTACAGCACGAATACGCTGATACTCGCTGGAAAATGATTCCAGCGATATGTAACTTTTTATATAGGCATAGGGCAGTGATATCTATCAAACTGCGCTAATAAGAATTTAATCGGGTGATATGCAAATTTAAAAAAAATTTAACATTAGTTCGATAACAGCGCCCTATAATTACATAATATCCAAACAAGGCAGAAATCACTGTACTATGTATTGCTGGTTTCTTTAACAACCTCTGCGTTAAGTTATGTTCCATACAACGAAATTCACTTAAATACACTCAAATAGCTTCAACTGATTGCGTTTGTGTGTGTAAAACACGAAAATAACGTTTCCGTGAAATTTTGCAAAAAGTGAATTTTTTCGTGTTTTTTAGTCAATATCTGCTTGTTTTCACTCTTACAGCAACAATACGCTGATACTCGCTGGAAAATGATTCCAGTGATACCAAACTTTTTATATAGGCATAGGGCATTGATATGTATCAAACTATGCTAATAAGAACTTAATCGGATGATATGGAAATTTAAAAAAAATCAAAATTATTTTAGTGACAGCGCCCTGTATTCAATTTTCATACTTGTACATAGTCATGTTTGTGTTACTCATTTATTAAATATTTCCTGAAGGTAGATGACCCTCAAGGTACAAAAATAGCGACTTTCATTTAGAGTGAGGGTGATGGTCAAGGTAAATCGGCTGGCGACTTCGTTCTACCTTGAGCATCATCATCCCTAACTAGGGAACATGAACCTAAAGGGTGTGAAGTCAGTTCAACCTTCAGGTTCATCCTCCCTAACGAGGGAACATGAACCTGAAGGGTGTGGATTCAGTTCAACCTTCAGGGTTACCTTCCAAACAAGAATGCACTGTACTATGTATTGCTGGTTTCATTAATAACCTCTGCATTAAATTATGTGCCTTATAACGAAATACACTTAAATACACTCAAATAGCTTCATCTGATAGCGTTTATGTATGTAACACACGAAAATAACGTTTCCGTGAAATTTTGCAAAAAGTGAATTTTTTCTTGTTTTTAATCAAAATCTGCTTGTTTTCACTCTTACAGCAACAATACGCTGAAACTCTCTGGAAAATGATTCCAGTGATATCAAACTTTTTATATAGGCATAGGGCATTGATATGTATCACTATGCTAATAAGAACTTAATCGGATGATATGGAAATTTTAAAAAATTGAACATTAGTTCGATAACGGCGTCCTGTATTCAATTTTCATACTTGTACATAGTCATGTTTGTGTTACTCATTTATTAAATATTTCCTGAATGTAGATGACCCTCAAGGTACAAAAATAGCGACTTTCATTTAGAGGGAGGGTGATGCTCAAGGTAGATCGGCTGGCGACTTCGTTCTACCTTGAGCATCATCATCCCTAACTAGGGAACATGAACCTGAAGGGTGTGAAGTCAGTTCAACCTTCAGGTTCTTCCTCCCTAACGAGGGAACATGAACCTGAAGGGTGTGGATTCAGTTCAACCTTCAGGGTCACCTTCCAAACAAGAAAGCACTGTACTATGTATTGCTGGTTTCATTAATAAGCTCTGCGTTAAATTATGTGCCATATAACGAAATACACTTAAATACACTCAATTAGCTTCATCTGAGAGCGTTTGTGTGTGTAAAACACGGAAATAACGTTTCCGTGATATTTTGCAAAAAGTGAATTTTTTCGTGTTTTTTAGTCAAAATCTGCTTGTTTTCGCTCTTACAGCAACAATACGCTGATACTCGCTGGAAAATGATTCCAGTGATACCAAACTTTTTATATAGGCAGAGGGCATTGTATGTATCAAACTATGCTAATAAGAATTTAATCGGATGATATGGAAATTTAAAAAAAATCAAAATTAGGTTAGTGACAGCGCCCTGTATTCAATTTTCATACTTGTACATAGTCATGTTTGTGTTACTCATTTATTAAATATTTCCTGAAGGTAGATGACCCTCAAGGTACAAAAATAGCGACTTTCATTTAGAGGGAGGTTGATGCTCAAGGTTGATCGGCTGGCGAATTCGTTCTACCTTGAGCATCATCGTCCATAACTAGGGTACATGAACCTGAAGGGTGTGGAGTCAGTTCATCCTTCAGGTTTTTCCTCCCTAACGAGGGAACATGAACCTGAAGGGTGTGGATTCAGTTCAACCTTCAGGGTAACCTTCCTAATTAGAAAGCACTGTACTATGTATTGCTAGTTTCATTAATAAACTCTGCGTTAAGTTGTGCCATATAACGAAATACACTTAAATACACTCAAATAGCTTCATCTGATAGCGTTTGTGTGTGTAAAACACGAAAATAACGTTTCCGTGAAATTTTGCAAAAAGTGAATTTTTTCGTGTTTTTTAGTAAAAATCTGCTTGTTTTCACTCTTACAGCACGAATAAGCTGATAGTCGCTGGAAAATGATTCGAGCGATATGTAACTTTTTATATAGGTATAGGGTAGTGATATCTATCAAACTGCGCTAATAAGAACTTAATCGGGTAATATGCAAATTTTTAAAAAATTCAACATTAGTTCGATAACAGCGCCCTCTAACGACATAATGTCCAAACAAGGCAGAAAGCACTGTACTGTGTATTGCTGGTTTCTTTAACAACCTCTGCTTTAAATTATGTGCCATATAACGAAATACACTTAAATACACTCAAATAGCTTCATCTGATAGCGTTTGTGTGTGTAAAACACGAAAATAACGTTTCCGTGAAATTTTGCAAAAAGTGAATTTTTTCGTGTTTTTTAGTCAAAATCTGCTTGTTTTCACTCTTACAGCAACAATACGCTGATACTCGCAGGAAAATGATTCCAGTGATATCAAACTTTTTATATAGGCATAGGGCATTGATATGTATCAAAGTTTGCTAATAAGAACTTAATCGGATGATATGGAAATTTAAAAAAAAATCAACATTAGTTCGATAACAGCGCCCTCTAACAACATAATGTCCAAACAAGAAAGCACTGTACTATGTATTGCTGGTTTCATTAATAACCTCTGCGTTAAATTATGTGCCATATAACGAAATACACTTAAATACACTCAAATAGCTTCATCTGATAGCGTTTGTGTGTGTAAAACACGAAAATAACGTTTCCGTGAAATTTTGCAAAAAGTGAATTTTTTCGTGTTTTTTAGTCAAAATCTGCTTGTTTTCACTCTTACAGCACCAATACGCTGATACTCGCTGGAAAATGATTCCAGTGATACCAAACTTTTTATATAGGCATAGGGCATTGATATGTATCAAACTATGCTAATAAGAACTTAATCGGATGATATGGAAATTTAAAAAAAAATCAATATTAGTTCGATAACAGCGCCCTGTATTCTATTTTCATACTTGTACATAGTCATGTTTGTGTTACTCATTTACTAAATATTTCCTGAAGGTAGGTGACCCTCAAGGTACAAAAATAGCGACTTTCATTTAGAGGGAGGGTGATGCTCAAGGTAGATCGGCAGGCGACTTCGTTCTACCTTGAGCATCTTCATCCCTAACTAGGGAACATGAAACTGAAGGGTGTGAAGTCAGTTCAACCTTCAGGTTCATCCTCCCTAACGAGGGAACATGAACCTGAAGGGTGTGGATTCAGTTCAACCTTCAGGGTCACCTTCCTAACAAGAAAGAACTGTACTATGTATTGCTAGTTTCATTAATAAACTCTGCGTTAAATTATGTGCCATATAACGAAAAACACTTAAATACACTCAAATAGCTTCATCTGCCAGCGTTTGTGTGTGTAAAACACGAAAATAACGTTTCCGTGTAATTTTGCAAAAAGTGAATTTTTTCGTGTTTTTTAGTCAACACTTGCTTGTTTTCACTCTTACAGCACGAATACGCTGATACTCGCTGGAAAATGATTCGAGCGATATGTAACTTTTTATATAGGCATAGGGCATTGATATCTATCAAACTGCGCTAATAAGAACTTAATCGGGTGATATGCAAATTTTTAAAAAATTCAACATTAGTTCGATAACAGCGCCCTCTAACGACATAATGTCCAAACAAGGCAGAAATACACTTAAATACACTCAAATAGCTTCATCTGATAGCGTTTGTGTGTGTAAAGCACGAAAATAACGTTTCCGTGAAATTTTGCAAAGTGAATTTTTTTGTGTTTTTTAGTCAAAATCTGCTTGTTTTCACTCTTACAGAAACAATACGCTGATACTCGCTGGAAAATGATTCCAGTGATATCAAACTTTTTATATGGGCATAGGGCATTGATATGTATCTATCTATGCTAATAAGAACTTAATCGGATGATATGGAAATTTAAAAAAAATCAACATTAGTTCCATATCAACGCCCTGTATTCAATTTTCATACTTTTACATAGTCATGTTTGTGTTACTCATTTATTAAATATTTCCTGAAGGTAGATGACCCTCAAGGTACAAAAATAGCGACTTTCATTTAGAGGGAGGTTGATGCTCAAGGTTGATCGGCTGTCGAATTCGTTCTACCTTGAGCATCATCGTCCCTCACTAGGGAACATGAACCTGAAGGGTGTGGAGTCAGTTCAACCTTCAGGTTCATCCTCCCTAACGAGGGAACATGAACCTGAAGGTTGTGGATTCAGTTGAACCTGCAGGGTCACCTTCCTAACAAGAAAGAACTGTACTAGGTATTGCTAGTTTCATTAATAAACTCTGCGTTAAATTATGTGCCATATAACGAAATACACTTAAATACACTCAAGTAGCTTCATCTGATAGAGTTTGTGTGTGTAAAACACAAAAATAACGTTTCCGTGAAATTTTGCAAAAAGTGAATTTTTCGTGTTTTTTAGTCAAAATCTGCTTGTTTTCACTCTTACAGCACCAATACGCTGATACTCGCTGGAAAATGATTCAAGTGATATCAAACTTTTTATATAAGCATAGGGCATTCATATGTATCAAACTATGCTAATAAGAACTTAATCGGATGATATGGAAATTTTAAAAAAAATCAACATTAGTTCGATAACAGCGCCCTGTATTCAATTTTCATACTTGTACATAGTCATGTTTGTGTTACTGATTTATTAAATATTTCCTGAAGGTAGATGACCCTCAAGGTACAGAAATAGCGACTTTCATTTAGAGGGAGGGCGATGCTCAATGTAGATCGGCTGGCGACTTCGTTCTACCTTGAGCATCATCATCCCTAACTAGGGAACATGAACCTGAAGGGTGTGAAGTCTGTTCAACCTTCAGGTTCATCCTCCCTAAAGAGGGAACATGAACCTGAAGGGTGTGGATTCAGTTCAACCTTCAGTGTCACCTTCCAAACAAGAAAGCACTGTACTATGTATTGCTGGTTTCATTAATAACCTCTGCGTTAAATTATGTGACATATAACGAAATACTTAAATACACTCAAATAGCTTCATCTGATAGCGTTTGTGTGTGTAAAGCACGAAAATAACGTTTCCGTGAAATTTTGCAAAAAGTGAATTTTTTCGTGTTTTTTAGTCAAAATCTGCTTGTTTTCACTCTTACAGAACCAATACGCTGATACTCGCTGGAAAATGATTCCAGCGATATCAAACGTTTTATGTAGGCATAGGGCATTGATATGTATCAAACTATGCTAATAAGAACTTAATCGGATGATATGGAAATTTAAAAAAAAATCAACATTAGTTCGATACCAGCGCCCTGTATTCTATTTTCATCCTTGTACATAGTCATGTTTGTGTTACTTATTTATTATTTCCTGAAGGTAGATGACCCTCAACGTACAAAAATAGCGACTTTCATTTAGAGGGAGGTTGATGCTCAAGGTTGATCGGCTGGCGAATTCGTTCTACCTTGAGCATCGTCCCTAACTAGGGAACATGAACCTGAAGGGTGTGGAGTCAGTTCAACCTTCAGGTTCATCCTCTTTAACGAGGGAATATGAACCTGAAGGGTGTGGATTCAGTTCAACCTTCAGGGTCACCTTCCTAACAAGAAAGCACTGTACTACGTATTGCTAGTTTCATTAATAAACTCTGCGTTAAATTATGTGCCATATAACGAAATACACTTAAATACACTCAAATAGCTTCATCTAATAGCGTTTGTGTGTGTAAAACACGAAAATAACGTTTTCGTGAAATTTTGCAAAAAGTGAATTTTTTCGTGTTTTTTAGTCAAAACCTGCTTGTTTTCACTCTTTCAGCACGAATACGCTGAGACTCGCTGGAAAATGATTCGAGCGATATGTAACTTTTTATATAGGTGCTCAATGTAGATCGGCTGGCGACTTCGTTCTACCTTGAGCATCATCATCCCTAACTAGGGAACATGAACCTGAAGGGTGTGAAGTCTGTTCAACCTTCAGGTTCTTCCTCCCTAAAGAGGGAACATGAACCTGAAGGGTGTGGATTCAGTTCAACCTTCAGTGTCACCTTCCAAACAAGAAAGCACTGTACTATGTATTGCTGGTTTCATTAATAACCTCTGCGTTAAATTATGTGACATATAACGAAATACTTAAATACACTCAAATAGCTTCATCTGATAGCGTTTGTGTGTGTAAAGCACGAAAATAACGTTTCCGTGAAATTTTGCAAAGTGAATTTTTTCGTGTTTTTTAGTCAAAATCTGCTTGTTTTCACTCTTACAGAACCAATACGTTGATACTCGCTGGAAAATGATTCCAGCGATATCAAACGTTTTATGTAGGCATAGGGCATTGATATGTATCAAACTATGCTAATAAGAACTTAATCGGATGATATGGAAATTTAAAAAAAAATCAACATTAGTTCGATACCAGCGCCCTGTATTCTATTTTCATCCTTGTACATAGTCATGTTTGTGTTACTTATTTATTATTTCCTGAAGGTAGATGACCCTCAACGTACAAAAATAGCGACTTTCATTTAGAGGGAGGTTGATGCTCAAGGTTGATCGGCTGGCGAATTCGTTCTACCTTGAGCATCGTCCCTAACTAGGGAACATGAACCTGAAGGGTGTGGAGTCAGTTCAACCTTCAGGTTCATCCTCCCTAACGAGGGAATATGAACCTGAAGGGTGTGGATTCAGTTCAACCTTCAGGGTCACCTTCCTAACAAGAAAGCACTGTACTACGTATTGCTAGTTTCATTAATAAACTCTGCGTTAAATTATGTGCCATATAACGAAATACACTTAAATACACTCAAATAGCTTCATCTAATAGCGTTTGTGTGTGTAAAACACGAAAATAACGTTTTCGTGAAATTTTGCAAAAAGTGAATTTTTTCGTGTTTTTTAGTCAAAACCTGCTTGTTTTCACTCTTTCAGCACGAATACGCTGAGACTCGCTGGAAAATGATTCGAGCGATATGTAACTTTTTATATAGGCATAGGGCATTGATGTCTATCAAACTGCGCTAATAAGAACTTAATCGTATGATATGGAAATTTTAAAAAAAATCCACATTAGTTCGATAACAGCGCCCTGTATTCAGTTTTCATCCTTGTTCATAGTCATGTTTGTGTTACTTATTTCCTGAAGGTAGATGACCCTCAAGGTACAAAAATAGCGACTTTCATTTAGAGGGAGGTTGATGCTCAAGGTTGATCGGCTGTCGAATTCGTTCTACCTTGAGCATCATCGTCCCTAACTAGGGAACATGAACCTGAAGGGTGTGGAGTCGGTTCAACCTTCAGGTTCCTCCTCCCTAACGAGGGAACATGAACCTGAAGGGTGTGGATTGAGTTCAACCTTCAGGGTCACCTTCCTAACAAGAAAGCACTGTACTATGTATTGCTAGTTTCATTAATAAACTCTGCGTTAAATTATGTGCCATATAACGAAATACACTTAAATACACTCAAATAGCTTCATCTGATAGCGTTTGTGTGTGTAAAACACGAAAATAACGTTTCCGTGAAATTTTGCAAAAAGTGAATTTTTTCGTGTTTTTTAGTCAAAACCTGCTTGTTTTCACTCTAGCAGAACGAATACGCTGATACTCGCTGGAAAATGATTCGAGCGAAATGTAACTTTTTATATAGGCATAGGGCATTGATATCTATCAAACTGCCCTAATAAGAACTTAATCGAGTGATATGCAAATTTTTAAAAAATTCAACATTAGTTCGATAACAGCGCGCTCTATCGACATTATGTCCAAACAAGGCAGAAAGCACTGTACTATGTATTGCTGGTTTCTTTAACAACATCTGCGTTAAATTATGTGCCATACAACGAAATACACTTAAATACACTCAAATAGCTTCATCTGATAGCGTTTGTGTGTGTAAAACACGAAAATAACGTTTCCGTGAAATTTTGCAAAAAGTGAATTTTTTTTGTTTTTTAATCAAAATCTGCTTGTTTTCACTCTTACAGAAACAATACGCTGATACTCGCTGGAAAATGATTCCAGTGATATCAAACTTTTATATGGGCATAGGGCATTGATATGTATCTATCTATGCTAATAACAACTTAATCGGATGATATGGAAATTTTAAAAAAAATCAAAATTAGTTTAGTAACAGCGCCCTGAATTCAATTTTCATGCTTGTACATAGTCATGTTTGTGTTACTCATTTATTAAATATTTCCTGAAGGTAGATGGCCCTCAAGGTACAAAAATAGCGACTTTCATTTAGAGGGAGGGTGAGGCTCAAGGTAAATCGGCTGGCGACTTCGTTCTACCTTGAGCATCATCATCCCTAACTAGGGAACATGAACCTAAAGGGTGTGGTCAGTTCAACCTTCAGATTCATCCTCCCTAACGAGGGAACATGAACCTGAAGGGTGTGGATTCAGTTCAACCTTCAGGGTCACCTTCCAAACAAGAAAGCACTGTACTATGTATTGCTGGTTTCATTAATAACCTCTGCGTTGAATTATGTGCCATGTAACGAGATACACTTCAATACACTCAAGTAGCTTCATCTGATAGCGTTTGTGTGTGTAAAACACGAAAATAACGTTTCCGTGAAATTTTGCAAAAAGTGAATTTCTTCGTGTTTTTTAGTCAAAATCAGCTTGTTTTCACTCTTACAGCAACAATACGCTGATACTCGCTGGAAAATGATTCCAGTGATACCAAACTTTTTATATAGTCATAGGGCATTGATATATATCAAACTATGCTAATAAGAACTTAAACTGATGATATGGAAATTTTAAAAAAAATCAAAATTAGATCGATAACAGCGCTCTGTATTCAATTTTCATACTTGTACATAGTCATGTTTGTGTTACTCATTTATTAAATATTTCCTGAATGTAGATGACCCTCAAGGTACAAAAATAGTGACTTTCGTTTAGAGGGAGGTTGATGCTCAAGGTAGATCGGCTGGCGACTTCGTTCTACCTTGAGCATCTTCGTCCCTAACTAGGGAACAAGAACCTGAAGGGTGTGGAGTCAGTTCAACCTTCAGGTTCATCCTCCCTAACGAGGGAACATGAACCTGAAGGGTGTGGATTCAGTTCAACATTCAGGGTCACCTTCCTAACAAGAAAGCACTGTACTATGTATTGCTAGTTTCATTAATAAACTCTGCGTTAATTTATGTGCCATATAACGAATTACACTTAAATACACTCAAGTAGCTTCATCTGACAGCGTTTGTGTGTGTAAAACACGAAAATAACGTTTCCGTGTAATTTTGCAAAAAGTGAATTTTTTCGTGTTTTTTAGTCAAAACTTGCTTGTTTTCACTCTTACAGCACGAATATGCTGATACTCGCTGGAAAATGATTCGAGCGATATGTAACTTTTTATATAGGCATAGGGCATTGATATCTATCAAACTGCCCTAATAAGAACTTAATCGAGTGATATGCAAATTTTTAAAAAATTCAACATTAGTTCGATAACAGCGCCCTCTAACGACATAATGTCCAAACAAGGCAGAAATCACTGTACTATGTATTGCTGGTTTCTTTAACAACATCTGCGTTAAATTATGTGCCATACAACGAAATACACTTAAATACATTCAAATAGCTTCATCTGATTGCGTTTGTGTGTGTAAAACACGAAAATAACGTTTCCGTGAAATTTTGCAAAAAGTGAATTTTTTTTGTGTTTTTTAGTCAAAATCTGCTTGTTTTCACTCTTACAGAAACAATACGCTGATACTCGCTGGAAAATGATTCCAGTGATATCAAACTTTTTATATGGGCATAGGGCATTGATATGTATCAATCTATTCTAATAAGAACTTAATCGGATGATATGGAAATTTAAAAAAAATCAACATTAGTTCGATAACACCGCCCTGTATTCAATTTTCATACTTGTACATAGTCATGTTTGTGTTACTCATTTATTAAATATTTCCTGAAGGTAGATGACCCTCATGGTACAAAAATAGCGACTTTCATTTAGAGGGAGGGTGATGCTCAAGGTAGATCGGCTGGCGACTTCGTTCTACCTTGAGCATCTTCATCCCTAACTAGGGAACATGAAACTGAAGGGTGTGAAGTCAGTTCAACCTTCAGGTTCATCCTCCCTAACGAGGGATCATGAACCTGAAGGGTGTGGATTCAGTTCAACCTTCAGGGTTACCTTCCAAACAAGAAAGAACTGTACTATGTATTGCTGGTTTCATTAATAACCTCTGCGTTAAATTATGTGCCATATAACGAAATACACTTAAATACACTCAAAGAGCTTCATATGATAGCGTTTGTGTGTGTAAAACACGAAAATAACGTTTCCGTGAAATTTTGCAAAAAGTGAAATTTTTCGTGTTTTTTAAGTCAAAATCTGCTTGTTTTCATTCTTTCAGCAACAATACGCTGATACTCGCTGGAAAATGATTCCAGTGATACCAAACTTTTTATATTGGCATAGGGCATTGATATGTATCAAACTATGCTAATAAGAACTTAAACGGATGATATGGAAATTTTAAAAAAAATCAACATTAGTTCGATAACAGCGCCCTGTATTCAATTTTCATACTTGTACATAGTCA
The DNA here is from genome assembly GCF_054136105.1 of Typopeltis vanoorti. Taxonomy (NCBI): domain Eukaryota; kingdom Metazoa; phylum Arthropoda; class Arachnida; order Uropygi; family Thelyphonidae; genus Typopeltis; species Typopeltis vanoorti. The sequence continues at coordinate 791,193 of NC_143571.1, forward strand.
TGTTTGTGTTACTCATTTATTAAATATTTCCTGAAGGTAGATGACCCTCAAGGTACAAAAATAGCGACTTTCCTTTAGAGGGAGGGTGATGCTCAAGGTAGATCGGCTGGCGACTTCGTTCTACCTTGAGCATCATCATCCCTAACTAGGAAACATGAACCTGAAGGGTGTGAAGTCAGTTCAACCTTCACGTTCATCCTCCCTAACGAGGGAACATGAACCTGAAGGGTGTGGATTCAGTTCAACCTTCAGGGTCACCTTCCAAACAAGAAAGCACTGTACTATGTATTGCTGGTTTCATTAATAACCTCTGCATTAAATTATGTGCCATATAACTAAATACGCTTATATACACTCAAATAGCTTCATCTGATAGCGTTTGTGTGTGCAAAACACGAAAATAACGTTTCCGTGAAATTTTGCAAAAAGTGAATTTTTTCGTGTTTTTTAGTCAAAATCTGGTTGTTTTCACTCTTACAGCAACAATACGCTGATACTCGCTGGAAAATCAATCCTGTGATATCAAAACTTTTTATATGGGCATAGGGCATTGATATGTATCAAACTATGCTAACAAGAACTTAATCGGATGATATGGAAATTTTAAAAAATCAACATTAGTTCGATAACAGCGCCCTGTATTCAATTTTCATACTTGTACATAGTCATGTTTGTGTTACTCATTTATTAAATATATCCTGACGGTAGATGACCCTCAAGGGACAAAAATAGCGACTTTCATTTAGAGGGAGGGTGATGCTCAAGGTAGATCGGCTGGCGACTTCGTTGTACCTTGAGCATCACCATCCCTAATTAGGGAACATGAACCTGAAGGGTGTGGATTCAGTTCAACCTTCAGGGTCACCTTCCAAACAAGAAAGCACTGTACTATGTATTGCTGGTTTCATTAATAACCTCTGCGTTAAATTATGTGCCATATAAAGAAATACACTTAAATACACTCAAATAGCTTCATCTGAAAGCTTTTGTGTGTGTAAAACACGAAAATAACGTTTCCGTGAAATTTTGCAAAAAGTGAATTTTTTCGTGTTTTTTAGTCAAAATCTGCTTGTTTTCACTCTTACAGAACCAATACGCTGATACTGGCTGGAAAATGATTCCAGCGATATCAAACTTTTTATATAGGCATAGGGCATTGATATGTATCAAGCTATGCTAATAAGAACTTAATCAGATGATATGGAAATTTTAAAAAAAATGAACATTAGTTCGATAACAGCGCCCTGTATTCAATTTTCATACTTGTACATAGTCATGTTTGTGTTACTCATTTATTAAATATATCCTGACGGTAGATGACCCTCAAGGTACAAAAATAGCGACTTTCATTTAGAGGGAGGGTGATGCTCAAGGTAGATCGGCTGGCGACTTCGTTCTACCATGAGCATCATCATCCCTAACTAGGGAACATGAACCTGAAGGGTGTGAAGTCAGTTCAACCTTCAGGTTCATCCTCCCTAACGAGGGAACATGAACCTGAAGGGTGTGGATTAAGTTCAACCATCAGGGTCACCTTCCAAAGAAGAAAGTACTGTACTATGTATTGCTGGTTTCATTAATAAGCTCTGCGTTAAATTATGTGCCATATAACGAAATACACTTAAATACACTCAAATAGCTTCATCTGATAGCGTTTGTGTGTGTAAACACGAAAATAACGTTTCCGTGAAATTTTGCAAAAATTGAATTTTTTCGTGTTTTTTAGTCAAAATCTGCTTGTTTTCACACTTACAGAACCAATACGCTGATACTCGCTGGAAAATGATTCCAGCGATATCAAACTTTTTATATAGGCATAGGGCATTGATATGTAACAAACTATGGTAATAAGAACTTAATCGGATGATATGGAAATTTTAAAAAAAATCAAAATTAGTTTAGTAACAGCGCCCTGTATTCAAGTTTCATACTTGTACATAGTCATGTTTGTGTTACTCATTTATTAAATATTTCCTGAAGGTAGATGACCTTAAAGGTACAAAAATAGCGACTTTCGTTTAGAGGGAGGGTGATGCTCAAGGTAAATCGGCTGGCGACTTCGTTCTACCTTGAGCATCATCATCCCTAACTAGGGAACATGAACCTAAAGGGTGTGAAGTCAGTTCAACCTTCAGGTTCATCCTCCCTAACGAGGGAACATGAATTTGAAGGGTGTGGATTCAGTTCAACCTTCAGGGTCACCTTCCAAACAAGAGAGCACTGTACTATGTATTGCTGGTTTCATTAATAACCTCTGTGTTAAATTGTGCCATATAACGAAATACACTTAAATACACTCAAATAGATTCATCTCATAGCGTTTGTGTATGTAACACACGAAAATAACGTTTCCGTGAAATTTTGCAAAAAGTCAATTTTTTCGTGTTTTTTAATCAAAATCTGCTTGTTTTCACTCTTACATTAACAATACGCTGATACTCGCTGGAAAATGATTCCAGTGATATCAAACGTTTTATATAGGCATAGGGCATTGATATGTATCAAACTATGCTAATAAGAACTTAATCGGATGATATGGAAATTTTAAAAAAATTCAACATTAGTTCGATAACAGCGCCCTGTATTCAATTTTCATCCTTGTACATAGTCATGTTTGTGTTACTTATTTATTTCCTGAAGGTAGATGACCCTCAAGGTACAAAATTAGCGACTTTCATTTAGAGGGAGGTTGATGCTCAAGGTTGATCGGCTGGCGATTTCGTTCTACCTTGAGCATCATCGTCCCTAACTAGGGAACATGAACCTGAAGGGTGTGGATTCAGTTCAACCTTCAGGGTCACCTTCCTAACAAGAAAGCACTGTACTATGTATTGCTAGTTTCATTAACAACCTCTGCGTTAAATTATGTGCCATATAAAGAAATACACTTAAATACACTCAAATAGCTTCATCTGATTGCTTTTGTGTGTGTAAAACACGAAAATAACGTTTCCGTGAAATTTACAAAAAGTGAATTTTTTCGTGTTTTTTAGTCAAAATCTGCTTGTTTTCACTTTTACAGAACCAATACGCTGATACTCGCTGGAAAATGATTCGAGCGATATGTAACTTTTTATATAGTCATAGGGCATTGATATCTCTCAAACTGTGCTAATAAGAACTTAATCGGGTGATATGCAAATTTTTAAAAAATTCAAAATTAGTTCGATAACAGCGCCCTCTAACGACATAATGTCCAAACAAGGCAGAAAGCACTGTAGTATGTATTGCTGGTTTCTTTAACAACATCTGCGTTAAATTATGTGCCATACAACGAAATACACTTAAATACACTCAAATAGCTTCATCTGATAGCGTTTGTGTGTGTAAAACACGAAAATAACGTTTCCGTGAAATTTTGCAAAAAGTGAATTTTTTCGTGTTTTTTAGTCAAAATCTGCTTGTTTTCACTCTTACAGCAACAATACGCTGATACTCGCTGGAAATTGAATCCAGTGATATCAAACGTTTTATATGGGCATATCGCATTGATATGTATCAAACTATGCTAATAAGAAATTAATCGGATGATATGGAAATTTTAAAAAAATCAACATTTGTTCGATAACAGCGCCCTGTATTCAATTTTCATACTTGTACATAGTCATGTTTGAGTTAATCATTTATTAAATATTTCCTGAAGGAGATGACCCTCAAGGTACAAAAATAGCGACTTTCATTTAGAGGGAGGGTGATGCTCAAGGTAGATCGGCTGGCGACTTCGTTGTACCTTGAGCATCATCATCCCTAACTAGGGAATATGAACCTGACGGGTGTGGATTCAGTTCAACCTTCAGGGTCACCTTCCAAACAAGAAAGCACTGTACTATGTATTGCTAGTTTCTTTAATAAACTCTGCGTTAAATTATGTGCCATATAACGAAATACACTTAAATTCACTCAAATAGCTTCATCTGATAGCGTTTGTGTGTGTAAAACACGAAAATAACGTTTCCGTGAAATTTTGCAAAAAGTGAATTTTTTCGTGTTTTTTAGACAAAACCTGCTTGTTTTCACTCTTACAGCACGAATACGCTGATACTCGCTGGAAAATGATTCGAGCGATATGTAACTTTTTATATAGGCATAGGGCATTGATATCTATCAAACTGCGCTAATAAGAACTTAATCGGGTGATATGCAAATTTTTAAAAAATTCAACATTAGTTCGATAACAGCGCCCTCTAACGACATAATGTCCAAACAAGGCAGAAAGCACTGTACTATGTATTGCTGGTTTCTTTAACAACCTCTGCGTTAAATTATGTGTTATACTACGAAATACACTTAAATACACTCAAATACTCATCTGATAGCGTTTATGTGTGTAAAACACGAAAATAACGTTTCCGTGAAATTTAGCAAAAAGTGAATTTTTTCGTGTTTTTTATTCAAAATCTGCTTGTTTTCACTCTTACAGCAACAATACGCGGATACTCGCTGGAAAATGATTCCAGTTATATCAAACTTTTTATATAGGCATAGGGCATTGATATGTATCAAACTATGCTAATAAGAACTTAATCGGATGATATGGAAATTTAAAAAAAAATCAACATTAATTCGATAACAGCGCCCTGTATTCAATTTTCATACTTGTACATAGTCTTGTTTGTGTTACTCATTTATTAAATATTTCCTGAAGGTAGATGACCCTCAAGGTACAAAAATAGCGACTTTCATTTAGAGGGAGGGTGAAGCTCAAGGTAGATCGGCTGCCGACTTCGTTCTACCTTGAGCATCATCATCCCTAACTAGGGAACATGAACCTGAAGGGTGTGAAGACAGTTCAACCTTCAGGGTCATCCTCGCTAACGAGGGAACATGAACCTGAAGGGTGTGGATTCAGTTCAACCTTCAGGGTCACCTTCCAAACAAGAAAGCACTGTACTATGTATTGCTGGTTTCATTAATAACCTCTGCGTTAAATTATGTGCCATATAACGAAATACACTTAAATACACTCAAATAGCTTCATCTGATAGCGTTTGTGTGTATAAAACACGAATATAACGTTTCCGTGAAATTTTGCAAAGTGAATTTTTTCGTGTTTTTTAGTCAAAACCTGCTTGTTTTCACTCTTACAGGACGAATAAACTGATACTCGCTGGAAAATGATTCCAGCGATATGTAACTTTTTATATAGTCATAGGGCATTTATATCTATCAAACTGCGCTAATAAGAACTTAATCGGGTGATATGCATATTTTTCAAAAATTCAACATTAGTTCTATAACAGCGCCCTCTAACGACATAATATCCAAACAAGGCAGAAAGCACTGTACTATGTATTGCTGGTTTCTTTAACAACCTCTGCGTTAAATTATGTGCCATATAACGAAATACACTTAAATACACTCAAATAGCTTCATCTGATAGCGTTTGTGTGTGTAAAACACGAAAATAACGTTTCCGTGAAATTTTGCAAAAAGTTAATTTTTTCTTGTTTTTTGTCAAAACCTGTTTTTTTTCACTCTTACAGCAAGAAAACGCTGATACTCGCTGGAAAATGATTCGAGCGATATGTAACTTTTTATGTAGGCATAGGGCATTGATATCTATCAAACTGCGCTAATAAGAACTTAATCGGGTGATATGCAAATTTTTAAAAAATTCAACATTAGTTCGATAACAGCGCCCTCTAACGACATAATTTCCAAACAATGCAGAAAGCACTGTACTATGTATTGCTGGTTTCTTTAACAACATCTATGTTAAATTATGTGCCATACAACGAAATACACTTAAATACACTCAAATAGCTTCATCTGATAGCGTTTGTGTGTGTAAAACACGAAAATAACGTTTCCGTGAAATTTTTCAAAAAGTGAATTTTTTCGTGTTTTTTAGTCAAAATCTGATTCTTTTCACTCTTACAGCAACAATACGCTGATACTCGCTGGAAAATGATTCCAGTGATACCAAACTTTTTATATAGGCATAGGGCATTGATATATATCAAACTATGGTAATAAGAATTTAATCGGATGATATGGAAATTTTTAAAAAAATCAACATTAGTTCGATAAAGGCGCCCTGTATTCAATTTTCATCCTTGTACATAGTCATGTTTGTGTTACTTATTTATATTTCCTGAAGGTAGATGACCCTTACGGTACAAAAATAGCGACTTTCATTTAGAGGGAGGGTGATGCTCAAGGTATATCGGCTGGCGACTTCGTTCTACCTTGAGCATCATCATCCCTAACTAGGGAACATGAACCTGAAGGGTGTGAAGTCAGTTCAACCTTCAGGTTCATCTTCCATAACGAGGGAACATGAACCTGAAGGGTGTGGATTCAGTTCAACCTTCAGGGTCACCTTCCAAACAAGAATGCACTGTACTATGTATTGCTGGTTTCATTAATAAGCTCTGCGCTAAGTTATGTGCCATATAACGAAATACACTTAAATACACTCAAATAGCTTCATCTGATAGCGTTTGTGCGTGTAAAACACGAAAATAACGTTTCCGTGAAATTTTGCAAAAAGTGAATTTTTTCGTGTTTTTTAGTCAAAATCTGTTTGTTTTCACTCTTACAGCAACAATACGCTGATACTCGCTGGAAAATGATTCCAGCGATATCAAACCTTTTATATAGGCATAGGGCATTGATATGTATCAAACTATGCTAATAAGAACATAATCGGATGATATGGAAATTTAAAAAAAAATCAACATTAGTTCGATAACAGCGCCCTGTATTCAATTTTCATACTTGTACATAGTCATGTTTGTGTTACTCATTTATTAAATATATCCTGAAGGTAGATGACCCTCAAGGTTCAAAAATACGACTTTCATTTAGAGGGAGGGTGATGCTCAAGGTAGATCTGCTGGCGACTTCGTTCTACCTTGAGCATCATCATCCCTATATAGGGAACATGAACCTGAAAGGTGTGAAGTAAGTTCAACCTTCAGGTTCATCCTCCCTAACGAGGGAACATGAATCTGAAGGGTGTGGATTCAGTTCAACCTTCAGGGTTACCTTCCTAACAAGAAAGAACTGTACTATGTATTGCTGGTTTCATTAATAACCTCTTCGTTAAATTATGTGCCATATAACGAAATACACTTAAATACACTCAAATAGCTTCATCTGATAGCGTTAATGTGAGTAAAACACGAAAATAACGTTTCCGTGATATTTTGCAAAAAGTGAATTTTTTCGTGTTTTTTAGTCAAAATCTGCTTGTTTTCACTCTTACAGCACCAATACGCTGATACTCGCTGGACAATGATTCCAGCGATATCAAACTTTTTATATAGGCATAGGGCATTGATATGTATCAAACAGTGCTAATAAGAACTTAATCGGTTGATATGGAAATTTTAAAAAAAATCAATATGTTCGATAACAGCGCCCTGTATTCAATTTTCATCCTTATACATAGTCATGTTTGTGTTACTTATTTATTATTTTCTGAAGGTAAATGACCCTCAAGGTACAAAAATAGCGACTTTCATTTAGAGGGAGGTTGATGCTCAAGGTTGATCGGCTGGCGAATTCGTTCTACCTTGAGCATCATCGTCCATAACTAGGGTACATGAACCTGAAGGGTGTGGAGTCAGTTCAACCTTCAGGTTCATCCTCCCTAACGAGGGAACATGAACCTGAACGGTGTGGATTCAGTTCAACCTTCAGGGTCACCTTCCTAACTAGAAAGCACTGTACTATGTATTGCTAGTTTCATTAATAAACTCTGCGTTAAATTATGTGCCATATAACGAAATACACTTAAATACACTCAAATAGCTTCATCTGATAGCGTTTGTGTGTGTAAAACACGAAAATAACGTTTCCGTGAAATTATGCAAAAAGTGAATTTTTTCGTGTTTTTTAGTCAAAACCTGCATGTTTTCACTCTTACAGCACGAACACGCTGATACTCGCTGGAAAATGATTCCAGCGATATGTAACTTTTTATATAGGCATAGGGCAGTGATATCTATCACCCGATTAAGTTCTAATAAGAACTTAATCGGGTGATATGCAAATTTTTAAAAAATTCAACATTAGTTCGATAACAGCGCCCTCTAACTACATAATGTCCAAACAAGGCAGAAAGCACTGTACTATGTATTGCTGGTTTCTTTAACAACCTCTGCATTAAATTATGTGCCATGTAACGAAATACACTTAAATACACTCAAATAGCTTCATCTGATAGCGTTTGTGTGTGTAAAACACGAAAATAACGTTTCCGAGAAATTTTGCAAAAAGTGAATTTTTTCGTGTTTTTTAGTCAAAACCTGTTTGTTTTCACTCTTACAGCTGATACTCGCTGAAAAATGATTCTACCGATATGTAACTTTTTATGTAGGCATAGGTCAGTGATATCTATCAAACTGCGCTAATAAGAATTTAATCGGGTGATATGCAAATTTTTAAAAAATTCAACATTAGTTCGATTACAGCGCCCTCTAACGACATAATGTCCAAACAAGGCAGAAAGCACTGTACTATGTGTTGCAGTTTTCTTTAACAACCTCTGCGTTAAATTATGTGCCATACAACGAAATACACTTAAATTCACTCAAATAGCTTCATCTGATTGCGTTTGTGTGTCTAAAACAAGAAAATAACGTTTCCGTGAAATTTTGCAAAAAGTGAATTTTTTCGTGTTTTTTAGTCAAAATCTGCTTGTTTTCACTCTTACAGCAACAATACGCTGATACTCGCTGGAAATTGAATCCAGTGATATCAAACGTTTTATATGGGCATAGGGCATTGATATGTATCAAACTATGCTAATAAGAACTTAATCGGATGATATGGAAATTTTAAAAAAATCAACATTAGTTCGATAACAGCGCCCTGTATTCAATTTTCATACTTGTACATAGTCATGTTTGAGTTAATCATTTATTAAATATTTCCTGAAGGAGATGACCCTCAAGGTACAAAAATAGCGACTTTCATTTAGAGGGAGGGTGATGCTCAAGGTAGATCGGCTGGCGACTTCGTTGTACCTTGAGCATCATCATCCCTAACTAGGGAACATGAACCTGAAGGGTGTGAAGTCAGTTCAACCTTCAGGTTCATCCTCCCTAACGAGGGAACATGAACCTGAAGGGTGTGGATTCAGTTCAACCTTCAGGGTCACCTTCCAAACAAGGCAGAAAGCACTGTACTATGTATTGCTGGTTTCTTTAACAACCTCTGCGTTAAATTATGTGCCATATAACGAAATACACTTAAATACACTCAAATAGCTTCATCTGATAGCGTTTGTGTGTGTAAAACACGAAAATAACGTTTCCGTGAAATTTTGCAAAAAGTGAATTTTTTCGTGTTTTTTATTCAAAATCTGCTTGTTTTCACTCTTACAGCAACAATACGCTGATACTCGCTGGAAAATGATTCCAGTTATATCAAACTTTTTATATAGGCATAGGGCATTGATATGTATCAAACTATGCTAATAAGAACTTAATCGGATGATATGGAAATTTAAAAAAAAATCAACATTAATTCGATAACAGCGCCCTGTATTCAATTTTCATACTTGTACATAGTCTTGTTTGTGTTACTCATTTATTAAATATTTCCTGAAGGTAGATGACCCTCAAGGTACAAAAATAGCGACTTTCATTTAGAGGGAGGGTGAAGCTCAAGGTAGATCGGCTGCCGACTTCGTTCTACCTTGAGCATCATCATCCCTAACTAGGGAACATGAACCTGAAGGGTGTGAAGACAGTTCAACCTTCAGGTTCATCCTCCCTAACGAGGGAACATGAACCTGAAGGGTGTGGATTCAGTTCAACCTTCAGGGTCACCTTCCAAACAAGAAAGCACTGTACTATGTATTGCTGGTTTCATTAATAACCTCTGCGTTAAATTATGTGCCATATAACGAAATACACTTAAATACACTCAAATAGCTTCATCTGATAGCGTTTGTGTGTATAAAACACGAAAATAACGTTTCCGTGAAATTTTGCAAAAAGTGAATTTTTTCGTGTTTTTTAGTCAAAACCTGCTTGTTTTCACTCTTACAGGACGAATAAACTGATACTCGCTGGAAAATGATTCCAGCGATATGTAACTTTTTATATAGTCATAGGGCATTTATATCTATCAAACTGCGCTAATAAGAACTTAATCGGGTGATATGCATATTTTTCAAAAATTCAACATTAGTTCGATAACAGCGCCCTCTAACGACATAATTTCCAAACAATGCAGAAAGCACTGTACTATGTATTGCTGGTTTCTTTAACAACATCTATGTTAAATTATGTGCCATACAACGAAATACACTTAAATACACTCAAATAGCTTCATCTGATAGCGTTTGTGTGTCTAAAACAAGAAAATAACGTTTCCGTGAAATTTTGCAAAAAGTGAATTTTTTCGTGTTTTTTAGACAAAACCTGCTTGTTTTCACTCTTACAGCACGAATACGCTGATACTCGCTGGAAAATGATTCCAGTGATATCAACTTTTTATATAGGCATAGGGCATTGATATGTATCAAACTGCGCTAATAAGAACTTAATCGGTTGATATGGAAATTTTAAAAAATTCAACATTAGTTCGATAACAGCGCCCTGTATTCAATTTTCATCCTTGTACATAGTCATGTTTGTGTTACTCAATTATTAAATATTTCCTGAAGGTAGATGACCCTCAAGGTACAAAAATAGCGACTTTCCTTTAGAGGGAGGGTGATGCTCAAGGTAGATCGGCTGGCGACTTCGTTCTACCTTGAGCATCATCATCCCTAACTAGGGAACATGAACCGGAAGGGTGTGGAGACAGTTTAACCTTCAGGTTCATCGTCCCTAACGAGGGAACATGAACCTGAAGCGGGTGGATTCAGTTCAACCTTCAGGGTCACATTCCACACAAGAAAGCACTGTACAATGTATTGCTGGTTTCTTTAACAACCTCTGCGTTAAATTATGTGCCATATAACGAAATACACTTAAATACACTCAAATAGCTTCATCTGATAGCGTTTGTGTGTGTAAAACACGAAAATAACGTTTCCGTGAAATTTTGCAAAAAGTGAATTTTTTCGTGTTTTTTAGTCAAAATCTGCTTGTTTTCACTCTTTCAGCTCCAATACGCTGATACTCGCTGGAAAATGATTCCAGTGATATCAAACTTTTTATATAGGCATAGGGCATTGATATGTATCAAACTATGCTAATAAGAACTTAATCGGATGATATGGAAATTTTAAAAAAATCAACATTAGTTCGATAACAGCGCCCTGTATTCAATTTTCATACTTGTACATAGTCATGTTTGTGTTAATCATTTATTAAATATTTCCTGAAGGTAGATGACTCTCAAGGTACAAAAATAGCGACTTTCATTTAGAGGGAGGGTGATGCTCAAGGTAGATCGGCTGGCGACTTCGTTGTACCTTGAGCATCATCATCCCTAACTAGGGAACATGAACCTGAAGGGTGTGAAGTCAGATCAACCTTCAGGTTCATCCTCCCTAACGAGGGAACATGAACCTGAAGGGTGTGGATTCAGTTCAACCTTCAGGGTCACCTTCCAAAGAAGAAAGCACTGTACTATGTATTGCTTTCATTAATAACCTCTGCGTTAAATTATGTGCCATATAACGAAATACACTTAAATACACTCAAATAGCTTCACCTGATAGCGTTTGTGTGTGTAAAACACGAAAATAACTTTTTAGTGAAATTTTGAAAAAAAGTGAATTTTTTCGTGTTTTTTAGTCAAAACCTGCTTGTTTTCACTCTTACAGCACCAATACGATGATACTCGCTGGAAAATGATTCCAGCGATATGAAACTTTTTATATAGGCATAGGGAATTGTTATATATCAAATTGTGCTAATAATAACTTAATCGGGTGATATTGAAATTTTGAAAAAATTCAACATTAGTTCGATAACAGCGCCCTCTAATGACATAATGTCCAAACAAGGCAGAAAGCACTGTTCTGGGTATTGCTGGTTTCTTAAACAACATCTGCGTTAAATTATGTGCCATATAACGAAATATACTTCATTTCACTCAAATAGCCTCATCTGATGGCATTTGTGTGTGTAAAACACAAAAATAACGTTTCCGTGAAATTTTGCAAAAAGTGAAATATTTCGTGTTTTTTAGTCAAAATCTGCTTATTTTCACTCTTACAGCACCAATACGCTGAAACTCGCTGGAAAATATTTCCAGCGATATCAAACTTTTTATGTAGGCATAGAGCATTGATATGTATCAATCACCGCTAATAAGAAATTAATCGGTTGATATGGAAATTTTAAAATATTTCAACATTAGTTCGATAACAGCGCCCTCTAAAGACATAATGTCCAAACAAGAAAGCACTGTACTATGTATTGCTGGTTTCTTTAACACCCTCTGCGTTAAATTATGTGCCATATAACGAAATACATTTAAATACACTCAAATAGCTTCATCTGACAGCGTTTGTGTGTGTAAAACACGAAAATAACGTTTCCGTGAAATTTTGCAAAAAGTGAATTTTTTCATGTTTTATAGTCAAAATCTGCTTGTTTTCATTCTTACAGCACGAATACGCTGATACTCGCTGGAAAATGATTCCAGCGATATGTAACTTTTTATATAGGAATAGGGAATTGATATGTATCAAACTCTGCTAATTAGAACTTAATCGGGTGATACGCAAATTTTTAAAAAATTCAACATTAGTTCGATAACAGCGCCCTCTAAAGACATAATGTCCAAACAAGGCAGAAAGCACTGTACTATGTATTGCTGGCTTTTTTAACAACCTCTGCTTTTAATTATGTGCCATATAACGAAATACACTTAAATACACTAAAATAGATTCATCTGATAGCGTTTGTGTGTGTAAAACACGAAAATAACGTTTCCGTGAAATTTTGCAAAAAGTGAATTTTTTCGTGTTTTTTAGTCAAAATCTGCTTGTTTTCACTCTTACAGCACCAATACGCTGATACTCGCTGGAAAATGATTCAAGTGATATCAAACTTTTTATATAAGCATAGGGCATTCATATGTATCAAACTATGCTATTAAGAACTTAATCGGATGATATGGAAATTTAAAAAAAAATCAACATTAGTTCGATAACAGCGCCCTGTATTCAATTTTCATACTTGTACATAGTCATGTTTGTGTTACTCATTTATTAAATATTTCCTGAAGGTAGATGACCCTCAAGGTACAGAAATAGCGACTTTCATTTAGAGGGAGGGTGATGCTCAAGGTAGATCGGCTGGCGACTTCGTTCTACCTTGAGCATCATCATCCCTAACTAGGGAACATGAACCTGAAGGGTGTGAAGTCTGTTCAACCTTCAGGTTCATCCTCCCTAAAGAGGGAACATGAACCTGAAGGGTGTGGATTCAGTTCAACCTTCAGTGTCACCTTCCAAACAAGAAAGCACTGTACTATGTATTGCTGGTTTCATTAATAACCTCTGCGTTAAATTATGTGACATATAACGAAATACACTTAAATACACTCAAATAGCTTCATCTGATAGCGTTTGTGTGTGTAAAGCACGAAAATAACGTTTCCGTGAAATTTTGCAAAAAGTGAATTTTTTTGTGTTTTTTAGTCAAAATCTGCTTGTTTTCACTCTTACAGAAACAATACGCTGATACTCGCTGGAAAATGATTCCAGTGATATCAAACTTTTTATATGGGCATAGGGCATTGATATGTATCTATCTATGCTAATAAGAACTTAATCGGATGATATGGAAATTTGAAAAAAATCAACATTTGTTCCATATCAACGCCCTGTATTCAATTTTCATACTTTTACATAGTCATGTTTGTGTTACTCATTTATTAAATATTTCCTTAAGGTAGATGACCCTCAAGGTACAAAAATAGCGACTTTCATTTAGAGGGAGGGTGATGCTCAAGGTAGATCGGCTGGCGACTTCGTTCTACCTTGAGCATCATCGTCCCTGACTAGGGATCATGAACCTGAAGGGTGTGGAGTCATTTCAACCTTCAGGTTCATCCTCCCTAACGAGGGAACATGAACCTGAAGGGTGTGGATTCAGTTCAACCTTCAGGTTCACCTTCCTAACAAGAAAGCACTGTACTACGTATTGCTAGTTTCATTAATAAACTCTGCGTTAAATTATGTGCCATATAACGAAATACACTTAAATACACTCAAATAGCTTCATCTGATAGCGTTTGTGTGTGTAAAACACGAAAATAACGTTTCCGTGAAATTTTGCAAAAAGTTAATTTATTCGTGTTTTTTAGTGAAAACCTGCTTGTTTTCACTCTTTCAGCACGAATACGCTGAGACTCGCTGGAAAATGATTCGAGCGATAAGTAACTTTTTATATAGGCATAGGGCATTGATATCTATCAAACTGCGCTAATAAGAACTTAATCGGATGATATGGAAATTTAAAAAAAAAATCCACATTAGTTCGATAACAGCGCCCTGTATTCAGTTTTCATCCTTGTTCATAGTCATGTTTGTGTTACTTATTTCCTGAAGGTAGATGACCCTGAAGGTACAAAAATAGCGACTTTCATTTAGAGTGAGGTTGATGCTCAAGGTTGATCGGCTGTCGAATTCGTTCTACCTTGAGCATCATCATCGTCCCTCACTAGGGAACATGAACCTGAAGGGTGTGGAGTCAGTTCAACCTTCAGGTTCATCCTCCCTAACGAGGGAACATGAACCTGAAGGTTGTGGATTCAGTTGAACCTGCAGGGTCACCTTCCTAAGAAGAAAGCACTGTACTAGGTATTGCAAGTTTCATTAATAAACTCTGCGTTAAATTATGTGCCATATAACGAAATACACTTAAATACACTCAAGTAGCTTCATCTGATAGAGTTTGTGTGTGTAAAACACAAAAATAACGTTTCCGTGAAATTTTGCAAAAAGTGAATTTTTCGTGGTTTTTATTCAAAATCTGCTTGTTTTCACTCTTACAGAACCAATACGCTGATACTCGCTGGAAAATGATTCAAGTGATATCAAACTTTTTATATAAGCATAGGGCATTCATACGTATCAAACTATGCTAATAAGAACTTAGTCGGATGATATGGAAATTTAAAAAAAAATCAACATTAATTCGATAACAGCGCCCTGTATTCAATTTGCATACTTGTACATAGTCATGTTTGTGTTACTCATTTATTAAATATTTCCTGAAAGTAGATGACCCTCAAGGTACAAAAACAGCGACTTTCATTTAGAGGGAGGGTGATGCTCAAGGTAGATCGGCTGGCGACTTCGTTCTACCTTGAGCATCATCATCCCTAACTAGGGAACATGAACCTGAAGGGAGTGAAGACAGTTCAACCTTCAGGTTCATACTCCCTAACGAGGGAACATGAACCTGAAGGGTGGGGATTCAGTTCAACCTTCAGGGTCACCTTCCAAACAAGAAAGCACTGTACTATGTATTGCTGGTTTCATTAATAACCTATGCGTTAAATTATGTGCCATATAACGAAATACACTTAAATACACTCAAATAGCTTCACCTGGTAGTTTTGTGTATGTAACACACGAAAATAACGTTTCCGTGAAATTTTGCAAAAAGTGAATTTTTTCGTGTTTTATAGTCAAAATCTGATTGTTTTCACTCTTACAGGACCAATACGCTGATACTCGCTGGAAATTGATTCCAGCGATATCAATCTTTTTATATAGGCATAGGGCATTGATATGTATCAAACTGTGCCAATAAGAACTTAATCGGTTGATCCCCCCCCACCCCCCCCCCCCCCCACCCCCCCCCCCCCCCACCCCCCCCCCCCCCCACCCCCCCCCCCCCCCACCCCCCCCCCCCCCCACCCCCCCCCCCCCCCACCCCCCCCCCCCCCCACCCCCCCCCCCCCCCACCCCCCCCCCCCCCCACCCCCCCCCCCCCCCACCCCCCCCCCCCCCCACCCCCCCCCCCCCCCACCCCCCCCCCCCCCCACCCCCCCCCCCCCCCACCCCCCCCCCCCCCCACCCCCCCCCCCCCCCACCCCCCCCCCCCCCCACCCCCCCCCCCCCCCACCCCCCCCCCCCCCCACCCCCCCCCCCCCCCACCCCCCCCCCCCCCCACCCCCCCCCCCCCCCACCCCCCCCCCCCCCCACCCCCCCCCCCCCCCACCCCCCCCCCCCCCCACCCCCCCCCCCCCCCACCCCCCCCCCCCCCCACCCCCCCCCCCCCCCACCCCCCCCCCCCCCCACCCCCCCCCCCCCCCACCCCCCCCCCCACTTATTAGCGAAGTTTGATAGATACAACTGCCCTATGCCTATATAAAAAGTTTCATATCGCTCGGATCATTTTCCAGCGAGTATCAGCGTATTCGTGCTGTAAGAGTGGAAACAAGCAGCTTTTGACTAAAAAACACGAAAAAATTGACTTTTTGCAAAATTTCACGAAAACGTTATTTTCGTGTTTTACACACACAAACGCTATCTAATGAAGCTATTTGAGTGTATTTAAGTATATTTCGTTATATAGCACATAATTTAACGCAGAGGTTGTTAAAGAAACCAGCAATACAAAGTACAGTGCTTTCTACCTTGTTTGGACATTATGTCGTTAGAGGGCGCTGTTATCGAACTAATGTTGAATTTTTTAAAAATTTGCATATCACCCGATTAAGTTCTTATTAGCACAGTTTGATACATATCAATGCCCTATGCCTATATAAAAAGTTTCATATCGCTGGAATCATTTTCCAGCGAGTACCAGCGTGTTGGTGCTGTAAGAGAGAAAACAAGCAGATTTTGACTAAAAAACACGAAAAAATTGACTTTTTGCAAAATTTCACGAAAACGTTATTTTCGTGTTTTACACACACAAACGCTATCTAATGAAGCTATTTGAGTGTATTTAAGTATATTTCGTTATATAGCACATAATTTAATGCAGAGGTTGTTAAAGAAACCAGCAATACAAAGTACAGTGCTTTCTACCTTGTTTGGACATTATGTCGTTAGAGGGCGCTGTTATCGAACTAATGTTGAATTTTTTAAAAATTTGCATATCACCCGATTAAGTTCTTATTAGCACAATTTGATACATATCAATGCCCTATGCCTATATAAAAAGTTTCATATCGCTCGGAATCATTTGCCAGCGAGTATCAGCGTATTGGTGCTGTAAGAGAGAAAACAAGCAGCTTTTGACTAAAAAACACGAAAAAATTCACTTTTTGCAAAATTTCACGAAAACGTTATTTTCGTGTTTTACACACTTAAACGCTAACAGATGAAGCTATTTGAGTGTATTTAAGTGTATTTCGTTATATGGCACATAATTTAACGAAGAGGTTATTAATGAAACCAGCAATACATAGTACAGTGCTTTCTTGTTTGGAAGGTGACCCTGAAGGTTGAACTGAATCCACACCTTTCAGGTTCATGTTCCCTCTTTAGCGAGGATGAACCTGAAGGTTGAACTGACTTCACACCCTTCAGGTTCATGTTCCCTAGTTAGGGATGATGGTGCTCAAGGTAGAACGAAGTCGCCAGCCGATCTACCTTGAGCATCAACCTCCCTCTATATGAAAGTCGCTATTTTTGTACCTTGAGGGTCATCTACCTTCAGGAAATATTTAATAAATGAGTAACACAAACATGACTATGTACAAGTATGAAAATTGAATACAGGGCGCTGTTATCGAACTAATGTTGATTTTTTTAAATTTCCATATCATCCGATTAAGTTCTTATTAGCAATGTTTGATACATATGAATGCCCTATGCCTGTATAAAAAGTTTGATATCACTTGAATCATTTTCCAGCGAGTATCAGCGTATTGGTGCTGTAAGAGTGAAAACAAGCAGATTTTGACTAAAAAACACGAAAAAATTCACTTTTTGCAAAATTTCACGGAAACGTTATTTTCGTGTTTTACACACACAAACTCTATCAGATGAAGCTATTTGAGTGTATTTAAGTGTATTTCGTTATATGGCACATAATTTAACGCAGTTTATTAATGAAACTAGCAATACCTAGTACAGTGCTTTCTTGTTAGGAAGGTGACCCTGCAGGTTCAACTGAATCCACACCCTTCAGGTTCATGTTCCCTCGTTAGGGAGGATGGACCTGAAGGTTGAACTGACTCCACACCCTTCAGGTTCATGTTCCCTAGTTAGGGACGATGATGCTCAAGGTAGAACGAATTCGACAGCCGATCAACCTTGAGCATCAACCTCCCTCTAAATGAAAGTCGCTATTTTTGTACCTTGAGGGTCATCTACCTTCAGGAAATAAGTAACACAAACATGACTATGAACAAGGATGAAAACTGAATACAGGGCGCTGTTATCGAACTAATGTGGATTTTTTTTAAAATTTCCATATCATCCGATTAAGTTCTTATTAGCGCAGTTTGATAGATATCAATGCCCTCTGCCTATATAAAAAGTTACATATCGCTCGAATCATTTTCCAGCGAGTCTCAGCGTATTCGTGCTGAAAGAGTGAAAACAAGCAGGTGTTGACTAAAAAACACGAAAAAATTCATTTTTGCAAAATTTCACGAAAACGTTATTTTCGTGTTTTACACACACAAACGCTATCAGATGAAGCTTTTTGAGTGTATTTAAGTGGATTTCGTTATATGGCACATAATTTAACGCAGAGTTTATTAATGAAACTAGCAATACTTAGTACAGTGCTTTCTTGTTAGGTAGGTGACTTTGAAGGTTGAACTGAATCCACACCCTTCAGGTTCATGTTCCCTCGTTAGGGAGGATGAACCTGAAGGTTGAAATGACTCCACACCCTTCAGGTTCATGTTCCCTAGTTAGGGACGATGATGCTCAAGGTAGAACGAATTCGACAGCCGATCAACCTTGAGCATCAACCTCCCTCTAAATGAAAGTCGCTATTTTTGTACCTTGAGGGTCATCTACCTTCAGGAAATAATAAATAAGTAACACAAACATGACTATGTACAAGGATGAAAATTGAATACAGGGCGTTGTTATCGAACTAATGTTGATTTTTTTAAAATTTCCATATCATCCGATTAAGTTCTTATTAGCATAGATAGATACATATCAATGCCCTATGCCTATATAAAAAGATTGATATCGCTGGAATCAATTTCCAGCGAGTATCAGCGTATTGGTCCTGTAAGAGTGAAAACAATCAGATTTTGACTAAAAAACACGAAAAAATTCACTTTTTGCAAAATTTTACGGAAACGTTATTTTCGTGTTTTACACACACAACCGCTATCAGATGAAGCTATTTGAGTGTATTTAAGTGTATTTCGTTATATGGCACATAATTTAACGCAGAGGTTATTAATGAAACCAGCAATACATAGTATAGTGCTTTCTTGTTTGGAAGGTGACCCTGAAGGTTGAACTGAATCCACACCCTTCAGGTTCATGTTCCCTCGTTAGGGAGGATGAACCTGAAGGTTGAACTGTCTTCACACCCTTCAGGTTCATGTTCCCTAGTTAGGGATGATGATGCTCAAGGTAGAACGAAGTCGCCAGCCGATCTACCTTGAGCTTCACCCTCCCTCTAAATGAAAGTCGCTATTTTTGTACCTTGAGGGTCATCTACCTTCAGGAAAGATTTAATAAATGAGTAACACAAACATGACTATGTACAAGTATGAAAATTGAATACAGGGCGTTGTTATGGAACTAATGTTGATTTTTTTAAAATTTCCATATCATCCGATTAAGTTCTTATTAGCAGATAGATACATATCAATGCCCTATGTGCATATAAAAAGTTTGATATCACTGGAATCATTTTCCAGCGAGTAAGCGTATTGTTTCTGTAAGAGTGAAAACAAGCAGATTTTGACTAAAAAACACGAAAAAATTAACTTTTTGCAAAATTTCACGGAAACGTTATTTTCGTGTTTTACACACACAAACGCTATCAGATGAAGCTATTTGAGTGTATTTAAGTGTATTTCGTTGTATGGCACATAATTTAACGCAGAGGTTGTTAAAGAAACCAGCAATACATAGTACAGTGCTTTCTGCCTTGTTTGGACATTATGTCGTTAGAGGGCGCTGTTATCGAACTAATGTTGAATTTTTTAAAAATTTCCATATCACCCGATTAAGTTCTTATTAGCGCACTTTGATAGATATCAATGCCCTATGCCTACATAAAAAGTTACATATCGCTCGAATCATTTTCCAGCGAGTATCAGCGTATTCGTGCTGTAAGAGTGAAAACAAGCAGGTTTTGACTAAAAAACACGAAAAAATTCACTTTGCAAAATTTCACGGAAACGTTATTTTCGTGTTTTACACACACAAACGCTATCAGATGAAGCTATTTGAGTGTATTTAAGTGTATTTCGTTATATGGCACATAATTTAACGCAGAGTTTATTAATGAAACTAGCAATACATAGTACAGTGCTTTCTTGTTTGGAAGGTGACCCTGAAGGTTGAACTGAATCCACACCCTTCAGGTTCATGTTCCCTCGTTAGGGAGGATGAACCTGAAGGTTGAACTGTCTTCACACCCTTCAGGTTCATGTTCCCTAGTTAGGGATGATGATGCTCAAGGTAGAACGAAGTCGCCAGCCGATCTACCTTGAGCATCACCCTCCCTCTAAATGAAAGTCGCTATTTTTGTACCTTGAGGGTCATCTACCTTCAGGAAATATTTAATAAATGAGTAACACAAACATGACTATGTACAAGTATGAAAATTGAATACAGGGCGCTGTTATCGAACTAATGTTGATTTTTTTTAAAATTTCCATATCATCCGATTAAGTTCTTATTAGCATAGTTTGATACATATGAATGCCCTATGCCTATATAAAAAGTTTGATATCACTTGAATCATTTTCCAGCGAGTATCAGCGTATTGGTGCTGTAAGAGTGAAAACAAGCAGATTTTGACTAAAAAACACGAAAAAATTCACTTTTTGCAAAATTTCACGGAAACGTTATTTTCGTGTTTTACACACACAAACGCTATCAGATGAAGCTATTTGAGTGTATTTAAGTGTATTTCGTTATATGGCACATAATTTAACGCAGAGTATTAATGAAACCAGCAATACCTAGTACAGTGCTTTCTTGTTAGGAAGGTGACCCTGCAGGTTCAACTGAATCCACACCCTTCAGGTTCATGTTCCCTCGTTAGGGAGGATGAACCTGAAGGTTGAACTGACTCCACACCCTTCAGGTTCATGTTCCCTAGTGAGGGACGATGATGCTCAAGGTAGAACGAATTCGACAGCCGATCAACCTTGAGCATCACCCTCCCTCTAAATGAAAGTCGCTATTTTTGTACCTTGAGGGTCATCTACCTTCAGGAAATAAGTAACACAAACATGACTATGAACAAGGATGAAAACTGAATACAGGGCGCTGTTATCGAACTAATGTGGATTTTTTTTAAAATTTCCATATCATCCGATTAAGTTCTTATTAGCGCAGTTTGATAGATATCAATGCCCTATGCCTATATAAAAAGTTACTTATCGCTCGAATCATTTTCCAGCGAGTCTCAGCGTATTCGTGCTGAAAGAGTGAAAACAAGCAGGTTTTGACTAAAAAACACGAAAAAATTCACTTTTTGCAAAATTTCACGGAAACGTTATTTTCGTGTTTTACACACACAAACGCTATCAGATGAAGCTATTTGAGTGTATTTAAGTGTATTTCGTTATATGGCACATAATTTAACGCAGTTTATTAATGAAACTAGCAATACGTAGTACAGTGCTTTCTTGTTAGGAAGGTGAACCTGAAGGTTGAACTGAATCCACACCCTTCAGGTTCATGTTCCCTCGTTAGGGAGGATGAACCTGAAGGTTGAAATGACTCCACACCCTTCAGGTTCATGTTCCCTAGTTAGGGACGATGATGCTCAAGGTAGAACGAAGTCGCCAGCCGATCTACCTTGAGCATCGCCCTCCCTCTAAATGAAAGTCGCTATTTTTGTACCTTGAGGGTCATCTACCTTCAGGAAATATTTAATAAATGAGTAACACAAACATGACTATGTACAAGTATGAAAATTGAATACAGGGCGTTGTTATGGAACTAATGTTGATTTTTTTAAAATTTCCATATCATCCGATTAAGTTCTTATTAGCATAGATAGATACATATCAATGCCCTATGGCCATATAAAAAGTTTGATAACACTGGAATCATTTTCCAGCGAGTATCAGCGTATTGTTTCTGTAAGAGTGAAAACAAGCAGATTTTGATTAAAAAACACGAAAAAATTCACTTTTTGCAAAATTTCACGGAAACGTTCTTGTGTTTTGTTACATACACAAACGCTATCAGATGAAGCTATTTGAGTGTATTTAAGTGTATTTCGTTATAAGGTACATAATTTAACGCAGAGGTTATTAATGAAACCAGCAATACATAGTACAGTGCATTCTTGTTTGGAAGGTAACCCTGAAGGTTGAACTGAATCCACACCCTTCAGGTTCATGTTCCCTCGTTAGGGAGGATGAACCTGAAGGTTGAACTGACTTCACACCCTTTAGGTTCATGTTCCCTAGTTAGGGATGATGATGCTCAAGGTAGAACGAAGTCGCCAGCCGATTTACCTTGAGCATCAACCTCCCTCTAAATGAAAGTCGCTATTTTTATACCTTGAGGGTCATCTACCTTCAGGAAATATTTAATAAATGAGTAACACAAACATGACTATGTACAAGTATGAAAATTGAATACAGGGCGCTGTCACTATCATCCGATTAAGTTCTTATTAGCATAGTTTGATACATATCAATGCCCTATGCCTATATAAAAAGTTTGATATCACTGGAATCATTTTCCAGCGAGTATCAGCGTATTGTTGCTGTAAGAGTGAAAACAAGCAGATTTTGACTAAAAAACACGAAAAAATTCACTTTTTGCAAAATTTCACGGAAACGTTATTTTCGTGTTTTACACACACAAACGCTATCAGATGAAGCTATTTGAGTGTATTTAAGTGTATTTCGTTATATGGCACATAATTTAACGCAGAGGTTATTAATGAAACCAGCAATACATAGTACAGTGCTTTCTTGTTTGGAAGGTGAACCTGAAGGTTGAACTGAATCCACACCCTTCAGGTTAATGTTCCCTCGTAAGGGAGGATGAACCTGAAGGTTCAACTGACTTCACACCCTTCAGGTTCATGTTCCCTAGTTAGCGATGATGATGCTCAAGGTAGAACGAAGTCGCCAGCCGATCTACCTTGAGCATCACCCTCCCTCTAAATGAAAGTCGCTATTTTTGTACCTTGAGGGTCATCTACATTCAGGAAATATTTAATAAATGAGTAACACAAACATGACTATGTACAAGTATGAAAATTGAATACAGGGCGCTGTTATCGAACTAATGTTCATTTTTTTAAAATTTCCATATCATCCGATTAAGTTCTTATTAGCATAGTTCGATACATATCAATGCCCTTATGCCTATATAAAAAGTTTGGTATCACTGGAATCATTTTCCAGCGAGTATCAGCGTATTGTTGCTGTAAGAGTGAAAACAAGCAGATTTTGACTAAAAAACACGAAAAAATTCACTTTTTGCAAAATTTCACGTAAACGTTATTTTCGTGTGTTACATACACAAACGCTATCAGATGAAGCTATTTGAGTGTATTTAAGTGTATTTCGTTATAAGGCACATAATTTAACGCAGAGGTTATTAATGAAACCAGCAATACATAGTACAGTGCATTCTTGTTTGGAAGGTAACCCTGAAGGTTGAACTGAATCCACACCCTTCAGGTTCATGTTCCCTCGTTACGGAGGATGAACCTGAAGGTTGAACTGACTTCACACCCTTCAGGTTCATGTTCCCTAGTTAGGGATGATGATGCTCAAGGTAGAACGAAGTCGCCAGCCGATTTACCTTGAGCATCACCCTCCCTCTAAATGAATGTCGCTATTTTTGTACCTTGAGGGTCATCTACCTTCAGGAAATAATAAATAACACAAACATGACTATGTACAAGGATGAAAATTGAACACAGGGCGCTGTTATCGAACAAATGTTGATTTTTTTTAAATTTCCATATCATCAGATTAAGTTCTTATTAGCATAGTTTGATACATATCAATGCCCTATGCCTATATAAAAAGTTTGGTTTTACTGGAATCATTTTCCAGCGAGTATCAGCGTATTGTTGCTGTAAGAGTGAAAATAAGCAGATTTTGACTAAAAAACACGAAAAAATTCACTTTTTGCAAAATTTCACGGAAACGTTATTTTCGTGTTTTACGCACACAAACGCTATCAGATGAAGCTATTTGAGTTTATTTAAGTGTATTTCGTTATATGGCACATAATTTAACGCAGAGGTTATTAATGAAACCAGCAATACATTGTACAGTGCTTTCTTGTTTGGAAGGTGACCCTGAAGGTTGAACTGAATCCACACCCTTCAGGTTCATGTTCCCTCGTTAGGGAGGATGAACCTGAAGGTTGAACTGACTTCACACCCTTTTGGTTCATGTTCCCTAGTTAGGGATGATGATGCTCAAGGTAGAACGAAGTAGACAGCCGATTTACCTTGAGCATCACCCTCCCTCTAAATGAATGTCGCTATTTTTGTACCTTGAGGGTCATCTACCTTTAGGAAATATTTAATAAATGAGTAACACAAACATGACTATGTACAAGTATGAAAATTGAATACAGGGCGCTGTTACTAAACTAATTTTGATTTTTTTTAATTTCCATATCATCCGATTAAGTTCTTATTAGCATAGTTTGATACATATCAATGCCCTATGCCTATATAAAACGTTTCTTATCACTTGAATAATTTTCCAGCGAGTATCAGCGTATTGTTGCTGTAAGAGTGAAAACAAGCAGATTTTGACTAAAAAACACGAAAAAATTCACTTTTTGCAAAATTTCACGGAAACGTTATTTTCGTGTTTTACACACACAAACGCTATCAGATGAAGCTATTTGAGTGTATTTAAGTGTATTTCGTTATATGGCACATAATTTAACGCAGAGCTTATTAATGAAACCAGCAATACATAGTACAGTGCTTTCTTGTTTGGAAGGTGACCCTGAAGGTTGAACTGAATCCACACCCTTCAGGTTCATGTTCCCTCGTTAGGGAGGATGAACCTGAAGGTTGAACTGTCTCCACACCCTTCCGGTTCATGTTCCGTAGTTAGCGACGATGATGCTCAAGGTAGAACGCAGTCGCCAGCTGATCTACCTTGAGCATCACCCTCCCTCTAAAGGAAAGTCGCTATTTTTGTACCTTGAGTCTCATCTACCTTCAGGAAATATTTAATAATTGAGTAACACAAATATGACTATGTACAAGGAAGAAAATTGAAAACAGGGCGCTGTTATCGAACTAATGTTGAATTTTTTTCAAAATTTCCATATCAACCGATTAAGTTCTAATTAGCAGAGTTTGATACATATCAATGCCCTATGCCTATATAAAAAGATACATATCGCTCGAATCATTTTCCAGCGAGTATCAGCGTATTCGTGCTGTAAGAGTGAAAACAAGCAGGTTTTGACTGAAAAACACGAAAAAATTCACTTTTTGCATAATTTCACGGAAACGTTATTTTCGTGTTATACACACACAAACGCTATCAGATGAAGCTATTTGAGTGTATTTAAGTGTATTTCGTTATATGGCACATAATTTAACGCAGAGTTTATTAATGAAACTAGCAATACATAGTACAGTGCTTTCTTGTTAGGAAGGTGACCCTGAAGGTTGAACTGAATCCACACCCTTCAGGTTCATGTTCCCTCGTTAGGGAGGATGATGCTCAAGGTAGAACGAATTCGCCAGCCGATCAACCTTGAGCAATAACCTCCCTCTAAATGAAAATCGCTATTTTTGTACCTTGAGGGTCATCTAACTTCAGGAAATAATAAATAAGTAACACAAACATGACTAGGTATAAAGATGAAAATTGAATACAGGGCGCTGTTATCGAACTAATGTTGATTTTTTTTAAATTTCCATATCAACCGATTAAGTTCTTATTAGCACAGTTTGATACATATCAATGCCCTATTCCTATATAAAAAGTTTGATATCGCTGGAATTATTTTCCAGCGAGTATCAGCGTATTCGTGCTGTAAGAGTGAAAACAAGCAGGTTTTGACTAAAAAACACGAAAAAATTCACTTTTTGCAAAATTTCACGGAGACGTTATTTTCGTGTTTTACACACACAAACGCTATCTGATGAAGCTATTTGAGTGTATTTAAGTGTATTTCGTTATATGGCACATAATTTAACGCAGATGTTGTTAAAGAAACCAGCAATACATAGTACAGTGCTTTCTGCCTTGTTTGGACATTATGTCGTTAGAGGGCGCTGTTATCGAACTAATGTTGAATTTTTTAAAAATTTGCATATCACCCGATTAAGTTCTTATTAGCGCAGTTTGATAGATATCAATGCCCTATGCCTATATAAAAAGTTACATATCCCTCGAATCATTTTCCAGCGAGTATCAGCGTATTCGTGCTGTATGAGTGAAAACAAGCAGGTTTTGACTAAAAAACACGAATAAATTCACTTTTTGCAAAATTTCACGGAAACGTTATTTTCGTGTTTTACACACACAAATGCTATCAGATGAAGCTATTTGAGTGTATTGAAGTGTATTTCGTTATATGGCACATAATTGAACGCAGAGTTTATTAATGAAACTAGCAATACCTAGTACAGTGCTTTCTTGTTAGAAAGGTAACCCTGAAGGTTCAACTGAATCCACACCCTTCAGGTTCATGTTCCCTCGTTAGGGAGGATGAACCTGAAGGTTGAACTGACTCCACACCCTTCAGGTTCATGTTCCCTAGTTAGGGACAAAGATGCTCAAGGTAGAACGAATTCGACAGCCGATCAACCTTGAGCATCAACCTCCCTCTAAATGAAAGTCGCTATTTTTATACCTTGAGGGTCATCTACCTTCAGGAAATAATAAATAAGTAACACAAACATGACTATGTACAAGTATGAAAATTGAACACAGGGCGCTGTTATCGAACTAATGTTGATTTTTTTTAAAATTTCCATATCATCCGATTATGTTCTTATTAGCATAGTTTGATACATATCAATGCCCTATGCCTATATAAAAGGTTTGATATCGCAGAAATCATTTTCCAGCGAGTATCAGCGTATTGTTGCTGTAAGAGTGAAAACAAGCAGATTTTGACTAAAAAACACGAAAAAATTCACTTTTTGCAAAATTTCACGGAAACGTTATTTTCGTGTTTTACACACACAAACGCTATCAGATGAAGCTATTTGAGTGTATTTAAGTGTATTTCGTTGTATGATACATAATTTAACGCAGATGTTGTTAAAGAAACCAGCAATACATAGTACAGTGCTTTCTGCATTGTTTGGACATTATGTCGTTAGAGGGCGCTGTTATCGAACTAATGTTGAATTTTTTAAAAATTTGCATATCACCCGATTAAGTTCTTATTAGCGCAGTTTGATAGATATCAATGCCCTATGCCTATATAAAAAGTTGCATATCGCTCGAATCATTTTCCAGCGAGTATCAGCGCTTTCGTGCTGTAAGAGTGAAAACAAGCAGGTTTTGACTAAAAAACACGAAAAAATTCACTTTTTGCAAAATTTCACGGAAACGTTATTTTCGTGTTTTACACACACAAACGCTACCAGATGAAGTTATTTGAGTGTATTAAAGTGTATTTCGTTATATGGCACATAATTTAACGCAGAGTTTATTAATGAAACTAGCAATACATGGTACAGTGCTTTCTTGTTAGGAAGGTGACCCTGAAGGTTGAACTGAATCCACACCCTTCAGGTTCATGTTCCCTCGTTAGGGAGGATGAACCCGAAGGTTGAACTGACTCCACACCCTTCAGGTTCATGTTCCCTAGTTAGGGACGATGATGCTCAAGGTAGAACGAATTCGCCAGCCGATCAAACTTGAGCATCAACCTCCCTCTAAATGAAAGTCGCTATTTTTGTACCTTGAGGGTCATCTACCTTCAGGAAATAATAACACAAACATGACTATGTACAAGGATGAAAATTGAATACAGGGCGCTGTTATCGAACTAATGTTGATTTTTTTTAAAATTTCCATATCAACCGATTAAGTTCTTATTAGCACAGTTTATATATATCAATGCCCTATGCCTACATAAAAAGTTTGATATCGTTGGAATCATTTTCCAGCGAGTATCAGCGTATTGGTTCTGTAAGAGTGAAAACAAGCAGATTTTGACTAAAAAACTCGAAAAAATTCACTTTTTGCAAAATTTCACGGAAACCTTATTTTCGTGTTTTACACACACAAACGCTATCAGCTGAAGCTATTTGAGAGTATTTAAGTGTATTTCGTTATATGGCACATAATTTAACGCACAGGTTATTAATGAAACCAGCAATACATAGTACAGTGCTTTCTTGTTTGGAAGGTGACCCTGAAGGTTGTACTGAATCCACACCCTTCAGGTTCATGTTCCCTAGTTAGGGAGGATGAACCTGAAGGTTGAACTGACTTCACACCCTTCAGGTTCATGTTCCCTAGTTAGGGATGATGATGCTCAAGGTAGAACGAAGTCGCCAGCCGATCTACCTTGAGCATCACCCTCCCTCTAAATGAAAGTCGCTATTTCTGTACCTTGAGGGTCATCTACCTTCAGGAAATAATAACACAAACATGACTATGTACAAGTATGAAAATTGAATACAGGGCGCTGTTATCGAACTAATGTTGATTTTTTTTAAAATTTCCATATCAACCGATTAAGTTCTTATTAGCATAGTTTGATACATATCAATGCCCTATGCCTATATAAAAAGTTTGATATCACTGTAATCATTTTCCAGCGGTTATCAGCGTATTGTTTCTGTAAGAGTGAAAACAAGCAGATTTTGACTAAAAAACACGAAAAAAGTCACTTTTTGCAAAATTTCACGGAAACGTTATTTTCGTGTTTTACAAACACAAACGCTATCAGATGAAGCTATTTGAGTGTATTTAAGTGTATTTCGTTATATGGCACATAATTTAACGCAGTTAAGTGTATTTCGTTATATGGCACATAATTTAACGCAGAGGTTATTAATGAAACCAGCAATACATAGTACAGTGCTTTCTTGTTTGGAAGGTGACCCTGAAGGTTGAACTGAATCCACACCCTTCAGGTTCATGTTCCCTCGTTAGGGAGGATGAACCTGAAGGTTGAACTGACTTCACACCCTTCAGGTTCATGTTCCCTAGTTAGGGATGATGATGCTCAAGGTAGAACGAAGTCGCCAGCCGATCTACCTTGAGCATCACCCTCCCTCTAAATGAAAGTCGCTATTTTTGTACCTTGAGGGTCATCTACCTTCAGGAAATATTTAATAAATGAGTAACACAAACATGACTATGTACAAGTATGAAAATTGAATACAGGGCGCTGTTATCGAACTAATGTTGATTTTTTTTAAAATTTCCATATCATCCGATTAAGTTCTTATTAGCATAGTTTGATACATATCAATGCCCTATGCCTATATAAAAAGTTTGATATCACTGGAATCATTTTCCAGCGAGTATCAGCGTATTGTTTCTGTAAGAGTGAAAACAAGCAGATTTTGACTAAAAAACACGAAAAAATTCACTTTTTGCAAAATTTCACGGAAACGTTATTTTCGTGTTTTACACACACAAACGCTATCAGATGAAGCTATTTGAGTGTATTTAAGTGTATTTCGTTGTATGGCACATAATTTAACGCAGATGTTGTTAAAGAAACCAGCAATACATAGTACAGTGCTTTCTGCCTTGTTTGGACATTATGTCGTTAGAGGGCGCTGTTATCGAACTAATGTTGAATTTTTTAAAAATTTGCATATCACCCGATTAAGTTCTTATTAGCGCAGTTTGATAGATATCAATGCCCTATGCCTATATAAAAAGTTACATATCGCTCGAATCATTTTCCAGCGAGTATCAGCATATTCGTGCTGTAAGAGTGAAAACAAGCAGGTTTTGACTAAAAAACACGAAAAAATTCACTTTTTGCAAAATTTCACGGAAACGTTATTTTCGTGTTTTACACACACAAACGCTATCAGATGAAGCTATTTGAGTGTATTTAAGTGTATTTCGTTATATGGCACATAATTTAACGCAGAGTTTATTAATGAAACTAGCAATACATAGTACAGTGCTTTCTTGTTAGGAAGGTGACCCTGAAGGTTGAACTGAATCCACACCCTTCAGGTTCATGTTCCCTTGTTAGGGATGATGATGCTCAAGGTAGAACGAATTCGCCAGCCGATCAACCTTGAGCATCAACCTCCCTCTAAATGAAAGTCGCTATTTTTGTACCTTGAGGGTCATCTACCTTCAGGAAATAAATAAGTAACACAAACATGACTATGTACAAGGATGAAAATTGAATACAGGGCGCTGTTATCGAACTAATGTTGATTTTTTTTAAATTTCCATATCAACCGATTAAGTTCTTATTAGCATAGTTTGATACATATCAATGCCCTATGCCTATATAAAAAGTTTGCTGTTATCGAACTAATGTTGAAATTTTTAAAAATTTGCATATCATTCGATTAAGTTCTTATTAGCGAAGTTTGATAGATATCACTGCCCTATGCCTCTATAAAAAGTTACATATCGCTTGAATCATTTTCCAGCGAGTATCAGCGTATTGGTGCTGTAAGAGTGAAAACAAGCAGATTTTGACTAAAAAACACGAAAAAATTCACTTTTTCCATAATTTCACTCAAACGTTATTTTCGTGTTTTACACACACAAACGCTATCAGATGAAGCTATTTGAGTGTATTTAAGTGTATTTCGTTATATGGCACATAATTTAAAGCAGAGGTTGTCAAAGAATCCAGCAATACATAGTACAGTGCTTTCTGCCTTGTTTGGACATTATGTCGTTAGAGGGCGCTGTTATCGAACTAATGTTGAATTTTTTAAAAATTTGCATATCACCCGATTAAGTTCTTATTAGCGCAGTTTGATAGATATCATTGCCCTATGCCTATATAAAAAGTTACATATCGCTAGAATCATTTTCCAGGGATTATCAGCTTATTCGTGCTGTAAGAGTGAAAACAAGCAGGTTTTGACTAAAAAACACGAAAAAATTCACTTTGCAAAATTTCACGGAAACGTTATTTTCGTGTTTTACACACACAAACGCTATCAGATGAAGCTATTTGAGTGTATTTAAGTGTATTTCGTTATATGGCACATAGTTTAAAGCAGAGGTTGTTAAAGAAACCAGCAATACATAGTACAGTGCTTTCTGCCTTGTTTGGACATTATGTCGTTAGAGGGCGCTGTTTTCGAATTAATGTTGAATTTTTTAAAAATTTGCATATCACCCGATTAAGTTCTTATTACCGCAGTTTGATAAATATCACTGCACTATGCCTATATAAAAAGTTACATATCGCTGGAATCATTTTCCAGCGAGTATCAGCGTATTCGTGCTGGAAGAGTGAAAACAAGCAGATTTTGACTAAAAAACACGAAAAAATTCACTTTTTGCGAAATTTCACGGAAACGTAATTTTCGTGTTTTACACACACAAACGCTATCAGATGAAGCTATTTGAGTGTATTTAAGTGTATTTCGTTATATGGCACAAAATTTAAAGCAGAGGTTGTTAAAGAAACCAGCAATACATAGTACAGTGCTTTCTGCCTTGTTTGGACATTATGTCGTTAGAGGGCGCTGTTATCGAACTAATGTTGAATTTTTTAAAAATTTGCATATCACCCGATTAAGTTGTTTTTAGCGCAGTTTGATAGATATCAATGCCCTATGGCTATATAAAAAGTTTGATATCGCTGGAATCATTTTCCAGCGAGTATCAGCGTATTGTTTTTGTAAGAGTGAAAACAAGCCGATTTTTACTAATTTAACGCAGAGGTTGTTAAAGAAACCAGCAATACATAGTACAGTGCTTTCTTGTTTGGAAGGTGACCCTGAAGGTTGAACTGAATCCACACCCTTCAGGTTCATGTTCCCTCGTTAGGGAGGATGAACCTGAAGGTTGAACTGACTCCACACCCTTCAGGTTCATGTTCCCTAGTTAGGGACGATGATGCTCAAGGTAGATCGAAGTCGCCAGCCGATCTACCTTGAGCATCACCCTCCCTCTAAATGAAAGTCGCTATTTTTGTACTTTGATGGTCATATACCTTCAGGAAATATTTAATAAATAAATAACACAAACATGACTATGTAAAAGGATGAAAATTGAACACAGGGCGCTGTTATCGAAATGTTGATTTTTTTAAAAATTTCCATATCAACCGATTAAGTTCTTATTAGCACACTATGATATATATCAATGCCATATGCCTATATAAAAAGTTTGATATTGCTGGAATGATTTTCCACCGAGTATCAGCGTATTGGTTCTGTAAGAGAGAAAACAAGTAGATTTTGACTAAAAAACACGAAAAAAATTAATTTTTGCAAAATTTCACGGAAACGTTATTTTCGTGTATTACACACACAAACGCTATCAGATGAATCTATTTGAGTGTATTTAAGTGTATTTCGTTATATGGCACATAATTAAAAGCAGAGGTTGTTAAAAAAGCCAGCAATACATAGTACAGTGCTTTCTGCCTTGTTTGGACATTATGTCTTTAGAGGGCGCTGTTATCGAACTAATGTTGAATTTTTTAAAAATTTGCGTTTCACCCGATTAAGTTCTTATTAGGGCAGTTTGATAACTATCACTGCCCTATGCCTATATAAAAAGTTACATATCGCTGGAATCATTTTCCAGCGAGTATCAGCGTATTGGTGCTGTAAGAATGAAAACAAGCAGATTTTGACTAAAAAACATGAAAAAATTCACTTTTTGCGAAATTTCACGGAAACGTTATTTTCGTGTTTTACACACACAAACACTATCAGATGAAGCTATTTGAGTGTATTTAAATGTATTTCGTTATATGGCATATAATTAAAAGCAGAGGTTGTTAAAAAAGCCAGCAATACATAGTACAGTGCTTTCTGCCTTGTTTGGACATTATGTCTTTAGAGGGCGCTGTTATCGAACTAATGTTGAATTTTTTAAAAATTTGCGTATCACCCGATTAAGTTCTTATTAGCGCAGTTTGATAGATATCACTACCCTATGCCTATATAAAAAGTTACATATCGCTCGAATCATTTTCCAGCGAGTATCAGCTTATTCGTGCTGTAAGAGTGAAAACAAGCTGGTTTTGACTAAAAAACACGAAAAAATTCACTTTTTGCAAAATTTCACGGAAACGTTATTTTCGTGTTTTACACACACAAACGCTATCAGATGAAGCTATTTGAGTGTATTTAAGTGTATTTCGTTATATGGCACATAATTTAACGCAGAGTTTATTATTGAAACTAGCAATACATAGTACAGTGCTTTCTAATTAGGAAGGTGACCCTGAAGGTTGAACTGAATCCACACCCTTCAGGTTCATGTTCCCTCGTTAGGGAGGATGAACCTGAAGGTTGAACTGACTCCACACCCATCAGGTTCATGGTCCCTAGTTATGGACGATGATGCTCAAGGTAGAACGAATTCGCCAGCCGATCAACCTTGAGAATCAACCTCCCTCTAAATGAAAGTCGCTATTTTTGTACCTTGAGGGTCATTTACCTTCAGAAAATAATAAATAAGTAACACAAACTTGACTATGTATAAGGATGAAAATTGAATACAGGGCGCTGTTATCGAACTAATGTTGATTTTTTTTTAAATTTCCATATCAACCGATTAAGTTCTTATTAGCACTGTTTGATACATATCAATGCCCTATGCCTATATAAAAAGTTTGATATCGCTGGAATCATTGTCCAGCGAGTATCAGCGTATTGGTGCTGTAAGAGTGAAAACAAGCAGATTTTGACTAAAAAACACGAAAAAATTCACTTTTTGCAAAATTTCACGGAAACGTTATTTTCGTGTTTTACACACACAAACGCTATCAGATGAAGCTATTTGAGTGTATTTAAGTGTATTTCGTTATATGGCACAACTTAACGCAGAGTTTATTAATGAAACTAGCAATACATAGTACAGTGCTTTCTAATTAGGAAGGTGACCCTGAAGGTTGAACTGAATCCACACCCTTCAGGTTCATGTTCCCTCGTTAGGGAGGAAGAACCTGAAGGTTGAACTGACTCCACACCCTTCAGGTTCATGTACCCTAGTTATGGACGATGATGCTCAAGGTAGAACGAATTCGCCAGCCGATCAACCTTGAGCATCAACCTCCCTCTAAATGAAAGTCGCTATTTTTGTACCTTGAGGGTCATCTACCTTCAGGAAATATTTAATAAATGAGTAACACAAACATGACTATGTACAAGTATGAAAATTGAATACAGGGCGCTGTCACTAACCTAATTTTGATTTTTTTTAAATTTCCATATCATCCGATTAAATTCTTATTAGCATAGTTTGATACATACAATGCCCTCTGCCTATATAAAAAGTTTGGTATCACTGGAATCATTTTCCAGCGAGTATCAGCGTATTGTTGCTGTAAGAGTGAAAACAAGCAGATTTTGACTAAAAAACACGAAAAAATTCACTTTTTGCAAAATATCACGGAAACGTTATTTCCGTGTTTTACACACACAAACGCTCTCAGATGAAGCTATTTGAGTGTATTTAAGTGTATTTCGTTATATGGCACATAATTTAACGCAGAGCTTATTAATGAAACCAGCAATACATAGTACAGTGCTTTCTTGTTTGGAAGGTGACCCTGAAGGTTGAACTGAATCCACACCCTTCAGGTTCATGTTCCCTCGTTAGGGAGGATGAACCTGAAGGTTGAACTGACTTCACACCCTTCAGGTTCATGTTCCCTAGTTAGGGATGATGATGCTCAAGGTAGAACGAAGTCGCCAGCCGATCTACCTTGAGCATCACCCTCCCTCTAAATGAAAGTCGCTATTTTTGTACCTTGAGGGTCATCTACATTCAGGAAATATTTAATAAATGAGTAACACAAACATGACTATGTACAAGTATGAAAATTGAATACAGGACGCCGTTATCGAACTAATGTTCAATTTTTTAAAATTTCCATATCATCCGATTAAGTTCTTATTAGCATAGTGATACATATCAATGCCCTATGCCTATATAAAAAGTTTGATATCACTGGAATCATTTTCCAGAGAGTTTCAGCGTATTGTTGCTGTAAGAGTGAAAACAAGCAGATTTTGATTAAAAACACGAAAAAATTCACTTTTTGCAAAATTTCACGGAAACGTTATTTTCGTGTGTTACATACATAAACGCTATCAGATGAAGCTATTTGAGTGTATTTAAGTGTATTTCGTTATAAGGCACATAATTTAATGCAGAGGTTATTAATGAAACCAGCAATACATAGTACAGTGCATTCTTGTTTGGAAGGTAACCCTGAAGGTTGAACTGAATCCACACCCTTCAGGTTCATGTTCCCTCGTTAGGGAGGATGAACCTGAAGGTTGAACTGACTTCACACCCTTTAGGTTCATGTTCCCTAGTTAGGGATGATGATGCTCAAGGTAGAACGAAGTCGCCAGCCGATTTACCTTGAGCATCACCCTCACTCTAAATGAAAGTCGCTATTTTTGTACCTTGAGGGTCATCTACCTTCAGGAAATATTTAATAAATGAGTAACACAAACATGACTATGTACAAGTATGAAAATTGAATACAGGGCGCTGTCACTAAAATAATTTTGATTTTTTTTAAATTTCCATATCATCCGATTAAGTTCTTATTAGCATAGTTTGATACATATCAATGCCCTATGCCTATATAAAAAGTTTGGTATCACTGGAATCATTTTCCAGCGAGTATCAGCGTATTGTTGCTGTAAGAGTGAAAACAAGCAGATATTGACTAAAAAACACGAAAAAATTCACTTTTTGCAAAATTTCACGGAAACGTTATTTTCGTGTTTTACACACACAAACGCAATCAGATGAAGCTATTTGAGTGTATTTAAGTGAATTTCGTTGTATGGAACATAACTTAACGCAGAGGTTGTTAAAGAAACCAGCAATACATAGTACAGTGATTTCTGCCTTGTTTGGATATTATGTAATTATAGGGCGCTGTTATCGAACTAATGTTAAATTTTTTTTAAATTTGCATATCACCCGATTAAATTCTTATTAGCGCAGTTTGATAGATATCACTGCCCTATGCCTATATAAAAAGTTACATATCGCTGGAATCATTTTCCAGCGAGTATCAGCGTATTCGTGCTGTAAGAGTGAAGACAAGCAGGTTTTGATTAAAAAACACGAAAAAATTCACTTTTTGCAAAATTTCTCGGAAACGTTATTTTCGTGTTTTACACACACAAACGCTATCAGATGAAGCTATTTGAGTGTATTTAAGTGTATTTCGTTATATGGGACATAATTTAACGCAGAGGTTGTTAAAGAAACCTGCAACACATAGTACAGTGCTTTCTGCCTTGTTTGGACATTATGTCGTTAGAGGGCGCTGTTATAGAACTAATGTTGAATTTTTTAAAAATCTGCATATCACCCGATTAAATTCTTATTAGCGCAGTTTGATAGATATCACTGCCCTATGCCTATATAAAAAGTTACATATCGGTAGACTCATTTTTCAGCGAGTATCAGCGTATACCTGCTGTAAGAGTGAAAACAAGCAGATTTTGACTAAAAAACACGAAAAAATTCACTTTTTGCAAAATTTCACGGAAACGTTATTTTCGTGTTTTACACACACAAACGGAATCAGATGAAGCTATTTGAATGTATTTAAGTGTATTTCGTTGTATGGCACATAATTTAACGCAGAGGTTTTTAAAGAAACCAGCAATACATAGTACAGTGCTTTCTGCCTTGTTTGGACATTATGTCGTTAGAGGGCGCTGTTATAGAACTAATGTTGAATTTTTTAAAAATTTGCATATCACCCGATTAAGTTCTTATTAGAACTTAATCGGGTGATAGATATCACTGCCCTATGCCTATATAAAAAGTTACATATCGCTGGAATCATTTTACAGCGAGTATCAGCGTGTTCGTGCTGTAAGAGTGAAAACAAGCAGGTTTTGACTAAAAAACACGAAAAAATTCACTTTTTGCATAATTTCACGGAAACGTTATTTTCGTGTTTTACACACACAAATGCTATCAGATGAAGCTATTTGAGTGTATTTAAGTGTATTTCGTTATATGGCACATAATTTAACGCAGAGTTTATTAATGACACTAGCAATACATAGTGCAGTGCTTTCTAGTTAGGAAGGTGACCCTGAAGGTTGAACTGAATCCACACCCTTCAGGTTCATGTTCCCTCGTTAGGGAGGATGAACCTGAAGGCTGAACTGACTCCACACCCTTCAGGTTCATGTACCCTAGTTATGGACGATGATGCTCAAGGTAGAACGAATTCGCCAGCCGATCAACCTTGAGCATCAACCTCCCTCTAAATGAAAGTCGCTATTTTTGTAGCTTGTGGGTCATTTACCTTCAGAAAATAATAAATAAGTAACACAAACTTGACTATGTATAAGGATGAAAATGGAATACAGGGCGCTGTTATCGAACTAATGTTGATTTGTTTTAAAATTTCCATATCAACCGATTAATTTCTTATTAGCACTGTTTGATACATATCAATGCCCTATGCCTATATAAAAAGTTTGATATCGCTGGAATCATTGTCCAGCGATTATCAGCGTAATGGTGCTGTAACACAAACATGACTATGTACAAGTATGAAAATTGAATACAGGGAGCTGTTATCGAAATAATGTTGATTTTTTTTAAAATTTCCATATCATCCGATTAATTTCTTATTAGCATAGTTTGATACATATCAATGCCCTATGCCTATATAAAAAGTTTGATATCACTGGAATCATTTTCCAGCGAGTATCAGCGTATTGTTTCTGTAAGCGTGAAAACAAGCAGATTTTGACTAAAAAACACGAAAAAATTCACTTTTTGCAAAATTTCACGGAAACCTTATTTTCGTGTTTTACACACACAAACGCTATCAGATGAAGCTATTTGAGTGCATTTAAGTGTATTTCGTTATATGGCACATAATTTAACGCAGAGGTTTATTAATGAAACTAGCAATACATAGTACAGGGCTTTCTTGTTAGGAAGGTGACCCTGAAGGTTGAACTGAATCCACACCCTTCAGGTTCATGTTCCCTCGTTAGAGAGGATGAACCTGAAGGTTGAACTGACTCCACACCCCTTCAGGTTCATGTTCCCTAGATAGGGGACGATGATGCTCAAGGTAGAACGAATTCGCCAGCCGATCAACCTTGAGCCATCAACCTCCCTCTAAATGAAAGTCGCTATTTTTTGTACCTTGAGGGTCATCTACCTTCAGGAAATAATAAATAAGTAACACAAACATGACTATGTACAAGGATGAAAATTGAATACAGGGCCCTGTTATCGAACTAATGTTGATTTTTTAAAAATTTCCATGTCATCAGATTAAGTTCTTATTAGAATAGTTTGATACATATCAATGCTCTATGCCTATATTAAAAGTTTGATATCACTGGAATCATTTTCCAGCGAGTTTCAGCGTATTGTTTTTGTAAGAGTGAAAACAAGCAGATTTTGACTAAAAAACACGAAAAAATTCACTTTTTTCAAAATTTCACGGAAACGTTATTTTCGTGTTTTACACACACAAACGCTATCAGATGAAGCTATTTGAGTGTATTTAAGTGTATTTCGTTGTATGACACATAATTTAACGCAGATGTTGTTAAAGAAACCAGCAATACATAGTACAGTGCTTTCTGCATTGATTAGACATTGTCTTTAGAGGGCGCTGTTATCGAACTAATGTTGAATTTTTTAAAAATTTGCATATCACCCGATTAAGTTCTTATTAGCATAGTTTGATAGATATCTATGCCCTATGCCTATATAAAAAGATTGATATCACTGGAATCATTTTCCAGCGAGTTTCAGCGTACTGTTGCCGTAAGAGTGAAAACAAGCAGATTTTGATTAAAAAACACGAAAAAATTCACTTTTTGCAAAATTTCACGGAAACGTTATTTTCGTGTGTTACATACACAAACGCTATCAGATGAAGCTATTTGAGTGTATTTAAGTGTATTTCGTTATAAGGTACATAATTTAACGCAGAGGTTATTAATGAAACCAGCAATACATAGTACAGTGCATTCTTGTTTGGAAGGTAACCCTGAAGGTTGAACTGAATCCACACCCTTCAGGTTCATGTTCCCTCGTTAGGGAGGATGAACCTGAAGGTTGAACTGACTTCACACCCTTTAGGTTCATGTTCCCTAGTTAGGGATGATGATGCTCAAGGTAGAACGAAGTCGCCAGCCGATTTACCTTGAGCATCACCCTCCCTCTAAATGAAAGTCGATATTTTTGTACCTTGAGGGTCATCTACCTTCAGGAAATATTTAATAAATGAGTAACACAAACATGACTATGTACAAGTATGAAAATTGAATACAGGGCGCTGTCACTAAACTAATTTTGATTTTTTTTAAATTTCCATATCATCCGATTAAGTTCTTATTAGCATAGTTTGATACATATCAATGCCCTATGCCTATATAAAAAGTTTAGTATCACTGGAATCATTTTCCAGCGAGTATCAGCGTATTGTTTCTGTAAGAGTGAAAACAAGCAGATTTTGACTAAAAAATACGAAAAAATTCACTTTTTGCAAAATATCACGGAAACGTTATTTTCGTGTTTTACACACACAAACGCTATCAGATGAAGCTATTTGAGCGTATTGAAGTGTATTTCGTTATATGGCACATAATTTAACGCAGAGCTTATTAATGAAACCAGCAATACATAGTACAGTGCTTTCTTGTTTGGAAGGTGACCCTGAAGGTTGAACTGAATCCACACCCTTCAGGTTCATGTTCCCTCGTTAGGGAGGATGAACCTGAAGGTTGAACTGACTTGACACCCTTCAGGTTCGTGTTCCCTAGTTAGGGATGATGATGCTCAAGGTAGAACGAAGTCGCCAGCCGATCTACCTAGAGCATCACCCTCCCTCGAAATGAAAGTCGCTATTTTTGTACTTTGAGGGACATCTACCTTCAGGAAATATTTAATAAATGAGTAACACAAACATGACTATGTACAAGTATGAAAATTGAATACATGGCGCTGTTACTAAACTAATTTTGATTTTTTTTAAATTTCCATATCATCCGATTAAGTTCTTATTAGCATAGTGTGATACATATCAATGCCTTATGCCTATATAAAAAGTTTGGTATCACTTTAACCATTTTCCAGCGAGTATCAGCGTATTGTTTCTGTAAGCGTGAAAACAAGCAGATTTTGACTAAAAAACACGAAAAAATTCACTTTTTGCAAAATTTCACGGAAACCTTATTTTCGTGTTTTACACACACAAACGCTATCAGATGAAGCTATTTGAGTGCATTTAAGTGTATTTCGTTATATGGCACATAATTTAACGCAGAGTTTATTAATGAAACTAGCAATACATAGTACAGGGCTTTCTTGTTAGGAAGGTGACCCTGAAGGTTGAACTGAATCCACACCCTTCAGGTTCATGTTCCCTCGTTAGAGAGGATGAACCTGAAGGTTGAACTGACTCCACACCCTTCAGGTTCATGTTCCCTAGATAGGGACGATGATGCTCAAGGTAGAACGAATTCGCCAGCCGATCAACCTTGAGCATCAACCTCCCTCTAAATGAAAGTCGCTATTTTTGTACCTTGAGGGTCATCTACCTTCAGGAAATAATAAATAAGTAACACAAACATGACTATGTACAAGGATGAAAATTGAATACAGGGCCCTGTTATCGAACTAATGTTGATTTTTTAAAATTTCCATGTCATCAGATTAAGTTCTTATTAGAATAGTTTGATACATATCAATGCTCTATGCCTATATTAAAAGTTTGATATCACTGGAATCATTTTCCAGCGAGTTTCAGCGTATTGTTTTTGTAAGAGTGAAAACAAGCAGGTTTTGACTAAAAAACACGAAAAAATTCACTTTTTTCAAAATTTCACGGAAACGTTATTTTCGTGTTTTACACACACAAACGCTATCAGATGAAGCTATTTGAGTGTATTTAAGTGTATTTCGTTGTATGACACATAATTTAACGCAGATGTTGTTAAAGAAACCAGCAATACATAGTACAGTGCTTTCTGCATTGATTAGACATTATGTCTTTAGAGGGCGCTGTTATCGAACTAATGTTGAATTTTTTAAAAATTTGCATATCACCCGATTGAAGTTCTTATTAGCATAGTTTGATAGATATCAATGCCCTATGCCTATATAAAAAGATTGATATCACTGGAATCATTTTCCAGCGAGTTTCAGCGTATTGTTGCCGTAAGAGTGAAAACAAGCAGATTTTGATTAAAAAACACGAAAAAATTCACTTTTTGCAAAATTTTCACGGAAACGTTATTTTCGTGTGTTACATACACAAACGCTATCAGATGAAGCTATTTGAGTGTATTTAAGTGTATTTCGTTATAAGGTACATAATTTAACGCAGAGGTTATTAATGAAACCAGCAATACATAGTACAGTGCATTCTTGTTTGGAAGGTAACCCTGAAGGTTGAACTGAATCCACACCCTTCAGGTTCATGTTCCCTCGTTAGGGAGGATGAACCTGAAGGTTGAACTGACTTCACACCCTTTAGGTTCATGTTCCCTAGTTAGGGATGATGATGCTCAAGGTAGAACGAAGTCGCCAGCCGATTTACCTTGAGCATCACCCTCCCTCTAAATGAAAGTCGATATTTTTGTACCTTGAGGGTCATCTACCTTCAGGAAATATTTAATAAATGAGTAACACAAACATGACTATGTACAAGTATGAAAATTGAATACAGGGCGCTGTCACTAAACTAATTTTGATTTTTTTTAAATTTCCATATCATCCGATTAAGTTCTTATTAGCATAGTTTGATACATATCAATGCCCTATGCCTATATAAAAAAGTTTAGTATCACTGGAATCATTTTCCAGCGAGTATCAGCGTATTGTTTCTGTAAGAGTGAAAACAAGCAGAATTTGGACTAAAAAAATACGAAAAAATTCACTTTTTGCAAAATATCACGGAAACGTTATTTTCCGTGTTTTTACACACACAAACGCTATCAGATGAAGCTATTTGAGCGTATTGAAGTGTATTTCGTTATATGGCACATAATTTAACGCAGAGCTTATTAATGAAACCAGCAATACATAGTACAGTGCTTTCTTGTTTGGAAGGTGACCCTGAAGGTTGAACTGAATCCACACCCTTCAGGTTCATGTTCCCTCGTTAGGGAGGATGAACCTGAAGGTTGAACTGACTTGACACCCTTCAGGTTCGTGTTCCCTAGTTAGGGATGATGATGCTCAAGGTAGAACGAAGTCGCCAGCCGATCTACCTAGAGCATCACCCTCCCTCGAAATGAAAGTCGCTATTTTTGTACTTTGAGGGACATCTACCTTCAGGAAATATTTAATAAATGAGTAACACAAACATGACTATGTACAAGTATGAAAATTGAATACATGGCGCTGTTACTAAACTAATTTTGATTTTTTTTAAATTTCCCATATCATCCGATTAAGTTCTTATTAGCATAGTGTGATACATATCAATGCCTTATGCCTATATAAAAAGTTTGGTATCACTTTAACCATTTTCCAGCGAGTATCAGCGTATTGTTTCTGTAAGAGTGAAAACAAGCAGATTTTGACAAAAAAACACGAAAAAATTCACTTTTTGCAAAATATTACGGAAACGTTATTTTCGTGTTTTACACACACAAACGCTATCAGATGAAGCTATTTGAGCGTATTTAAGTGTATTTTCGTTATATGGCACATAATTTAACGCAGAGCTTATTAATGAAACTAGCAATACATAGTACAGTGCTTTCTTGTTTGGAAGGTGACCCTGAAGGTTGAACTGAATCCACACCCTTCAGGTTCATGTTCCCTCGTTAGGGAGGATGAACCAGAAGCTTGAACTGACTTCACACCCTTTCAGGTTCATGTTCCCTAGTTAGGGATGATGAGGCTCAAGGTAGAACGAAGTCGCCAGCCGATCTACCTTGAGCATCACCCTCCCTCTAAATGAAAGTCGCTATTTTTGTACCTTGAGGGTCATTTACCTTCAGGAAATATTTAATAAATGAGTAACACAAACATGACTAATCTACAAGTAAGAAAATTGAATACAGGGCGCTGTTATCGAACTTATGTTGATTTTTTTTTTAAATTTCCATATCATCCGATTAAGTTCTTATTAGCATAGATTGATACATATCAATGCCCTATGCCCATATAAAAAGAATGATATCACTGGAATTATTTTCCAGCGAGTATCAGCGTATTGTCGCTGTAAGAGTGAATACAAGCAGATATTGACTAAAAAACACGAAAAAATTCACTTTTGCAAAATTTCACGGAAACGTTATTTTCGTGTTTTACACACACAAACGCTATCAAATGAAGCTATTTGAGTGTATTTAAGTGTATTTCGTTGTATGGAACATAACTTAACGCAGAGGTTGTTAAAGAAACCAGCAATACATAGTACAGTGATTTCTGCCTTGTTTGGATATTATGTAATTATAGGGCGCTGTTATCGAACTAATGTTAAATTTTTTTAAAACTTGCATATCACCCGATTAAATTCTTATTAGCGCAGTTTGATAGACATCATTGCCCTATGCCTATATAAAAAGTTACATATCGCTGGAATCATTTTCCAGCGAGTATCAGCGTATTCGTGCTGTAAGAGTGAAGACAAGCAGGTTTTGATTAAAAAACACGAAAAAATTCACTTTTTGCATAATTTCACGGAAACGTTATTTTCGTGTTTTACACACACAAACGCTATCAGATGAAGCTATTTGAGTGTATTTAAGTGTATTTCGTTATATGGCACATAATTTAACGCAGAGTTTATTAATGACACTAGCAATACATAGTACAGTGCTTTCTAGTTAGGAAGGTGACCCTGA
Source organism: Typopeltis vanoorti (assembly GCF_054136105.1). Lineage (NCBI taxonomy): Eukaryota > Metazoa > Arthropoda > Arachnida > Uropygi > Thelyphonidae > Typopeltis > Typopeltis vanoorti. Next base: position 835,169 of record NC_143571.1, read on the forward strand.
AGGTTGAACTGAATCCACACCCTTCAGGTTCATGTTCCCTCGTTAGGGAGGATGAACCTGAAGGTTGAACTGACTCCACACCCTTCAGGTTCATGTACCCTAGTTATGGACGATGATGCTCAAGGCAGAACGAATTCGCCAGCCGATCAACCTTGAGCATCAACCTCCCTCTAAATGAAAGTCGCTATTTTTGTACCTTGAGGGTCATTTACCTTCAGAAAATAATAAATAAGTAACAGAAACTTGACTATGTATAAGGATGAAAATTGAATACAGGGCGCTGTTATCGAACTAATGTTGATTTGTTTTAAAATTTCCATATCGACCGATTAATTTCTTATTAGCACTGTTTGATACATATCAATGCCCTATGACTATATAAAAAGTTTGATATCGCTGGAATCATTGTCCAGCGAGTATCAGCGTAATGGTGCTGTAAGAGTGAAAACAAGCAGATTTTGACTAAAAAACACGAAAAAATTCACTTTTTGCAAAATTTCACGGAAACGTTATTTTCGTGTTTTACTCACATTAACGCTATCAGATGAAGCTATTTGAGTGTATTTAAGTGTATTTCGTTATATGGCACATAATTTAACGCAGAGGTTATTAATGAAACCAGCAATACATAGTACAGTTCTTTCTTGTTTGGAAGGTGACCCTGAAGGTTGAACTGAATCCACACCCTTAAGGTTCATGTTCCCTCGTTAAGGAGGATGAACCTGAAGGTTGAATTGACTTCACACTCTTCAGGTTCATGTTCCCTAGTTAGGGATGATGATGCTCAAGGTAGAACGAATTCGCCAGCCGATCTACCTTGAGCATCACCCTCCCTCTAAATGAAAGTCGCTATTTTTGTACTTTGAGGGTCATCTACCTTCAGGAAATATTTAATAAATGAGTAACACAAACATGACTATGTACAAGTATGAAAATTGAATACAGGGCGCTGTTATCGAACTAATGTTGAATTTTTTTAAAATTTCCATATCACCCGATTATGTTCTAATTAGCATAGTTTGATACATATCAATGCCCTATGCCTATATAAAAGGTTTGATATCGCAGGAATCATTTTCCAGCGAGTATCAGCGTATTGTTGCTGTAAGAGTGAAAACAAGCAGATTTTGACTAAAAAACACGAAAAAATTCACTTTTTGCAAAATTTCACGGAAACGTTATTTTCGTGTTTTACACACACAAACGCTATCAGATGAAGCTATTTGAGTGTATTTAAGTGTATTTCGTTGTATGACACATAATTTAACGCAGATGTTGTTAAAGAAACCAGCAATACATAGTACAGTGCTTTCTGCATTGTTTGGACATTATGTCGTTAGAGGGCGCTGTTATCGAACTAATGTTGAATTTTTTAAAAATTTGCATATCACCCGATTAAGTTCTTATTAGCGCAGTTTGATAGATATCAATGCCCTATGCCTATATAAAAAGTTTGATATCACTGGAATCATTTTCCAGCGAGTTTCAGCGTATTGTTGCTGTAAGAGTGAAAACAAGCAGATTTTGATTAAAAAACACGAAAAAATTCACTTTTTGCAAAATTTCACGGAAACGTTCTTTTCTTGTGTTACATACACAAACGCTATCAGATGAAGCTATTTGAGTGTATTTAAGTGTATTTCGTTATAAGGTACATAATTTAACGCAGAGGTTATTAATGAAACCAGCAATACATAGTACAGTGCATTCTTGTTTGGAAGGTAACCCTGAAGGTTGAACTGAATCCACACCCTTCAGGTTCATGTTCCCTCGTTAGGGAGGATGAACCTGAAGGTTGAACTGACTTCACACCCTTTAGGTTCATGTTCCCTAATTAGGGATGATGATGCTCAGGGTAGAACGAAGTCGCCAGCCGATTTACCTTGAGCATCACCCTCCCTCTAAATGAAAGTCGCTATTTTTGTACCTTGAGGGTCATCTACCTTCAGGAAATATTTAATAAATGAGTAACACAAACATGACTATGTACAAGTATGAAAATTGAATACAGGGCGCTGTCACTAAACTAATTTTGATTTTTTTTAAATTTCCATATCAACCGATTAAGTTCTTATTAGCACAGTTTATATATATCAATGCCCTATGCCTACATAAAAAGTTTGATATCGCTGGAATCATTTTCCAGCGAGTATCAGCGTATTGGTTCTGTAAGAGTGAAAACAAGCAGATTTTGACTAAAAAACTCGAAAAAATTCACTTTTTGCAAAATTTCACGGAAACGTTATTTTCGTGTTTTACACACACAAACGCTATCAGATGAAGCTATTTGAGTGTATTTAAGTGTATTTCGTTATATGGCACATAATTTAACGCAGAGTTTATTAATGAAACCAGCAATACATAGTACAGTGCTTTCTTGTTAGGAAGGTGACCCTGAAAGTTGAATTGAATCCACACCCTTCAGGTTCATGTTCCCTCGTTAGGGAGGATGAACCTGAAGGTTGAACTGACTCCACACCCTTCAGTTCCATGTTTCCTTGTTAGGGATGATGATGCTCAAGGTAGAACGAATTCGCCAGCCGATCTACCTTGAGCATCACCCTCCCACTAAATGAAAGTCGCTATTTCTGTACCTTGAGGGTCATCTACCTTCAGGAAATATTTAATAAATGAGTAACACAAACATGACTATGTACAAGTATGAAAATTGAATACAGGGCGCTGTTATCGAACTAATGTTGATTTTTTTTTAAATTTCCATATCAACCGATTAAGTTCTTATTAGCATAGTTTGATACACATCAATGCCCTATGCCTATATAAAAAGTTTGATATCACTGTAATCATTTTCCAGCGGGTATCAGCGTATTGTTTCTGTAAGAGTGAAAACAAGCAGATTTTGACTAAAAAACACGAAAAAATTCACTTTTTGCAAAATTTCACGGAAACGTTATTTTCGTGTTTTACACACACAAACGCTATCAGATGAAGCTATTTGAGTGTATTTAAGTGTATTTCGTTATATGGCACATAATTTAACGCAGAGTTTATTAATGAAACTAGCAATACATAGTACAGTGCTTTCTTGTTAGGAAGGTGACCCTGAAAGTTGAACTGAATCCACACCCTTCAGGTTCATGTTCCCTCGTTAGGGAGATGAACCTGAAGGTTGAACTGACTCCACACCCTTCAGTTCCATGTTCCCTAGTTAGGGACGATGATGCTCAAGGTAGAACGAATTCGCCAGCCGATCAACCTTGAGCATCAACCTCCCTCTAAATGAAAGTCGCTATTTTTGTACCTTGAGTGTCACTACCTTAAGGAAATATAAATAAGTAACACAATCATGACTATGTACAAGGATGAAAATTGAATACAGGGCGCTGTTATCGAACTAATGTTGATTTTTTTTAAAATTTCCATATCAACCGATTAAATTCTTATTAGCACAGTTTGATACATATCAATGCCCTATGCCTATATAAATATATATATAAATCTTGCTATCTTTAGTAATGAAACAAATAAATAAATAAATAAATATGTATATATATATAATATAAAAAGCAGAAAATATGATGATAATATGAAACTTAAATAATATTATGCAGAGAACAATCATAATAATGTTAACATAAGAAGAGTAAGATATAGACGGTCGGGATGATGACCCTGAAGGGTGTCGCAAACATACGTGTATATGTTCGCGTCCTGGGCGACGGAGTTTTGTCTTTAACTTTCCGACTTCCTTGAGGCTCATGATCCCTCCTTCTCGGTGCACTTGCCGATGCCGTCTGACTGCTGGCGTGCTTCGGCATAGGTGCACGTACTCAGTGCCGTTTCGAAGTGCTATTGCTGCGTATCGCAGCAATAGCACTTAAAAATTTGGCAATGTTTAGTTGATTGACAGATAAGTATATGGCATAGGAGGAAAACACCAACACGACATTGGCATTTTCATTGCCGTACTAGTGGTTGACTTTAACGAATGGTTATTTGCGATGTGCGACAGATCCGCCTCTTCATATACTGTTACCTTTGGACTGTTTTCTCCTGAAATGGACCAATGATGCTAAAGCCTTTCGCAGTTCTATACTAGGAGGAGAGGTCCTCTTGCAGGACGGAGGAGATTAAAGACTAATGAATGTCTCGTCGACGGAGTGACCCACGGCAGGAGCACGCACCCGGCAAGCAAGCACAGGCAGTGATGAGCCATAAGGCGAGCCGCCAGTAAGTGCAGTAAGAATTCCGCCCTAATAAATAAATAGTGAAATGGTAACGAGAAAAATAAATGAAAAAGAATTCTAATACGAATTCAAATTGAAAAGTGGAGGTGATGGTGGTGGTGGTAATGTTGGTGATGGTGGTTGTAGTAGTGGCGATGGTGGTGGTAGTAATAAGAGAATGAATGCCGATAATGGTGAGTTGCGGTGTCGTGACGGTCACGTGGACACCTGGTTTCCTCCAGCCTCTCCGTAACGTTTCCCAGGTATGGTCCGTTGATCTACAACGCCCAACTCCCGTCGCAGCGCTCTGCACGTGAATTCGTCTGAGCAAGCGGCTTCTGGAGATGCATTTCTAACCAACGAATTTGCTGCCTCTGCGACCGAGCGCCAAGATTTCTAACGAAGTCGAAGCCGACGTCCGTGCGATGCACGGGATGGGGTCGTGGCGAACCGCTCCTCAGAACGAGGTCTGTACGAATCGGTAAGCGAGTACCGCGGTGCTTCGCGAGACGGAGCACACCGACTGGGATGCAGTCGAAACTCTGAGAAGCGAACGCGGTGGTTCGTATTCTGACTGGGAGATTTGTCTCCTCTGAGAGACACTTTCCCTGGCAACGCATGTTCGGAGCATTTCCGTGTCCTTCCCGCTCCGGAAAACTGATGAAAAACTAGGACGGGAACGAATAAATTGTATCCAGAGCATTTCCGTGCCCTGACGAGATTGGAAAATTATTCGTGGAGCATTTCCGTGTCCTGACGAGATTGGAAAGTTAAACATGGAGCATTTCCTTGTTCTGACGAGATTGGAAAGTTACACATGGAGCATTTCCGTGTCCTGACGAGATTGTAAAGTTCTACGTGGAGCATTTCCGTGTCCTGACGAGATTAGAAAGTTACACATGCAGCATTTCCGTGCCCTGCAAGATTGGAAAGTTATACATGGAACATTTCCGTGTACTGTTAAGCGTTGAAATTTATACCTGGAGCATTGCCGTGTAATGTTCAGCATTGAAAGTTAAACATCCAGCATTTCCGTGTTTTCGTGTTTTACACACACAAACGCTATCATATGAAGCTATTTGAGTGTATTTAAGTGTATTTCGTTGTATGGCACATAATTTAACGCAGATGTTGTTAAAGAAACCAGCAATACATTGTACAGTGCTTTCTGCCTTGTTTGGATATTATGTCGTTAGAGGGCGCTGTTATCGAACTAATGATGAATTTTTTAAAAATTTGCATATCACCCGATTAAGTTCATATTAGCGCAGTTTGATAGATATCAATGCCCTATGACTATATAAAAAGTTTCATATCGCTGGAATCATTTTCCAGCGAGTATCATCGTATTGGTGCTGTAAGAGTGAAAACAAGCAGGTTTTGACTAAAAAACACGAAAAAATTCACTTTTTGCAAAATTTCACGGAAACGTTATTTTCGTGTTTTACACACACAAACGCTATCAGGTGAAGCTATTTGAGTGTATTTAAGTGTATTTCGTTATATGGCACATAATTTAACGCAGAGGTTATTAATGAAAGCAATACATAGTACAGTGCTTTCTTCTTTGGAAGGTGACACTGAAGGTTGAACTGAATCCACACCCTTCAGGTTCATGTTCCCTCGTTAGGGAGGATGAACCTGAAGGTTGATCTGACTTCCACACCCTTTAGGTTCATGTTCCCTAGTTAGGGATGATGATGCTCAAGGTACAACGAAGTCGCCAGCCGATCTACCTTGAGCATCACCCTCCCTCTAAATGAAAGTCGCTATTTTTGTACCTTGAGAGTCATCTACCTTCAGGAAATATTTAATAAATGATTAACACAAACATGACTATGTACAAGTATGAAAATTGAATACAGGGCGCTGTTATCGAACTAATGTTGATTTTTTTAAAATTTCCATATCATCCGATTAAGTTCTTATTAGCATAGTTTGATACATATCAATGCCCTATGCCGATATAAAAAGTTTGATATCACTGGAATCATTTTCCAGCGAGTATCAGCGTATTGTTGCTGTAAGAGTGAAAACAAGCAGATTTTGACTAAAAAACACGAAAAAATTCACTTTTTGCAAAATTTCACGGAAACGTTATTTTCGTGTTTTACACACACAAACGCTATCAGATGAAGCTATTTGAGTGTATTTAAGTGTATTTCGTTACATGGCACATAATTTAACGCAGAGTTTATTAATGAAACTAGCAATACATAGTACAGTGCTTTCTTGTTAGGAAGGTGACCCTGAAGGTTGAACTGAATCCACACCCTTCAGTTTCATGTTCCCTCGTTAGGGAGGATGAACCTGAAGGTTGAACTGACTCCACACCCTTCAGGTTCATGTTCCCTAGTTACGGACGATGATGCTCAAGGTTGAACGAATTCGGCAGCCGATCAACCTTGAGCATCAACCTCCCTCTAAATGAAAGTCGCTATTTTTGTACCTTGAGGGTCATCTACCTTCAGAAAATAATAAATAGTTACACAAACATGAGTATGTACAAGGATGAAAATTGAATACAGGGCGCTGTTATCGAAATAATGTTGATTTTTTTAAAATTTCCATATCATCAGATTAAGTTCTTATTAGAATAGTTTGATACATATCAATGCCCTATGCCTATATAAAAAGTTTGGTATCACTGGAATCATTTTCCAGCGAGTATAAGCGTATTGTTGCTGTAAGAGTGAAAACAAGCAGATTTTGTCTAAAAAACACGAAAAAATTCACTTTTTGCAAAATTTCACGGAAACGTTATTTTCGTGTTTCACACACACAAACGCTATCAGGTGAAGCTATTTGAGTGTATTTAAGTGTATTTCGTTATATGGCCCATAATTTAACGCAGAGGTTATTAATGAAACCAGCAATACATAGTACAGTGCTTTCTTGTTTGGAAGGTGACCCTGAAGGTTGAACTGAATCCACACCCTTCAGGTTCATGTTCCCTCGTTAGGGAGGATGAACCTGAAGGTTGAACTGACTTCCACCCTTCTGGTTCATGTTCCCTAGTTAGGGATGATGATGCTCAAGGTAGAACGAAGTCGCCAGCCGATCTACCTTGAGCATCACCCTCCCTCTAAAGGAAAGTCGCTAATTTTGCACCTTGAGGGTCATCTACCTTCAGGAAATAATAAATAAGTAACACAAACATGACTATGTACAAGGATGAAAATTGAATACAGGGCGCTGTTATCGAACTAATGTTGATTTTTTTAAAAATTTCCATATCAACCGATTAAGTTCTTATTAGCACAGTTTGATACATATCAATGTCCTATGCCTATATAAAAAGTTCGATGTCACTGGAATCACTTTCCAGCGAGTTTCAGCGTATTGTTGCTGTAAGAGTGAAAACAAGCAGATTTTGACTAAAAAACACGAAAAAATTCACTTTTTGCAAAATTTCACGGAAACGTTATTTTCTTGTTTTAGACACACAAACGCTATCAGATGAAGCTATTTGAGTGTATTTAAGTGTATTTCGTTGTATGGCACATAATTTAACATAGATGTTGTTAAAGAAACCAGCAATACATAGTACAGTGCTTTCTGCATTGTTTGGAAATTATGTCGTTAGAGGGCGCTGTTATAGAACTAATGTTGAATTTTTGAAAAATATGCATATCACCCGATTAAGTTCTTATTAGCGCAGTTTGATAGATATAAATGCCCTATGACTATATAAAAAGTTACATATCGCTGGAATCATTTTCCAGCGAGTATCAGTTTATTCGTCCTGTAAGAGTGAAAACAAGCAGGTTTTGACTAAAAAACACGAAAAATTTCACTTTGCAAAATTTCACGGAAACGTTATATTCGTGTTTTATACACACAAACGCTATCAGATGAAGCTATTTGAGTGTATTTAAGTGTATTTCGTTATATGGCACATAATTTAACGCAGAGGTTATTAATGAAACCAGCAATACATAGTACAGTGCTTTCTTGTTTGGAAGGTGACCCTGAAGGTTGAACTGAATCCACACCCTTCAGGTTCATGTTCCCTCGTTAGCGAGGATGACCTTGAAGGTTGAACTGTCTTCACACCCTTCAGGTTCATGTTCCCTAGTTAGGGATGATGATGCTCAAGGTAGAACGAAGTCGGCAGCCGATCTACCTTGAGCTTCACCCTCCCTCTAAATGAAAGTCGCTATTTTTGTACCTTGAGGGTCATCTACCTTCAGGAAATATTTAATAAATGAGTAACACAAACAAGACTATGTACAAGTATGAAAATTGAATACAGGGCGCCGTTATCGAATTAATGTTGATTTTTTTTTAAATTTCCATATCATCCGATTAAGTTCTTATTAGCATAGTTTGATACACATCAATGCCCTATGCCTATATAAAACGTTTGATATAACTGGAATCATTTTCCAGCGAGTATCCGCGTATTGTTGCTGTAAGAGTGAAAACAAGCAGATTTTGAATAAAAAACACGAAAAAATTCACTTTTTGCTAAATTTCACGGAAACGTTATTTTCGTGTTTTACACACATAAACGCTATCAGATGAGTATTTGAGTGTATTTAAGTGTATTTCGTAGTATAACACATAATTTAACGCAGAGGTTGTTAAAGAAACCAGCAATACATAGTACAGCGCTTTCTGCCTTGTTTGGACATTATGTCGTTAGAGGGCGCTGTTATCGAACTAATGTTGAATTTTTTAAAAATTTGCGTATCACCCGATTAAGTTCTTATTAGCGCAGTTTGATAGATATCAATGCCCTATGCCTATATAAAAAGTTACATATCGCTCGAATCATTTTCCAGCGAGTATCAGCGTATTCGTGCTGTAAGAGTGAAAACAAGCAGGTTTTGTCTAAAAAACACGAAAAAATTCACTTTTTGCAAAATTTCACGGAAACGTTATTTTCGTGTTTTACACACACAAACGCTATCAGATGAAGCTATTTGAGTGTATTTAAGTGTATTTCGTTATATGGCACATAATTTAACGCAGAGTTTATTAATGAAACTAGCAATACATAGTACAGTGCTTTCTTGTTAGGAAGGTTACCGTGAAGGTTGAACTGATTCCACACCCTTCAGGTTCATGTTCCCTAGTTAGGGACGATGATGCTCAAGGTAGAACGAATTCGCCAGCCGATCAACCTTGAGCATCAACCTCCCTCTAAATGAAAGTCGCTATTTTTTACGTTGAGGGTCATCTACCTTCAGGAAATAATAAATAAGTAACACAAACATGACTATGTACAAGGATGAAAATTGAATACAGGGCGCTGGTATCGAACTAATGTTGATTTTTTTAAAATTTCCATATCATCCGATTAAGTTGTTATTAGCATAGATAGATACATATCAATGCCCTATGCCCATATAAAAGTTTGATATCACTGGAATCATTTTCCAGCGAGTATCAGCGTATTGTTTCTGTAAGAGTGAAAACAAGCAGATTTTGATTAAAAAACACAAAAAAATTCACTTTTTGCAAAATTTCACGGAAACGTTATTTTCGTGTTTTACACACACAAACGCTATCAGATGAAGCTATTTGAGTGTATTTAAGTGTATTTCGTTGTATGGCACATAATTTAACGCAGATGTTGTTAAAGAAACCAGCAATACATAGTACAGTGCTTTCTGCCTTGTTTGGACATTATGTCGATAGAGAACGCTGTTATCGAACTAATTTTGAATTTTTTAAAAATTTGCATATCACCCGATTAAGTTCTTATTAGCGCACTTTGATAGATATCAATGCCCTATTCCTATATAAAAAGTTACATATCGCTCGAATCATTTTCCAGCGAGTATCAGCGTATTCGTGCTGCTAGAGTGAAAACAAGCAGGTTTTGTCTAAAAAACACGAAAAAATTCACTTTTTGGAAAATTTCACGGAAACGTTATTTTCGTGTTTTACACACACAAACGCTATCAGTTGAAGCTATTTGAGTGTATTTAAGTGTATTTCGTTATATGGCACATAATTTAACGCAGAGTTTATTAATGAAACTAGCAATACATAGTACAGTGCTTTCTTGTTAGGAAGGTGACCCTGAAGGTTGAACTGAATCCACACCCTTCAGGTTCATATTCCCTCGATAGGGAGGATGAACCTGAAGGTTGAACTGACTCCACACTCTTCAGGTTCATGTTCCCTAGTTAGGGACGATGATGCTCAAGGTAGAACGAATTCGCCAGCCGATCAACCTTGAGCATCAACCTCCCTCTAAATGAAAGTCGCTATTTTTGTACGTTGAGGGTCATCTACCTTCAGGAAATAATAAATAACACAAACATGACTATGTACAAGGATGAAAATAGAATACAGGGCGCTGGTATCGAACATGTTGATTTTTTTTTAAATTTCCATATCATCCGATTAAGTTCTTATTAGCATAGTTTGATACATATCAATGCCCTATGCCTATATAAAACGTTTGATATCGCTGGAATCATTTTCCAGCGAGTATCAACGTATTGCTTCTGTAAGAGTGAAAACAAGCAGATTTTGACTAAAAAACACGAAAAAATTCAATTTTTGCAAAATTTCACGGAAACGTTATTTTCGTGCGTTACATACACAAACACTATCAGATGAAGCTATTTGAGTGTATTTAAGTGTATTTCGTTATATGGCACATAATTTAACGCATAGGTTATTAATGAAACCAGCAATACATAGTACAGTGCTTTCTTGTTTGGAAGGTGACCCTGAAGGTTGAACTGAATCCCCACCCTTCAGGTTCATGTTCCCTCGTTAGGGAGTATGAACCTGAAGGTTGAACTGTCTTCACACCCTTCAGGTTCATGTTCCCTAGTTAGGGATGATGATGCTCAAGGTAGAACGAAGTCGCCAGCCGATCTACCTTGAGCATCACCCTCCCTCTAAATGAAAGTCGCTATTTTTGTACCTTGAGGGTCATCTACCTTCAGGAAATATTTAATAAATGAGTAACACAAACATGACTATGTACAAGTATGAAAATTGAATACAGGGCGTTGTTATGGAACATGTTGATTTTTTTAAAATTTCTATATCATCCGATTAAGTTCTTATTAGCATAGATAGATACATATCAATGCCCTATGCCCATATAAAAAGTTTGATATCACTGAAATCATTTTCCAGCGAGTATCAGCGTATTGTTTCTGTAAGAGTGAAAACAAGCAGATTTTGACTAAAAAACACAAAAAAATTCACTTTTTGCAAAATTTCACGGAAACGTTATTTTCGTGCTTTACACACACAAACGCTCTCAGATGAAGCTATTTGAGTGTATTTAAGTGTATTTCGTTATATGTCACATAATTTAACGCAGAGGTTATTAATGAAACCAGCAATACATAGTACAGTGCTTTCTTGTTTGGAAGGTGACACTGAAGGTTGAACTGAATCCACACCCTTCAGGTTCATGTTCCCTCTTTAGGGAGGATGAACCTGAAGGTTGAACAGACTTCACACCCTTCAGGTTCATGTTCCCTAGTTAGGGATGATGATGCTCAAGGTAGAACGAAGTCGCCAGCCGATCTACATTGAGCATCGCCCTCCCTCTAAATGAAAGTTGCTATTTCTGTACCTTGAGGGTCATCTACCTTCAGGAAATATTTAATAAATCAGTAACACAAACATGACTATGCACAAGTATGAAAATTGAATACAGGGCGCTGTTATCGAACTAATGTTGATTTTTTTTTAAATTTCCATATCATCCGATTAATTTCTTATTAGCATAGTTTGATACATATGAATGCCCTATGCTTATATAAAAAGTTTGATATCACTTGAATCATTTTCCAGCGAGTATCAGCGTATTGGTGCTGTAAGAGTGAAAACAAGCAGATTTTGACTAAAAAACACGAAAAATTCACTTTTTGCAAAATTTCACGGAAACGTTATTTTTGTGTTTTACACACACAAACTCTATCAGATGAAGCTACTTGAGTGTATTTAAGTGTATTTCGTTATATGGCACATAATTTAACGCAGAGTTTATTAATGAAACTAGCAATACCTAGTACAGTTCTTTCTTGTTAGGAAGGTGACCCTGCAGGTTCATCTGAATCCACAACCTTCAGGTTCATGTTCCCTCGTTATGGAGGATGAACCTGAAGGTTGAACTGACTCCACACCCTTCAGGTTCATGTTCCCTAGTGAGGGACGATGATGCTCAAGGTAGAACGAATTCGACAGCCGATCAACCTTGAGCATCAACCTCCCTCTAAATGAAAGTCGCTATTTTTCTACCTTCAGGGTCATCTACCTTCAGGAAATAAGTAACACAAACATGACTATGAACAAGGATGAAAACTGAATACAGGGCGCTGTTATCGAACTAATGTGGATTTTTTTTAAAATTTCCATATCATCCGATTAAGTTCTTATTAGCGCAGTTTTATAGATATCAATGCCCTATGCCTATATAAAAAGTTACTTATCGCTCGAATCATTTTCCAGCGAGTCTCAGCGTATTCGTGCTGAAAGAGTGAAAACAAGCAGGTTTTCACTAAAAAACACGAAAAAATTCACTTTTTGCAAAATTTCACGGAAACGTTATTTTCGTGTTTTACACACACAAACGCTATCAGATGAAGCTATTTGAGTGTATTTAAGTGTATTTCGTTATATGGCACATAATTTAACGCAGAGTTTATTAATGAAACTAGCAATACGTAGTACAGTGCTTTCTTGTTAGGAAGGTAACCCTGAAGGTTGAACTGAATCCACACCCTTCAGGTTCATGTTCCCTCGTTAGGGAGGATGAACCTGAAGGTTGAAATGACTCCACACCCTTCAGGTTCATGTTCCCTAGTTAGGGACGATGATGCTCAAGGTAGAACGAAGTCGCCAGCCGATCTACCTTGAGCATCACCCTCCCTCTAAATGAAAGTCGCTATTTTTGTACCTTGATTGTCATCTACCTTCAGGAAATATTTAATAAATGAGTAACACAAACATGACTATGTAAAAGTATGAAAATTGAATACAGGGCGTTGATATGGAACTAATGTTGATTTTTTTTAAATTTCCATATCATCCGATTAAGTTCTTATTAGCATAGGTAGATACATATCAATGCCCTATGCCCATATAAAAAGTTTGATATCACTGGAATCATTTTCCAGCGAGTATCAGCATATTGTTTCTGTAAGAGTGAAAACAAGCAGATTTTGACTAAAAAACACAAAAAAATTCACTTTGCAAAATTTCACGGAAACGTTATTTTCGTGCTTTACACACACAAACGCTATCAGATGAAGCTATTTGAGTGTATTTAAGTGTATTTCTGCCTTGTTTGGACATTATGTCGTTAGAGGGCGCTGTTATCGAACTAATGTTGAATTTTTTAAAAATTTGCATATCACCCGATTAAGTTCTTATTAGCGCAGTTTGATAGATATCAATGCCCTATGCCTATATAAAAAGTTACATACGCGCGAATCATTTTCCAGCGAGTATCAGCGTATTTGTGCTGTATGAGTGAAAACAAGCAAGTGTTGACTAAAAAACACGAAAAAATTCACTTTGTGCAAAATTACACGGAAACGTTATTTTCGTGTTTTACACACATAAACGCTGGCAGATGAAGCTATTTGAGTGTATTTAAGTGTTTTTCGTTATATGGCACATAATTTAACGCAGAGTTTATTAATGAAACTAGCAATACATAGTACAGTTCTTTCTTGTTAGGAAGGTGACCCTGAAGGTTGAACTGAATCCACACCCTTCAGGTTCATGTTCCCTCGTTAGGGAGGATGAACCTGAAGGTTGAACTGACTTCACACCCTTCAGTTTCATGTTCCCTAGTTAGGGATGAAGATGCTCAAGGTAGAACGAAGTCGCCTGCCGATCTACCTTGAGCATCACCCTCCCTCTAAATGAAAGTCGCTATTTTTGTACCTTGAGGGTCATCTACCTTCAGGAAATATTTAGTAAATGAGTAACACAAACATGACTATGTACAAGTATGAAAATTGAATACAGGGCGTTGTTATCGAACTAATGTTGATTTTTTTAAAATTTCCATATCATCCGATTAAGTTCTTATTAGCATAGGTAGATACATATCAATGCCCTATGCCCATATAAAAAGTTTGATATCACTGGAATCATTTTCCAGCGAGTATCAGCGTATTGTTTCTGTAAGAGTGAAAACAAGCAGATTTTGACTAAAAAACACGAAAAATTCACTTTTTGCAATATTTTACGGAAACGTTATTTTCGTGTTTTACACACACAAACGCTATCAGATGAAGCTATTTGAGTGTATTTCGTTATATGGCACATAATTTAACGCAGAGGTTATTAATGAAACCAGCAATACATAGCACAGTGCTTTCTTGTTTGGAAGGTGACCCTGAAGATTGAACTGAATCCACACCCTTCAGGTTCATGTTCCCTCGTTAGGGAGGATGAACCTGAAGGTTGAACTGACCACACCGTTTAGGTTCATGTTCCCTAGTTAGGGATGATGATGCTCAAGGTAGAACGAAGTCGCCAGCCGATCTACCTTGAGCATCACCCTCCCTCTAAATGAAAGTCGCTATTTTTGTACCTTGAGAGCCATCTACCTTCAGGAAATATTTAATAAATGAGTTACACAAACATGACTATGTACAAGTATGAAAATAGAATACAGGGCGCTGTTATCGAACTAATGTTGATTTTTTTTTAAATTTCCATATCATCCGATTAAGTTCTTATTAGCAAACTTTGATACATATCAATGCCCTATGCCCATATAAAAAGTTTGATATCACTGGAATCATTTTCCAGCGAGCATCAGCGTATTGTTGCTGTAAGAGTGAAAACAAGCAGATTTTGACTAAAAAACACGAAAAAATTCACTTTTTGCAAAATTTCACGGAAACGTTATTTTCTTGATTTACACACACACAAACGCTATCAGATGAAGATATTTGAGTGTATTTAAGTGTATTTCGTTATATGGCACATAATTTAAAGCAGAGGTTGTTAAAGAAACCAGCAATACATAGTACAGTGCTTTCTGCCTTGTTTGGACATTATGTCGTTAGAGGGCTCTGTTATCGAACTAATGTTGAATTTTTTAAAAATTTGAATATCACCCGATTAAGTTCTTATTAGCGCAGTTTGATAAATATCACTGCCCTATGCCTATATAAAAAGTTACATATCGCTGGAATCATTTTCCAGCGAGAATCAGCGTATTGTTGCTGTAAGAGTGAAAATAAGCAGATTTTTACTAAAAAACAAAAAATTCACTTTTTGCAAAATTTCACGGAAACGTTATTTTCGTGTTTTACACACACAAACGCTATCAGATGAAGCTATTTGAGTGTATTTAAGTGTATTTCGTAATATGGCACATATTTAACGCAGAGGATGTTAAAGAAACCAGCAATACATAGTACAGTGCTTTCTGCCTTGTTTCGACATTATGTCGTTACAGGGCGCTGTTATCGAACTAATGTTGAAATTTTTAAAAATTTGCATATCATTCGATTAAGTTCTTATTAGCGAAGTTTGATAGATATCACTGCCCTATGCCTCTATAAAAAGTTACATATCGCTTGAATCATTTTCCAGCGAGTATCAGCGTATTGGTGCTGTAAGAGTGAAAACAAGCAGATTTTGACTAAAAAACACGAAAAAATTCACTTTTTCCATAATTTCACTCAAACGTTATTTTCGTGTTTTACACACACAAACGCTATCAGATGAAGCTATTTGAGTGTATTTAAGTGTATTTCGTTATATGGCACATAATTTAAAGCAGAGGTTGTCAAAGAATCCAGCAATACATAGTACAGTGCTTTCTGCCTTGTTTGGACATTATGTCGTTAGAGGGCGCTGTTATCGAACTAATGTTGAATTTTTTAAAAATTTGCATAACACCCGATTAAGTTCTTATTAGCGCAGTTTGATAGATATCATTGCCCTATGCCTATATAAAAAGTTACATATCGCTAGAATCATTTTCCAGCGAGTTTCAGCTTATTCGTGCTGTAAGAGTGAAAACAAGCAGGTTTTGACTAAAAAACACGAAAAAATTCACTTTTTGCAAAATTTCACGGAAACGTTATTTTCGTGTTTTACACACACAAACGCTATCAGATGAAGCTATTTGAGTGTATTTAAGTGTATTTCGTTATATGGCACATAGTTTAAAGCAGAGGTTGTTAAAGAAACAAGCAATACATAGTACAGTGCTTTCTGCCTTGTTTGGACATTATGTCGTTAGAGGGCGCTGTTATCGAATTAATGTTGAATTTTTTAAAAATTTGCATATCACCCGATTAAGTTGTTTTTAGCGCAGTTTGATAGATATCAATGCCCTATGGCTATATAAAAAGTTTGATATCGCTGGAATCATTTTCCAGCGAGTATCAGCGTATTGTTTTTGTAAGAGTGAAAACAAGCCGATTTTTACTAATTTAACGCAGAGGTTGTTAAAGAAACCAGCAATACATAGTACAGTGCTTTCTTGTTTGGAAGGTGACCCTGAAGGTTGAACTGAATCCACACCCTTCAGGTTCATGTTCCCTCGTTAGGGAGGATGAACCTGAAGTTTGAACTGACTCCACACCCTTCAGGTTCATGTTCCCTAGTTAGGGACGATGATGCTCAAGGTAGATCGAAGTCGCCAGCCGATCTACCTTGAGCATCACCCTCCCTCTAAATGAAAGTCGCTATTTTTGTACTTTGATGGTCATATACCTTCAGGAAATATTTAATAAATAAATAACACAAACATGACTATGTAAAAGGATGAAAATTGAACACAGGGCGCTGTTATCGAAATGTTGATTTTTTTAAAAATTTCCATATCAACCGATTAAGTTCTTATTAGCACAATATGATATATATCAATGCAATATGCCTATATAAAAAGTTTGATATTGCTGGAATGATTTTCCACCGAGTATCAGCGTATTGGTTCTGTAAGAGAGAAAACAAGTAGATGTTGACTAAAAAACACGAAAAAATTCACTTTTTGCAAAATTTCACGGAAACGTTATTTTCGTGTTTTACACACACAAAAGCTATGAGATGAAGCTATTTGAGTGCATTTAAGTGTATTTCGTTATATGGCACATAATTCAACGCAGAGGTTACTAATGAAACCACCAATACACAGTACAGTGCTTTCATGTTTGGAAGGTGACCTTGAAGGTTGAACTGAATCCACACCCTTCATGTTCATGTTCCCTCGTTAGGGAGGATGAACCTGAAGGTTGAACTGACCACACCATTTAGGTTCATGTTCCATAGTTAGGGATGATGATGCTCAAGGTAGAACGAAGTCGCCAGCCGATTTACCTTGAGCATCACCCTCCCTCTAAATGAAAGTCGCTATTTTTGTACCTTGAGGGTCATCTACCTTCAGGAAATATTTAATAAATGAGTAACACAAACATGACTATGTAAAAGTATGAAAATTGAATACAGGGCGTTGTTATCGAAATAATAATGATTTTTTTAAAATTTCAATATCATCCGATTAAGTTCTTATTAGCATAGATAGATACATATCAATGCCCTATGCCCATATAAAAAGTTTGATATCACTGGAATCATTTTTAAGCGAGTATCAGCGTATTGTTTTTGTAAGAGTGAAAACAAGCAGATTTTGACTAAAAAACACAAAAAAATTCACTTTTTGCAAAATTTCACGCAAACGTTATTTTCGTGTTTTACACACACAAACGCTATCATATGAAGCTATTTGAGTGTATTTAAGTGTATTTCGTTGTATGGCACATAATTTAACGCAGATGTTGTTAATAAACGAGCAATACATAGTACAGTGATTTCTGCCTTGTTTGGACATTATGTCGTTAGAGGGCGCTGTTATCGAACTAATGTTGAATTTTTTAAAAATATGCATATCACCCGATTAAGTTCTTATTAGCGCAGTTTGATAGATATCAATGCCATATGCCTATATAAAAAGTTACATATCGCTCGAATCATTTTCCAGCGAGTATCAGCGTATTCGTGCTGTAAGAGTGAAAACAAGCAAGTGTTGACTAAAAAACACGAAAAAATTCCTTTTTGCAAAATTACCCGGAAACGTTTTTTCGTGTTTTACACACACAAACGCTGGCAGACGAAGCTATTTGAGTGTATTTAAGTGTTTTTCGTTATATGGCACATAATTTAACGCAGAGTTTATTAATGAAACTAGCAATACATAGTACAGTTCTTTCTTGTTAGGAAGGTGACCCTGAAGGTTGAACTGAATCCACACCCTTCAGGGTTCATGTTCCCTCGTTAGGGAGGATGAACCTGAAGGTTGAACTGACTTCACACCCTTCAGTTTCATGTTCCCTAGTTAGGGATGAAGATGCTCAAGGTAGAACGAAGTCGCCAGCCGATCTACCTTGAGCATCACCCTCCCTCTAAATGAAAGTCGCTATTTTTGTACCTTGATAGTCATCTACCTTCAGGAAATATTTAATAAATGAGTTACACAAACATGACTATGTACAAGTATGAAAATAGAATACAGGGCGCTGTTATCGAACTAATATTGATTTTTTTTTAAAATTTCCATATCATCCGATTAAGTTCTTATTAGCATAGTTTGATACATATCAATGCCCTATGCCTATATAAAAAGTTTGGTATCACTGGAATCATTTTCCAGCGAGTATCAGCGTATTGTTGCTGTAAGAGTGAAAACAAGCAGATATTGACTAAAAAACACGAAAAAATTCACTTTTTGCAAAATTTCACGGAAACGTTATTTTCGTGTTTTACACACACAAACGCAATCAGATGAAGCTATTTGAGTGTATTTAAGTGAATTTCGTTGTATGGAACATAACTTAACGCAGAGGTTGATAAAGAAACCAGCAATACATAGTACAGTGATTTCTGCCTTGTTTGGATATTATGTAATTATAGGGCGCTGTTATCGAACTAATGTTAAATTTTTTTTAAATTTGCATATCACCCGATTAAATTCTTATTAGCGCAGTTTGATAGATATCACTGCCCTATGCCTATATAAAAAGTTACATATCGCTGGAATCATTTTCCAGCGAGTATCAGCGTATTCGTGCTGTAAGAGTGAAGACAAGCAGGTTTTGATTAAAAAACACGAAAAAATTCACTTTTTGCAAAATTTCTCGGAAACGATATTTTCGTGTTTTACACACACAAACGCAATCAGATGAAGCTATTTGAGTGTATTTAAGTGTATTTCGTTGTATGGCACATAATTTAACGCAGAGGTTTTTAAAGAAACCAGCAATACATAGTACAGTGCTTTCTGCCTTGTTTGGACATTATGTCGTTAGAGGGCGCTGTTATAGAACTAATGTTGAATTTTTTAAAAATTTGCATATCACCCGATTAAGTTCTTATTAGAACTTAATCGGGTGATAGATATCACTGCCCTATGCCTATATAAAAAGTTACATATCGCTGGAATCATTTTACAGCGAGTATCAGCGTGTTCGTGCTGTAAGAGTGAAAACAAGCAGGTTTTGACTAAAAAACACGATAAAATTCACTTTTTGCATAATTTCACGGAAACGTTATTTTCGTGTTTTACACACACAAACGCTATCAGATGAAGCTATTTGAGTGTATTTAAGTGTATTTCGTTATATGGCACATAATTTAACGCAGAGGATGTTAAAGAAACCAGCAATACCCAGAACAGTGCTTTCTGCCTTGTTTGGACATTATGTCATTAGAGGGCGCTGTTATCGAACTAATGTTGAATTTTTTCAAAATTTCAATATCACCCGATTAAGTTATTATTAGCACAATTTGATATATAACAATTCCCTATGCCTACATAAAAAGTTTCATATCGCTGGAATCATTTTCCAGCGAGTATCATCGTATTGGTGCTGTAAGAGTAAAAACAAGCAGGTTTTGACTAAAAAACACGAAAAAATTCACTTTGCAAAATTTCACTAAAAAGTTATTTTCGTGTTTTACACACAAAAACGCTATCAGGTGAAGCTATTTGAGTGTATTTAAGTGTATTTCGTTATATGGCACATAATTTAACGCAGAGGTTATTAATGAAACCAGCAATACATAGTACAGTGCTTTCTTCTTTGGAAGGTGACACTGAAGGTTGAACTGAATCCACACCCTTCAGGTTCATGTTCCCTCGTTAGGGAGGATGAACCTGAAGGTTGATCTGACTTCACACCCTTTAGGTTCACGTTCCCTAGTTAGGGATGATGATGCTCAAGGTACAACGAAGTCGCCAGCCGATCTACCTTGAGCATCACCCTCCCTCTAAATGAAAGTCGCTATTTTTGTACCTTGAGAGTCATCTACCTTCAGGAAATATTTAATAAATGATTAACACAAACATGACTATGTACAAGTATGAAAATTGAATACAGGGCGCTGTTATCGAACTAATGTTGATTTTTTTAAAATTTCCATATCATCCGATTAAGTTCTTATTAGCATAGTTTGATACATATCAATGCCCTATGCCCATATAAAAAGTTTGATATCACTGGATTCATTTTCCAGCCAGTATCAGCGTATTGTTGCTGTAAGAGTGAAAACAAGCAGATTATGACTAAAAAACACGAAAAAATTCACTTTTTGCAAAATTTCACGGAAACGTTATTTTCGTGTTTTACACACACAAACGCTATCATATGAAGCTATTTGAGTGTATTTAAGTGTATTTCGTTGTATGGCACATAATTTAACGCAGATGTTGTTAAAGAAACCAGCAATACATTGTACAGTGCTTTCTGCCTTGTTTGGACATTATGTCGTTAGAGGGCGCTGTTATCGAACTAATGTTGAATATTTTAAAAATTTGCATATCACCCGATTAAGTTCTTATTAGCGCAGTTTGATAGATATCAATGCCCTATGACTATTTAAAAAGTTACATATCGCTCGAATCATTTTCCAGCGAGTATCAGCGAATTCGTGCTGTAAGAGTGAAAACAAGCAGGTTTTGTCTAAAAAACACGAAAAAATTCACTTTTTGCAAAATTTCACGGAAACGTTATTTTCGTGTTTTACACACACAAACGCTATCAGATGAAGCTATTTGAGTGTATTTAAGTGTATTTCGTTACATGGCACATAATTTAACGCAGAGTTTATTAATGAAACTAGCAATACCTAGTACAGTGCTTTCTTGTTAGGAAGGTGACCCTGAAGGTTGAACTGAATCCACACCCTTCAGGTTCATGTTCCCTCGTTAGGGAGGATGAACCTGAAGGTTGAACTGACTCCACACCCTTCAGGTTCATGTTCCCTAGTTAGGGACGATGATGCTCAAGGTTGAACGAATTCGGCAGCCGATCAACCTTGAGCATCAACCTCCCTCTAAATGAAAGTCGCTATTTTTGTACCTTGAGGGTCATCTACCTTCAGAAAATAATAAATAGTAACACAAACATGACTATGTACAAGGATGAAAATTGAATACAGGGCGCTGTTATCGAATATATTGATTTTTTTTAAAATTTCCATATCAACCGATTAAGTTCTTATTAGCACTGTTTGATACATATCAATGCCCTATGCCTATATAAAAAGTTTGATATCGCTTGAATCATTGTCCAGCGAGTATCAGCGTATTGGTGCTGTAAGAGTGAAAACAAGCAGATTTTGACTAAAAAACACGAAAAAATTCACTTTTTGCAAAATATCACGGAAACGTTATTTTCGTGTTTTACTCACATTAACGCTATCAGATGAAGCTATTTGAGTGTATTTAAGTGTATTTCGTTATATGGCACATAATTTAACGAAGAGGTTATTAATGAAACCAGCAATACATATTACAGTTCTTTCTTGTTTGGAAGGTAACCCTGAAGGTTGAACTGATTCCACACCCTTCAGATTCATGTTCCCTCTTTAGGGAGGATGAACCTGAAGGTTGAACTTACTTCACACCTTTCAGGTTCATGTTCCCTATATAGGGATGATGATGCTCAAGGTAGAACGAAGTCGCCAGCAGATCTACCTTGAGCATCACCCTCCCTCTAAATGAAAGTCGTATTTTTGAACCTTGAGGGTCATCTACCTTCAGGATATATTTAATAAATGAGTAACACAAACATGACTATGTACAAGTATGAAAATTGAATACAGGGCGCTGTTATCGAACTAATGTTGATTTTTTTTTAAATTTCCATATCATCCGATTATGTTCTTATTAGCATAGTTTGATACATATCAATGCCCTATGCCTATATAAAAGGTTTGATATCGCTGGAATCATTTTCCAGCGAGTATCAGCGTATTGTTTCTGTAAGAGTGAAAACAAGCAGATTTTGACTAAAAAACACAAAAAAATTCACTTTTTGCAAAATTTCACGGAAACGTTATTTTCGTGCTTTACACACACAAACGCTCTCAGATGAAGCTATTTGAGTGTATTTAAGTGTATTTCGTTATATGGCACATAACTTAGCGCAGAGCTTATTAATGAAACCAACAATACATAGTACAGTGCATTCTTGTTTGGAAGGTGACCCTGAAGGTTGAACTGAATCCACAACCTTCAGGTTCATCTTCCCTCGTTATGGAAGATGAACCTGAAGGTTGAACTGACTTCACACCCTTCAGGTTCATGTTCCCTAGTTAGGGATGATGATGCTCAAGGTAGAACGAAGTCGCCAGCCGATATACCTTGAGCATCACCCTCCCTCTAAATGAAAGTCGCTATTTTTGTACCGTAAGGGTCATCTACCTTCAGGAAATATAAATAAGTAACACAAACATGACTATGTACAAGGATGAAAATTGAATACAGGGCGCCTTTATCGAACTAATGTTGATTTTTTTAAAAATTTCCATATCATCCGATTAAATTCTTATTACCATAGTTTGATATATATCAATGCCCTAGCCTATATAAAAAGTTTGGTATCACTGGAATCATTTTCCAGCGAGTATCAGCGTATTGTTGCTGTAAGAGTGAAAAGAATCAGATTTTGACTAAAAAAGACGAAAAAATTCACTTTTTGAAAAATTTCACGGAAACGTTATTTTCGTGTTTTACACACACAAACGCTATCAGATGAAGCTATTTGAGTGTATTTAAGTGTATTTCGTTGTATGGCACATAATTTAACATAGATGTTGTTAAAGAAACCAGCAATACATAGTACAGTGCTTTCTGCATTGTTTGGAAATTATGTCGTTAGAGGGCGCTGTTATCGAACTAATGTTGAATTTTTTAAAAATTTGCATATCACCCGATTAATTTCTTATTAGCGCAGTTTGATAGATATAAATGCCCTATGACTATATAAAAAGTTACATATCGCTGGAATTATTTTCCAGCGAGTATCAGTTTATTCGTCCTGTAAGAGTGAAAACAAGCAGGTTTTGACTAAAAAACACGAAAAAATTCACTTTGCAAAATTTCACGGAAACGTTATTTTCGTGTTTTACTCACATTAACGCTATCAGATGAAGCTATTTGAGTGTATTTAAGTGTATTTCGTTATATGGCACATAATTTAACGCAGAGGTTATTAATGAAACCAGCAATACATAGTACAGTGCTTTCTTGTTTGGAAGGTGACCCTGAAGGTTGAACTGAATCCACACCCTTCAGGTTCATGTTCCCTCGTTAGGGAGGATGAACCTGAAGGTTAAACTGACTCCACTCCCTTCAGGTTCATGTTCCCTAGATAGGGACGATGATGCTCAAGGTAGAACGAATTCGCCAGCCGATCAACCTTGAGCATCAACCTCCCGCTGAATGAAAGTCGCTATTTTTTTACCTTGAGGGTCATCTACCTTCAGGAAATAATAAGTAACACAAACATGACTATGTACAAGGATGAAAATTGAATACAGGACGCTGTTATCGAACTAATGGGGATTTTTTTTTTAAATTTCCATATCATCCGATTAAATTCTTATTAGCGCAGTTTGATAGATATCAATGCCCTATGCCTATATAAAAAGTTACATATCGCTGGAATCATTTTCCAGCGAGTCTCAGCGTATTCGTGCTGAAAGAGTGAAAACAAGCAGGTTTTGACTAAAAAACACGAAAAAATTCACTTTTTGCAAAATTTCACGGAAACGTTATTTTCGTGTTTTACACACACAAACGCTATCAGATGAAGCTATTCGAGGGTATTTAAGTGTATTTCGTTATATGGTACATAATTTAACGCAGAGTTTATTAATGAAACTAGCAATACGTAGTACAGCGCTTTCTTGTTAGGAAGGTGACCCTGAAGGTTGAACTGAATCCACACCCTTCAGGTTCATGTTCCCTCGTTAGGGAGGATGAACCTGAAGTTTGAAATGACTCCACACCCTTCAGGTTCATGTTCCCTAGTTAGGGACGATGATGCTCAAGGTAGAACGAATTCGACAGCCGATCAACCTTGAGCATCAACCTCCCTCTAAAGAAAGTCGCTATTTTTGTACCTTGAGGGTCATCTACCTTCAGGAAATAATAAATAAGTAACACAAACATGACTATGTACATGGATTAAAATTGAATACAGGGCGCTGTTATCGAACTAATGTTGATTTTTTTTAAAATTTCCATATCAACCGATTAAGTTCTTATTAGCAAAGTTTGATACATATGAATGCCCTATGCCTGTATAAAAAGTTTGATATCACTTGAATCATTTTCCAGCGAGTATCAGCGTATTGGTGCTGTAAGAGTGAAAACAAGCAGATTTTGACTAAAAAACACGAAAAAATTCACTTTTTGCAAAATTTCCCGGAAACGTTATTTTTGTGTTTTACACACACAAACTCTATCAGATGAAGCTACTTGAGTGTATTTAAGTGTATTTCGTTATATGGCACATAATTTAACGCAGAGTTTATTAATGAAACTAGCAATACCTAGTACAGTGCTTTCTTGTTAGGAAGGTGACCCTGCAGGTTCAACTGAATCCACACCCTTCAGGTTCATGTTCCCTCGTTAGGGAGGATGAACCTGAAGGTTGAACTGACTCCACACCCTTCAGGTTCATGTTCCCTAGTGAGGGACGATGATGCTCAAGGTAGAACGAATTCGACAGCCGATCAACCTTGAGCATCAACCTCCCTCTAAATGAAAGTCGCTATTTTTGTACCTTGAGGGTCATCTACCTTCAGGAAATAAGTAACACAAACATGACTATGAACAAGGATGAAAACTGAATACAGGGCGCTGTTATCGAACTAATGTGGATTTTTTTTAAAATTTCCATATCATCCGATTAAGTTCTTATTAGCGCAGTTTGATAGATATCAATGCCCTATGCCTAACTAAAAAGTTACATATCGCTCGAATCATTTTCCAGCGAGTCTCAGCGTATTCGTGCTGAAAGAGTGAAAACAAGCAGGTTTTGACTAAAAAACACGAAAAAATTCACTTTTTGCAAAATTTCACGAAAACGTTATTTTCGTGTTTTACACACACAAACGCTATCAGATGAAGCTATTTGAGTGTATTTAAGTGTATTTCGTTATATGGCACATAATTTAACGCAGAGTTTATTAATGAAACTAGCAATACGTTGTACAGTGCTTTCTTGTTAGGAAGGTGACCCTGAAGGTTGAACTGAATCCACACCCTTCAGGTTCATGTTCCCTCGTTAGGGAGGATGAACCTGAAGGTTGAAATGACTCCACACCCTTCAGGTTCATGTTCCCTAGTTAGGGACGATGATGCTCAAGGTAGAACGAATTCGACAGCCGATCAACCTTGAGCATCAACCTCCCTCTAAATGAAAGTCGCTATTTTAGTACCTTGAGGGTAATCTACCTTCAGGAAATAATAAATAAGTAACACAAACATGACTATGTACAAGGATGAAAATTGAATACAGGGCGCTGTTATCGAACTAATGTTGATTTTTTTTTAAATTTCCATATCAACCGATTAAGTTCTTATTGGCACAGTTTGATACATATCAATGCCCTATGCCTATATAAAAAGATTGATATCGCTGGAATCAATTTCCAGCGAGTATCAGCGTAATGGTCCTGTAAGAGTGAAAACAATCAGATTTTGACTAAAAAACACGAAAATTCACTTTTATCAAAATTTTACGGAAACGTTATTTTCGTGTTTTACACACACAACCGCTATCAGATGAAGCTATTTGAGTGTATTTAAGTGTATTTCGTTATATGGCACATATTTTAACGCAGAGGTTATTAATAAAACCAGCAATACATAGTATAGTGCTTTCTTGTTTGGAAGGTGACCCTGAAGGTTGAACTGAATCCACACCCTTCAGGTTCAGGTTCCCTCGTTAGGGAGGATGAACCTGAAGGTTGAACTGTCTTCACACCCTTCAGGTTCATGTTCCCTAGTTAGGGATGATGATGCTCAAGGTAGAACGAAATCGCCAGCCGATCTACCTTGAGCTTCACCCTCCCTCTAAATGAAAGTCGCTATTTTTGTACCTTGAGGGTCATCTACCTTCAGGAAAGATTTAATAAATGAGTAACACAAACATGACTATGTACAAGTATGAAAATTGAATACAGGGCGTTGTTATGGAACTAATGTTGATTTTTTTAAAATTTCCATATAATCCGATTAAGTTCTTATTAGCATAGATAGATACATATCAATGCCCTATGTGCATATAAAAAGTTTGATATCACTGGAATCATTTTCCAGCGAGTATCAGCGTATTGTTTCTGTAAGAGTGAAAACAAGCAGATTTTGACTAAAAAACACGAAAAAATTCACTTTTTGCAAAATTTCACGGAAACGTTATTTTCGTGTTTTACACACACAAAACGCTATCAGTTGAAGCTATTTGAGTGTATTTAAGTGTATTTCGTTATATGGCACATAATTTAACGCAGAGTTTATTAATGAAACTAGCAATACATAGTACAGTGCTTTCTTGTTAGGAAGGTGACCCTGAAGGTTGAACTGAATCCACACCCTTCAGGTTCATATTCCCTCGTTAGGGAGGATGAACCTGAAGGTTGAACTGACTCCACACCCTTCAGGTTCATGTTCCCTAGTTAGGGACGATGATGCTCAAGGTAGAACGAATTCGCCAGCCGATCAACCTTGAGCATCAACCTCCCTCTAAATGAAAGTCGCTATTTTTGTACGTTGAGGGTCATCTACCTTCAGGAATATTTAATAAATAAGTAACACAAACACGACTATGTACAAGGATGAAAATAGAATACAGGGCGCTGGTATCGAACATGTTGATTTTTTTTTAAATTTCCATATCATCCGATTAAGTTCTTATTAGCATAGATAGATACATATCAATGCCCTATGCCTATATAAAACGTTTGATATCGCTGGAATCATTTTCCAGCGAGTATCAACGTATTGGTTCTGTAAGAGTGAAAACAAGCAGATTTTGACTAAAACACGAAAAAATTCACTTTTTGCAAAATTTCACGGAAACGTTATTTTCGTGTTTTACACACACAAACACTATCAGATGAAGCTATTTGAGTGTATTTAAGTGTATTTCGTTATATGGCACATAATTTAACGCAGAGGTTATTAATGAAACCAGCAATACATAGTACAGTGCTTTCTTGTTTGGAAGGTGACCCTGAAGGTTGAACTGAATCCACACCCTTCAGGTTCATGTTCCCTCGTTAGGGAGGATGAACCTGAAGGTTGAACTCACTTCAATCCCTACAGGTTCATGTTCCCTAGTTAGGGATGATGATGCTCAAGGTAGAACGAAGTCGCCAGCCGATCTACCTTGAGCATCACCCTCCCTCTAAATGAAAGTCGCTATTTTTGTACCTTGAGGGTCATCTACCTTCAGGAAATATTTAATAAATGAGTTACACAAACATGACTATGTACAAGTATGAAAATTGAATACAGGGCGCTGTTATCGAACTAATGTTGATTTTTTTAAAATTTCCATATCATCCGATTAAGTTCTTATTAGCATAGTTTGATACATATCAATGCCCTATGCCTATATAAAAAGTTTGATATCACTGGAATCATTTTCCAGCGAGTATCAGCGTATTGTTTCTGTAAGAGTGAAAACAAGCAGATTTTGACTAAAAAACACGAAAAAATTCACTTTTTGCAAAATTTCACGGAAACGTTATTTTTGTGTTTTACACACACAGACGCTATCAGATGAAGCTATTTGAGTGTATTTAAGTGTATTTCGTTATATGTCACATAATTTAACGCAGAGGTTATTAATGAAACCAGCAATACATAGTACAGTGCTTTCTTGTTTGGAAGGTGACACTGAAGGTTGAACTGAATCCACACCCTTCAGGTTCATGTTCCCTCTTTAGGGAGGATGAACCTGAAGGTTGAACAGACTTCACACCCTTCAGGTTCATGTTCCCTAGTTAGGGATGATGATGCTCAAGGTAGAACGAAGTCGCCAGCCGATCTACATTGAGTATCGCCCTCCCTCTAAATGAAAGTTGCTATTTCTGTACCTTGAGGGTCATCTACCTTCAGGAAATATTTAATAAATCAGTAACACAAACATGACTATGTACAAGTATGAAAATTGAATACAGGGCGCTGTTATCGAACTAATGTTGATTTTTTTTAAAATTTCCATATCATCCGATTAAGTTCTTATTAGCAAACTTTGATACATATCAATGCCCTATGCTTATATAAAAAGTTTGATATCACTTGAATCATTTTCCAGCGAGTATCAGCGTATTGGTGCTGTAAGAGTGAAAACAAGCAGATTTTGACTAAAAAACACGAAAAAATTCACTTTTTGCAAAATTTCACGGAAACGTTATTTTTGTGTTTTACACACACAAACGCTATCAGATGAAGCTACTTGAGTGTATTTAAGTGTATTTCGTTATATGGCACATAATTTAAAGCAGAGGTTGTTAAAGAAACCAGCAATACCTAGTACAGTTCTTTCTTGTTAGGAAGGTGACCCTGCAGGTTCAACTGAATCCACAACCTTCAGGTTCATGTTCCCTCGTTAGGGAGGATGAACCTGAAGGTTGAACTGACTCCACACCCTTCAGGTTCATGTTCCCTAGTGAGGGACGATGATGCTCAAGGTAGAACGAATTCGACAGCCGATCAACCTTGAGCATCAACCTCCCTCTAAATGAAAGTCGCTATTTTTGTACCTTCAGGGTCATCTACCTTCAGGAAATAAGTAACACAAACATGACTATGAACAAGGATGAAAACTGAATACAGGGCGCTGTTATCGAACTAATGTGGATTTTTTTTAAAATTTCCATATCATCCGATTAAGTTCTTATTAGCGCAGTTTTATAGATATCAATGCCCTATGCCTATATAAAAAGTTACATATCGCTCGAATCATTTTCCAGCGAGTCTCAGCGTATTCGCGCTGAAAGAGTGAAAACAAGCAGGTTTTCACTAAAAAACACGAAAAAATTCACTTTTTGCAAAATTTCACGGAAACGTTATTTTCGTGTTTTACACACACAAACGCTATCAGATGAAGCTATTTGAGTGTATTTAAGTGTATTTCGTAATATGGCACATACTTTAACGCAGAGGATGTTAAAGAAACCAGCAATACATAGTACAGTGCTTTCTGCCTTGTTTGGACATTATGTCGTTACAGGGCGCTGTTATCGAACTAATGTTGAAATTTTTAAAAATTTGCATATCATTCGATTAAGTTCTTATTAGCGAAGTTTGATAGATATCACTGCCCTATGCCTCTATAAAAAGTTACATATCGCTTGAATCATTTTCCAGCGAGTATCAGCGTATTGGTGCTGTAAGAGTGAAAACAAGCAGATTTTGACTAAAAAACACGAAAAAATTCACTTTTTCCATAATTTCACTCAAACGTTATTTTCGTGTTTTACACACACAAACGCTATCAGATGAAGCTATTTGAGTGTATTTAAGTGTATTTCGTTATATGGCACATAATTTAAAGCAGAGGTTGTCAAAGAATCCAGCAATACATAGTACAGTGCTTTCTGCCTTGTTTGGACATTATGTCGTTAGAGGGCGCTGTTATCGAACTAATGTTGAATTTTTTAAAAATTTGCATATCACCCGATTAAGTTCTTATTAGCGCAGTTTGATAGATATCATTGCCCTATGCCTATATAAAAAGTTACATATCGCTAGAATCATTTTCCAGCGATTATCAGCTTATTCGTGCTGTAAGAGTGAAAACAAGCAGGTTTTGACTAAAAAACACGAAAAAATTCACTTTGCAAAATTTCACGGAAACGTTATTTTCGTGTTTTACACACACAAACGCTATCAGATGAAGCTATTTCAGTGTATTTAAGTGTATTTCGTTATATGGCACATAGTTTAAAGCAGAGGTTGTTAAAGAAACCAGCAATACACAGTACAGTGCTTTCTGCCTTGTTTGGACATTATGTCTTTAGAGGGCGCTGTTATCGAACTAATGTTGAATTTTTTAAAAATTTGCATATTACCCGATTAAGTTCTTATTAGCGTAGTTTGATAGATATCACTACCCTATACCTATATAAAAAGTTACATATCGCTCGAATCATTTTCCATCAACTATCAGCTTATTCGTGCTGTAAGAGTGAAAACAAGCTGGTTTTGACTTAAAAACACGAAAAAATTCACTTTTTGCAAAATTTCACGGAAACGTTATTTTCTTGTTTTACACACACAAACGCTATCAGATGAAGCTATTTGAGTGTATTTAAGTGTATTTCGTTATATGGCACATAACTTAACGCAGAGTTTATTAATGAAACTAGCAATACATAGTACAGTGCTTTCTAATTAGGAAGGTGACCCTGAAGGTTGAACTGAATCCACACCCTTCAGGTTCATGTTCCCTCGTTAGGGAGGATGAACCTGAAGGTTGAACTGACTCCACACCCTTCAGGTTCATGTACCCTAGTTATGGACGATGATGCTCAAGGTAGAACGAATTCGCCAGCCGATCAACCTTGAGCATCAACCTCCCTCTAAATGAAAGTCGCTATTTTTGTACCTTGAGGGTCATTTACCTTCAGAAAATAATAAATAAGTAACACAAACTTGACTATGTATAAGGATGAAAATTGAATACAGGGCGCTGTTATCGAACTAATGTTGATTTTTTTTTAAATTTCCATATCAACCGATTAAGTTCTTATTAGCACTGTTTGATACATATCAATGCCCTATGCCTATACAAAAAGTTTGATATCTCTGGAATCATTGTCCAGCGAGTATCAGCGTATTGGTGCTGTAAGAGTGAAAACAAGCAGATTTTGACTAAAAAACATGAAAAAATTCACTTTTTGCAAAATTTCACGGAAACGTTATTTTCGTGTTTTACTCACATTAACGCTATCAGATGAAGCTATTTGAGTGTATCTAAGTGTATTTCGTTATATGGCACATAATTTAACGCAGAGGTTATTAATGAAACCCGCAATACATAGTACAGTTCTTTCTTGTTTGGAAGGTAACCCTGAAGGTTGAACTGAATCCACACCCTTCAGGTTCATGTTCCCTCGTTAGGGAGGATGAACCTGAAGGTTGAACTGACTTCACACCCTTCAGGTTCATGTTCCCTAGATAGGGATGATGATGCTCAAGGTAGAACGAAGTCGCCAGCAGATCTACCTTGAGCATCACCCTCCCTCTAAATGAAAGTCGTATTTTTGAACCTTGAAGGTCATCTACCTTCAGGAAATATTTAATCAATGAGTAACACAAACATGACTATGTACAAGTATAAAAATTGAATACAGGGCGCTGTTATCGAACTAATGTTGATTTTTTTTTAAATTTCCATTTCATCCGATTATGTTCTTATTAGCATAGTTTGATACATATCAATGCCCTATGCCTATATAAAAGGTTTGATATCGCTGGAATCATTTTCCTGCGAATATCAGCGTATTGTTGCTGTAAGAGTGAAAACAAGCAGATTTTGACTAAAAAACACGAAAAAATTCACTTTTTGCAAAATTTCACGGAAACGTTATTTTCGTGTTTTACACACACAAACGCTATCAGATGAAGCTATTTGAGTGTATTTAAGTGTATTTCGTTATATGGCACATAACTTAACGCAGAGTTTATTAATGAAACTAGCAATACATAGTACAGTGCTTTCTAATTAGGAAGGTGACCCTGAAGGTTGAACTGAATCCACACCCTTCAGGTTCATGTTCCCTCGTTAGGGAGGAAGAACCTGAAGGTTGAACTGACTCCACACCCTTCAGGTTCATGTACCCTAGTTATGGACGATGATGCTCAAGGTAGAACGAATTCGCCAGCCGATCAACCTTGAGCATCAACCTCCCTCTAAATGAAAGTCGCTATTTTTGTACCTTGAGGGTCATCTACCTTCAGGAAATATTTAATAAATGAGTAACACAAACATGACTATGTACAAGTATGAAAATTGAATACAGGGCGCTGTCACTAACCAATTTTGATTTTTTTTAAATTTCCATATCATCCGATTAAATTCTTATTAGCATAGTTTGATACATACAATGCCCTCTGCCTATATAAAAAGTTTGGTATCACTGGAATCATTTTCCAGCGAGTATCAGCGTATTGTTGCTGTAAGAGTGAAAACAAGCAGATTTTGACTAAAAAACACGAAAAAATTCACTTTTTGCAAAATATCACGGAAACGTTATTTTCGTGTTTTACACACACAAACGCTCTCAGATGAAGCTATTTGAGTGTATTTAAGTGTATTTCGTTATATGGCACATAATTTAACGCAGAGCTTATTAATGAAACCAGCAATACATAGTACAGTGCTTTCTTGTTTGGAAGGTGACCCTGAAGGTTGAACTGAATCCACACCCTTCAGGTTCATGTTCCCTCGTTAGGGAGGATGAACCTGAAGGTTGAACTGACTTCACACCCTTCAGGTTCATGTTCCCTAGTTAGGGATGATGAGGCTCAAGGTAGAACGAAGTCGCCAGCCGATCTACCTTGAGCATCACCCTCCCTCTAAATGAAAGTCGCTATTTTTGTACCTTGAGGGTCATCTACATTCAGGAAATATTATTAAATGAGTAACACAAACATGACTATGTACAAGTATGAAAATTGAATACAGGGCGCTGTCACTAAACTAATTTTGATTTTTTTTAAATTTCCATATCATCCGATTAAGTTCTTATTAGCATAGTTTGATACATATCAATGCCCTATGCCTATATAAAAAGTTTGGTATCACTGGAATCATTTTCCAGCGAGTATCAGCGTATTGTTGCTGTAAGAGTGAAAACAAGCAGATATTGACTAAAAAACACGAAAAAATTCACTTTTTGCAAAATTTCACGGAAACGTTATTTTCGTGTTTTACACACACAAACGCAATCAGATGAAGCTATTTGAGTGTATTTAAGTGAATTTCGTTGTATGGAACATAACTTAACGCAGAGGTTGTTAAAGAAACCAGCAATACATAGTACAGTGATTTCTGCCTTGTTTGGATATTATGTAATTATAGGGCGCTGTTATCGAACTAATGTTAAATTTTTTTTAAATTTGCATATCACCCGATTAAATTCTTATTAGCGCAGTTTGATAGATATCACTGCCCTATGCCTATATAAAAAGTTACATATCGCTGGAATCATTTTCCAGCGAGTATCAGCGTATTCGTGCTGTAAGAGTGAAGACAAGCAGGTTTTGATTAAAAAACACGAAAAAATTCACTTTTTGCAAAATTTCTCGGAAACGTTATTTTCGTGTTTTACACACACAAACGCTATCAGATGAAGCTATTTGAGCGTATTTAAGTGTATTTCGTTATATGGGACATAATTTAACGCAGAGGTTGTTAAAGAAACCTGCAACACATAGTACAGTGCTTTCTGCCTTGTTTGGACATTATGTCGTTAGAGGGCGCTGTTATAGAACTAATGTTGAATTTTTTAAAAATCTGCATATCACCCGATTAAATTCTTATTAGCGCAGTTTGATAGATATCACTGCCCTATGCCTATATAAAAAGTTACATATCGGTAGACTCATTTTTCAGCGAGTATCAGCGTATACCTGCTGTAAGAGTGAAAACAAGCAGATTTTGACTAAAAAACACGAAAAAATTCACTTTTTGCAAAATTTCACGGAAACGTTATTTTCGTGTTTTACACACACAAACGCTATCAGATGAAGCTATTTGAGTGTATTTAAGTGTATTTCGTAATATGGCACATACTTTAACGCAGAGGATGTTAAAGAAACCAGCAATACATAGTACAGTGCTTTCTGCCTTGTTTGGACATTATGTCGTTACAGGGCGCTGTTATCGAACTAATGTTGAAATTTTTAAAAATTTGCATATCATTCGATTAAGTTCTTATTAGCGAAGTTTGATAGATATCACTGCCCTATGCCTCTATAAAAAGTTACATATCGCTTGAATCATTTTCCAGCGAGTATCAGCGTATTGGTGCTGTAAGAGTGAAAACAAGCAGATTTTGACTAAAAAACACGAAAAAATTCACTTTTTCCATAATTTCACTCAAACGTTATTTTCGTGTTTTACACACACAAACGCTATCAGATGAAGCTATTTGAGTGTATTTAAGTGTATTTCGTTATATGGCACATAATTTAAAGCAGAGGTTGTCAAAGAATCCAGCAATACATAGTACAGTGCTTTCTGCCTTGTTTGGACATTATGTCGTTAGAGGGCGCTGTTATCGAACTAATGTTGAATTTTTTAAAAATTTGCATATCACCCGATTAAATTCTTATTAGCGCAGTTTGATAGACATCACTGCCCTATGCCTATATAAAAAGTTACATATCGCTGGAATCATTTTCCAGCGAGTATCAGCTTATTCGTGCTGTAAGAGTGAAGACAAGCAGGTTTTGATTAAAAAACACGAAAAAATTCACTTTTTGCAAAATTTCACGGAAACGTTATTTTCGTGTTTTACACACACAAACGCTATCAGATGAAGCTATTTGAGTGTATTTAAGTGTATTTCGTTATATGGCACATAATTTAACGCAGAGTTTATTAATGACACTAGCAATACATAGTACAGTGCTTTCTAGTTAGGAAGGTGACCCTGAAGGTTGAACTGAATCCACACCCTTCAGGTTCATGTTCCCTCGTTAGGGAGGATGAACCTGAAGGTTGAACTGACTCCACACCCTTCAGGTTCATGTACCCTAGTTATGGACGATGATGCTCAAGGCAGAACGAATTCGCCAGCCGATCAACCTTGAGCATCAACCTCCCTCTAAATGAAAGTCGCTATTTTTGTACCTTGAGGGTCATTTACCTTCAGAAAATAATAAATAAGTAACAGAAACTTGACTATGTATAAGGATGAAAATTGAATACAGGGCGCTGTTATCGAACTAATGTTGATTTGTTTTAAAATTTCCATATCAACCGATTAATTTCTTATTAGCACTGTTTGATACATATCAATGCCCTATGACTATATAAAAAGTTTGATATCGCTGGAATCATTGTCCAGCGAGTATCAGCGTAATGGTGCTGTAAGAGTGAAAACAAGCAGATTTTGACTAAAAAACACGAAAAAATTCACTTTTTGCAAAATTTCACGGAAACGTTATTTTCGTGTTTTACTCACATTAACGCTATCAGATGAAGCTATTTGAGTGTATTTAAGTGTATTTCGTTATATGGCACATAATTTAACGCAGAGGTTATTAATGAAACCAGCAATACATAGTACAGTTCTTTCTTGTTTGGAAGGTGACCCTGAAGGTTGAACTGAATCCACACCCTTCAGGTTCATGTTCCCTCGTTAAGGAGGATGAACCTGAAGGTTGAATTGACTTCACACTCTTCAGGTTCATGTTCCCTAGTTAGGGATGATGATGCTCAAGGTAGAACGAATTCGCCAGCCGATCTACCACCTTGAGCATCACCCTCCCTCTAAATGAAAGTCGCTATTTTTGTACTTTGAGGGTCATCTACCTTCAGGAAATATTTAATAAATGAGTAACACAAACATGACTATGTACAAGTATGAAAATTGAATACAGGGCGCTGTTATCGAACTAATGTTGAATTTTTTTAAAATTTCCATATCACCCGATTATGTTCTAATTAGCATAGTTTGATACATATCAATGCCCTATGCCTATATAAAAGGTTTGATATCGCAGGAATCATTTTCCAGCGAGTATCAGCGTATTGTTGCTGTAAGAGTGAAAACAAGCAGATTTTGACTAAAAAACACGAAAAAATTCACTTTTTGCAAAATTTCACGGAAACGTTATTTTCGTGTTTTACACACACAAACGCTATCAGATGAAGCTATTTGAGTGTATTTAAGTGTATTTCGTTGTATGACACATAATTAAACGCAGATGTTGTTAAAGAAACCAGCAATACATAGTACAGTGCTTTCTACATTGTTTGGACATTATGTCGTTAGAGGGCGCTGTTATCGAACTAATGTTGAATTTTTTAAAAATTTGCATATCACCCGATTAAGTCCTTATTAGCGCAGTTTGATAGATATCAATGCCCTATGCCTATATAAAAAGTTTGATATCACTGGAATCATTTTCCAGCGAGTTTCAGCGTATTGTTGCTGTAAGAGTGAAAACAAGCAGATTTTGATTAAAACACGAAAAAATTCACTTTTTGCAAAATTTCACGGAAACGTTCTTTTCTTGTGTTACATACACAAACGCTATCAGATGAAGCTATTTGAGTGTATTTAAGTGTATTTCGTTATAAGGTACATAATTTAACGCAGAGGTTATTAATGAAACCAGCAATACATAGTACAGTGCATTCTTGTTTGGAAGGTAACCCTGAAGGTTGAACTGAATCCACACCCTTCAGGTTCATGTTCCCTCGTTAGGGAGGATGAACCTGAAGGTTGAACTGACTTCACACCCTTTAGGTTCATGTTCCCTAATTAGGGATGATGATGCTCAGGGTAGAACGAAGTCGCCAGCCGATTTACCTTGAGCATCACCCTCCCTCTAAATGAAAGTCGCTATTTTTGTACCTTGAGGGTCATCTACCTTCAGGAAATATTTAATAAATGAGTAACACAAACATGACTATGTACAAGTATGAAAATTGAATACAGGGCGCTGTTATCGAACTAATGTTGAATTTTTTTAAAATTTCCATATCACCCGATTAAGTTCTTATTAGCATAGTTTGATACATATCAATGCCCTATGCCTATATAAAAGGTTTGATATCACTGGAATCATTTTCCAGCGAGTATCAGCGTATTGTTGCTGTAAGAGTGAAAACAAGCAGATTTTGACTAAAAAACACGAAAAAATTCACTTTTTGCAAAATTTCACGGAAACGTTATTTTCGTGTTTTACACACACAAACGCTATCAGATGAAGCTATTTGAGTGTATTTAAGTGTATTTCGTTGTATGACACATAATTTAACGCAGATGTTGTTAAAGAAACCAGCAATACATAGTACAGTGCTTTCTGCATTGTTTGGACATTATGTCGTTAGAGGGCGCTGTTATCGAACTAATGTTGAATTTTTTAAAAATTTGCATATCACCCGATTAAGTCCTTATTAGCGCAGTTTGATAGATATCAATGCCCTATGCCTATATAAAAAGTTTGATATCACTGGAATCATTTTCCAGCGAGTATCAGCGTATTCGTTGCTGTAAGAGTGAAAACAAGCAGATTTTGATTAAAACACGAAAAAATTCACTTTTTGCAAAATTTCACGGAAACGTTCTTTTCTTGTGTTTACATACACAAACGCTATCAGATGAAGCTATTTGAGTGTATTTAAGTGTATTTCGTTATATGGTACATAATTTAACGCAGAGGTTATTAATGAAACCAGCAATACATAGTACAGTGCATTCTAGGTAACCCTGAAGGTTGAACTGAATCCACATAGTACAGTGAACTGACTTCACACCCTTGTTCATGGTCCCTAGTTAGGGATGATGAGGCTCAAGGTAGAACGAAGTCGCCAGCCGATCTACCTTGAGCATCACCCTCCCTCTAAATGAAAGTCGCTATTTTTGTACCTTGAGGGTCATCTACATTCAGGAAATATTATTAAATGAGTAACACAAACATGACTATGTACAAGTATGAAAATTGAATACAGGGCGCTGTCACTAAACTAATTTTGATTTTTTTTAAATTTCCATATCATCCGATTAAGTTAACATAGTTTGATACATATCAATGCCCTATGCCTATATAAAAAGTTTGGTATCACTGGAATCTATTAGCATAGTGTGATACATATCAATGCCCTATGCCTATATAAAAAGTTTGGTATCACTTTAATCATTTTCCAGCGAGTATCAGCGTATTGTTTCTGTAAGAGTGAAAACAAGCAGATTTTGACAAAAAAACACGAAAAAATTCACTTTTTGCAAAATATTACGGAAACGTTATTTTCGTGTTTTACACACACAAACGCTATCAGATGAAGCTATTTGAGCGTATTTAAGTGTATTTCGTTATATGGCACATAATTTAACGCAGAGCTTATTAATGAAACCAGCAATACATAGTACAGTGCTTTCTTGTTTGGAAGGTGACCCTGAAGGTTGAACTGAATCCACACCCTTCAGGTTCATGTTCCCTCGTTAGGGAGGATGAACCAGAAGGTTGAACTGACTTCACACCCTTCAGGTTCATGTTCCCTAGTTAGGGATGATGAGGCTCAAGGTAGAACGAAGTCGCCAGCCGATCTACCTTGAGCATCACCCTCCCTCTAAATGAAAGTCGCTATTTTTGTACCTTGAGGGTCATTTACCTTCAGGAAATATTTAATAAATGAGTAACACAAACATGACTATCTACAAGTAAGAAAATTGAATACAGGGCGCTGTTATCGAACTTATGTTGATTTTTTTTTTAAATTTCCATATCATCCGATTAAGTTCTTATTAGCATAGATTGATACATATCAATGCCCTATGCCCATATAAAAAGATTGATATCACTGGAATTATTTTCCAGCGAGTATCAGCGTATTGTTGCTGTAAGAGTGAAAACAAGCAGATATTGACTAAAAAACACGAAAAAATTCACTTTTTGCAAAATTTCACGGAAACGTTATTTTCTTGTTTTACACACACAAACGCAATCAGATGAAGCTATTTGAGTGTATTTAAGTGTATTTCGTTGTATGGAACATAACTTAACGCAGAGGTTGTTAAAGAAACCAGCAATACATAGTACAGTGATTTCTGCCTTGTTTGGATATTATGTAATTATAGGGCGCTGTTATCGAACTAATGTTAAATTTTTTTAAAATTTGCATATCACCCGATTAAATTCTTATTAGCGCAGTTTGATAGACATCACTGCCCTATGCCTATATAAAAAGTTACATATCGCTGGAATCATTTTCCAGCGAGTATCAGCGTATTCGTGCTGTAAGAGTGAAGACAAGCAGGTTTTGATTAAAAAACACGAAAAAATTCACTTTTTGCATAATTTCACGGAAACGTTATTTTCGTGTTTTACACACACAAACGCTATCAGATGAAGCTATTTGAGTGTATTTAAGTGTATTTCGTTATATGGCACATAATTTAACGCAGAGTTTATTAATGACACTAGCAATACATAGTACAGTGCTTTCTAGTTAGGAAGGTGACCCTGAAGGTTGAACTGAATCCACACCCTTCAGGTTCATGTTCCCTCGTTAGGGAGGATGAACCTGAAGGTTGAAATGACTCCACACCCTTCAGGTTCATGTACCCTAGTTATGGACGATGATGCTCAAGGCAGAACGAATTCGCCAGCCGATCAACCTTGAGCATCAACCTCCCTCTAAATGAAAGTCGCTATTTTTGTACCTTGAGGGTCATTTACCTTCAGAAAATAATAAATAAGTAACAGAAACTTGACTATGTATAAGGATGAAAATTGAATACAGGGCGCTGTTATCGAACTAATGTTGATTTGTTTTAAAATTTCCATATCAACCGATTAATTTCTTATTAGCACTGTTTGATACATATCAATGCCCTATGACTATATAAAAAGTTTGATATCGCTGGAATCATTGTCCAGCGAGTATCAGCGTAATGGTGCTGTAAGAGTGAAAACAAGCAGATTTTGACTAAAAAACACGAAAAAATTCACTTTGCAAAATTTCACGGAAACGTTATTTTCGTGTTTTACTCACATTAACGCTATCAGATGAAGCTATTTGAGTGTATTTAAGTGTATTTCGTTATATGGCACATAATTTAACGCAGAGGTTATTAATGAAACCAGCAATACATAGTACAGTTCTTTCTTGTTTGGAAGGTGACCCTGAAGGTTGAACTGAATCCACACCCTTAAGGTTCATGTTCCCTCGTTAAGGAGGATGAACCTGAAGGTTGAATTGACTTCACACTCTTCAGGTTCATGTTCCCTAGGTAGGGATGATGATGCTCAAGGTAGAACGAATTCGCCAGCCGATCTACCACCTTGAGCATCACCCTCCCTCTAAATGAAAGTCGCTATTTTTGTACTTTGAGGGTCATCTACCTTCAGGAAATATTTAATAAATGAGTAACACAAACATGACTATGTACAAGTATGAAAATTGAATACAGGGCGCTGTTATCGAACTAATGTTGAATTTTTTTAAAATTTCCATATCACCCGATTATGTTCTAATTAGCATAGTTTGATACATATCAATGCCCTATGCCTATATAAAAGGTTTGATATCGCAGGAATCATTTTCCAGCGAGTATCAGCGTATTGTTGCTGTAAGAGTGAAAACAAGCAGATTTTGACTAAAAAACACGAAAAAATTCACTTTTTGCAAAATTTCACGGAAACGTTATTTTCGTGTTTTACACACACAAACGCTATCAGATGAAGCTATTTGAGTGTATTTAAGTGTATTTCGTTGTATGACACATAATTAAACGCAGATGTTGTTAAAGAAACCAGCAATACATAGTACAGTGCTTTCTGCATTGTTTGGACATTATGTCGTTAGAGGGCGCTGTTATCGAACTAATGTTGAATTTTTTAAAAATTTGCATATCACCCGATTAAGTCCTTATTAGCGCAGTTTGATAGATATCAATGCCCTATGCCTATATAAAAAGTTTGATATCACTGGAATCATTTTCCAGCGAGTTTCAGCGTATTGTTGCTGTAAGAGTGAAAACAAGCAGATTTTGATTAAAACACGAAAAAATTCACTTTTTGCAAAATTTCACGGAAACGTTCTTTTCTTGTGTTACATACACAAACGCTATCAGATGAAGCTATTTGAGTGTATTTAAGTGTATTTCGTTATAAGGTACATAATTTAACGCAGAGGTTATTAATGAAACCAGCAATACATAGTACAGTGCATTCTTGTTTGGAAGGTAACCCTGAAGGTTGAACTGAATCCACACCCTTCAGGTTCATGTTCCCTCGTTAGGGAGGATGAACCTGAAGGTTGAACTGACTTCACACCCTTTAGGTTCATGTTCCCTAATTAGGGATGATGATGCTCAGGGTAGAACGAAGTCGCCAGCCGATTTACCTTGAGCATCACCCTCCCTCTAAATGAAAGTCGCTATTTTTGTACCTTGAGGGTCATCTACCTTCAGGAAATATTTAATAAATGAGTAACACAAACATGACTATGTACAAGTATGAAAATTGAATACAGGGCGCTGTTATCGAACTAATGTTGAATTTTTTTAAAATTTCCATATCACCCGATTATGTTCTAATTAGCATAGTTTGATACATATCAATGCCCTATGCCTATATAAAAGGTTTGATATCGCAGGAATCATTTTCCAGCGAGTATCAGCGTATTGTTGCTGTAAGAGTGAAAACAAGCAGATTTTGACTAAAAAACACGAAAAAATTCACTTTTTGCAAAATTTCACGGAAACGTTATTTTCGTGTTTTACACACACAAACGCTATCAGATGAAGCTATTTGAGTGTATTTAAGTGTATTTCGTTGTATGACACATAATTTAACGCAGATGTTGTTAAAGAAACCAGCAATACATAGTACAGTGCTTTCTGCATTGTTTGGACATTATGTCGTTAGAGGGCGCTGTTATCGAACTAATGTTGAATTTTTTAAAAATTTGCATATCACCCGATTAAGTCCTTATTAGCGCAGTTTGATAGATATCAATGCCCTATGCCTATATAAAAAGTTTGATATCACTGGAATCATTTTCCAGCGAGTTTCAGCGTATTGTTGCTGTAAGAGTGAAAACAAGCAGATTTTGATTAAAACACGAAAAAATTCACTTTTTGCAAAATTTCACGGAAACGTTCTTTTCTTGTGTTACATACACAAACGCTATCAGATGAAGCTATTTGAGTGTATTTAAGTGTATTTCGTTATAAGGTACATAATTTAACGCAGAGGTTATTAATGAAACCAGCAATACATAGTACAGTGCATTCTTGTTTGGAAGGTAACCCTGAAGGTTGAACTGAATCCACACCCTTCAGGTTCATGTTCCCTCGTTAGGGAGGATGAACCTGAAGGTTGAACTGACTTCACACCCTTTAGGTTCATGTTCCCTAATTAGGGATGAGGATGCTCAGGGTAGAACGAAGTCGCCAGCCGATTTACCTTGAGCATCACCCTCCCTCTAAATGAAAGTCGCTATTTTTGTACCTTGAGGGTCATCTACCTTCAGGAAATATTTAATAAATGAGTAACACAAACATGACTATGTACAAGTATGAAAATTGAATACAGGGCGCTGTCACTAAACTAATTTTGATTTTTTTTAAATTTCCATATCATCCGATTAAGTTCTTATTAGCATAGTTTGATACATATCAATGCCCTATGCCTATATAAAACGTTTGGTATCACTGGAATCATTTTCCAGCGAGTATCAGCGTATTGTTTCTGTAAGAGTGAAAACAAGCAGATTTTGACTAAAAAACACGAAAAAAATCACTTTTTGCAAAATTTCACGGAAACGTTATTTTCGTGTTTTACACACACAAACGCTATCAGATGAAGCTATTTGAGTGTATTTAAGTGTATTTCGTTGTATTACACATAATTTAACGCAGATGTTGTTAAAGAAACCAGCAATACATAGTACAGTGCTTTCTGCATTGTTTGGACATTATGTCGTTAGAGGGCGCTGTTATCGAACTAATGTTGAATTTTTTAAAAATTTGCATATCACCCGATTAAGTTCTTATTAGCGCAGTTTGATAGATATCAATGCCCTATGCGTATATAAAAAGTTACATATCGCTCGAATCATTTTCCAGCGAGTATCAGCGTTTTCGTTCTGAAAGAGTGAAAACAAGCAGGTTTTGACTAAAAAACACGAAAAAATTCACTTTTTGCAAAATTTCACGGAAACGTTATTTTCGTGTTTTACACACACAAACGCTACCAGATGAAGTTATTTGAGTGTATTAAAGTGTATTTCGTTATATGGCACATAATTTAACGCAGAGTTTATTAATGAAACTAGCAATACATGGTACAGTGCTTTCTTGTTAGGAAGGTGACCCTGAAGGTTGAACTGAATCCACACCCTTCAGGTTCATGTTCCCTCGTTAGGGAGGATTAACCCGAAGGTTGAACTGACTCCACACCCTTCAGGTTCATGTTCCCTAGTTAGGGACGATGATGCTCAAGGTAGAACGAATTCGCCAGCCGATCAAACTTGAGCATCAACCTCCCTCTAAATGAAAGTCGCTATTTTTGTACCTTGAGGGTCATCTACCTTCAGGAAATAATAAATAAGTAACACAAACATGACTATGTACAAGGATGAAAATTGAATACAGGGCGCTGTTATCGAACATGTTGATTTTTTTTAAAATTTCCATATCAACCGATTAAGTTCTTATTAGCACAGTTTATATATATCAATGCCCTATGCCTACATAAAAAGTTTGGTATCGCTGGAATCATTTTCCAGCGAGTATCAGCGTATTGGTTCTGTAAGAGTGAAAACAAGCAGATTTTGACTAAAAAACTCGAAAAAATTCACTTTTTGCAAAATTTCACGGAAACGTTATTTTCGTGTTTTACACACACAAACGCTATCAGCTGAAGCTATTTGAGAGTATTTAAGTGTATTTCGTTATATGGCACATAATTTAACGCAGAGGTTATTAATGAAACCAGCAATACATAGTACAGTGCTTTCTTGTTTGGAAGGTGACCCTGAAGGTTGTACTGAATCCACACCCTTCAGGTTCATGTTCCCTAGTTAGGGAGGATGAACCTGAAGGTTGAACTGACTTCACACCCTTCAGGTTCATGTTTCCTTGTTAGGGATGATGATGCTCAAGGTAGAACGAAGTCGCCAGCCGATCTACCTTGAGCATCACCCTCCCACTAAATGAAAGTCGCTATTTCTGTACCTTGAGGGTCATCTACCTTCAGGAAATATTTAATAAATGAGTAACACAAACATGACTATGTACAAGTATGAAAATTGAATACAGGGCGCTGTTATCGAACTAATGTTGATTTTTTTTTAAATTTCCATATCAACCGATTAAGTTCTTATTAGCATAGTTTGATACATATCAATGCCCTATGCCTATATAAAAAGTTTGATATCACTGTAAACATTTTCCAGCGGGTATCAGCGTATTGTTTCTGTAAGAGTGAAAACAAGCAGATTTTGACTAAAAAACACGAAAAAATTCACTTTTTGCAAAATTTCACGGAAACGTTATTTTCGTGTTTTACACACACAAACGCTATCAGATGAAGCTATTTGAGTGTATTTAAGTGTATTTCGTTATATGGCACATAATTTAACGCAGAGTTTATTAATGAAACTAGCAATACATAGTACAGTGCTTTCTTGTTAGGAAGGTGACCCTGAAAGTTGAACTGAATCCACACCCTTCAGGTTCATGTTCCCTCGTTAGGGAGATGAACCTGAAGGTTGAACT
Source organism: Typopeltis vanoorti (assembly GCF_054136105.1). Lineage (NCBI taxonomy): Eukaryota > Metazoa > Arthropoda > Arachnida > Uropygi > Thelyphonidae > Typopeltis > Typopeltis vanoorti. Next base: position 880,087 of record NC_143571.1, read on the forward strand.
GACTCCACACCCTTCAGTTCCATGTTCCCTAGTTAGAGACGATGATGCTCAAGGTAGAACGAATTCGCCAGCCGATCAACCTTGAGCATCAACCTCCCTCTAAATGAAAGTCGCTATTTTTATACCTTGAGTGTCACTACCTTCAGGAAATAATAAATAAGTAACACAAACATGACTATGTACAAGGATGAAAATTGAATACAGGGCGCTGTTATCGAACTAATGTTGATTTTTTTTAAAATTTCCATATCAACCGATTAAATTCTTATTAGCACAGTTTGATACATATCAATGCCCTATGCCTATATAAATATATATATAAATCTTGCTATCTTTAGTAATGAAACAAATAAATAAATAAATAAATATGTATATATATATAATATAAAAAGCAGAAAATATGATGATAATATGAAACTTAAATAATATTATGCAGAGAACAATCATAATAATGTTAACATAAGAAGAGTAAGATATAGACGGTCGGGATGATGACCCTGAAGGGTGTCGCAAACATACGTGTATATGTTCGCGTCCTGGGCGACGGAGTTTTGTCTTTAACTTTCCGACTTCCTTGAGGCTCATGATCCCTCCTTCTCGGTGCACTTGCCGATGCCGTCTGACTGCTGGCGTGCTTCGGCATAGGTGCACGTACTCAGTGCCGTTTCGAAGTGCTATTGCTGCGTATCGCAGCAATAGCACTTAAAAATTTGGCAATGTTTAGTTGATTGACAGATAAGTATATGGCATAGGAGGAAAACACCAACACGACATTGGCATTTTCATTGCCGTACTAGTGGTTGACTTTAACGAATGGTTATTTGCGATGTGCGACAGATCCGCCTCTTCATATACTGTTACCATTGGACTGTTTTCTCCTGAAATGGACCAATGATGCTAAAGCCTTTCGCAGTTCTATACTAGGAGGAGAGGTCCTCTTGCAGGACGGAGGAGATTAAAGACTAATGAATGTCTCGTCGACGGAGTGACCCACGGCAGGAGCACGCACCCGGCAAGCAAGCACAGGCAGTGATGAGCCATAAGGCGAGCCGCCAGTAAGTGCAGTAAGAATTCCGCCCTAATAAATAAATAGTGAAATGGTAACGAGAAAAATAAATGAAAAAGAATTCTAATACGAATTCAAATTGAAAAGTGGAGGTGATGGTGGTGGTGGTAATGTTGGTGATGGTGGTTGTAGTAGTGGCGATGGTGGTGGTAGTAATAAGAGAATGAATGCCGATAATGGTGAGTTGCGGTGTCGTGACGGTCACGTGGACACCTGGTTTCCTCCAGCCTCTCCGTAACGTTTCCCAGGTATGGTCCGTTGATCTACAACGCCCAACTCCCGTCGCAGCGCTCTGCACGTGAATTCGTCTGAGCAAGCGGCTTCTGGAGATGCATTTCTAACCAACGAATTTGCTGCCTCTGCGACCGAGCGCCAAGATTTCTAACGAAGTCGAAGCCGACGTCCGTGCGATGCACGGGATGGGGTCGTGGCGAACCGCTCCTCAGAACGAGGTCTGTACGAATCGGTAAGCGAGTACCGCGGTGCTTCGCGAGACGGAGCACACCGACTGGGATGCAGTCGAAACTCTGAGAAGCGAACGCGGTGGTTCGTATTCTGACTGGGAGATTTGTCTCCTCTGAGAGACACTTTCCCTGGCAACGCATGTTCGGAGCATTTCCGTGTCCTTCCCGCTCCGGAAAACTGATGAAAAACTAGGACGGGAACGAATAAATTGTATCCAGAGCATTTCCGTGCCCTGACGAGATTGGAAAATTATTCGTGGAGCATTTCCGTGTCCTGACGAGATTGGAAAGTTAAACATGGAGCATTTCCTTGTTCTGACGAGATTGGAAAGTTACACATGGAGCATTTCCGTGTCCTGACGAGATTGTAAAGTTCTACGTGGAGCATTTCCGTGTCCTGACGAGATTAGAAAGTTACACATGCAGCATTTCCGTGCCCTGCAAGATTGGAAAGTTATACATGGAACATTTCCGTGTACTGTTAAGCGTTGAAATTTATACCTGGAGCATTGCCGTGTAATGTTCAGCATTGAAAGTTAAACATCCAGCATTTCCGTGTCCTGGTGAGTGTGGGAAAGATACATGCAACGTTTCTGTTTCCGGTGAGTTTGGAAAGTTATACATGGAGCATATCCGTGTCCTGATCAGTGTGCAATGTTATACCTGCAGCATTTCTATGTCCAGATGAGCATTGAAAATTATTCATGGAGCATTTCCGTGTACTGATGAGCGATGGAAGTTAAACATCCAGCATTTCCGTATCTTGAGTATGGAAAGTTATATATGCAGCATTTCCATGTCCCTGTGAATTTGGAAAGTTATACATGGGGATTTTCATGTCCTGATCAGTGTGGAAAGTTATACCTGCAGCATTTCTGTGCCCTGATGAGTGTTGAAAGTTTTCCATGCAGCATTTTTGTGTCCTGATGAGTGTTGAAAGTTTTCCATGCAGCATTTCTATGTCCTGATGAGGGTTGAAAGTTTTCATGCAGCATTTCTGTGTACTGATGAGCGTTGAAAGTTATACATGGAGCATTTTCGTGTACTGATGAGCGTTGAAAGTTATACATGGAGCATTTCCGTTTCCTGATCAGTGTGGAAAGTTATACATGCAGCACTTCTCTGTCGCAGTGAGTGTGGAAACTTACACATGCAGCAGTTCGGTGCATTGATCACCATGGAAAGTTATTCATGCAGCATTTCCAAGTCCCGATGAGCATTGAAAGCCCTAAATGATTAATAATTATTCATGATTCCAGACTGATAAATAAATGTTAATGTGATTTTATGTATTTTCAATATATAGTTTTCATCCTTTACCATTGTCATGCTATGTTATTCGTCTATTATACACTTCCTATAGGCAGATGACTTTCAAGGACACGAAAAAAGCAACTTTACTATAAGGGAGGGTGATGTTGAAGGTAGTTCGGTTAGCGACTACGTTCTACCTTGAACATCATCATCCCTACCGAGGGAACTTGACCCTGAAGGCAGTGGAGTCAGTTCAACCTTGAGGGTCACCTTCCCTAGATTTCAATCCGTGTCTGATAATTATATTCTGTACAGATATGCACCCATTCAACTTTCCAATGTTTTCTAATAAGAGTCTTGTCGTGCGGAGGATATGTACCAATCCTTACATTTCGGATATTTCATGAATATTTATCAATCTGTCAGATAATTTTATTCACTTTCGATGGACGGACTATTTGTAATCTATTTTCCGTGTATAATATTAACCGTTAACCATTGCCATGCTTATGGTACTCATCTATTAAATATTTCCTGAAGGTAGATGACCCTCAAGGTACAAAAATAGCGACTTTCATATAGATGGAGGGTGATGCTCAAGGTACATTGGCTGGCAAACGAGATCTCCCTTGAGCATCATCGTCCCTAAAGAGGGCACATGATCCAGAAGGTAGTGGATTCAGATCAACCTTGAGGTTCAACTTTCCTTGATTTCAATCCGTGTCTGATAATTATATTCTCTACAGATATGCACCCATTCAACTTTCCAATGTTTTCTAATAAGAGTCTTGTGCGGAGGATATGTATCAATCCTTATATTTCGGATATTTCATGTATATTTATCAATCCGTCCGATAATTTTATTCACTTTCGATCGACGAACTATTTGTAATTTATTTTCCGTGTATAATTTTCATTGTTAACTATTGCCCTTCTTGTGGTACTCATCTATTAAATATTTCTGAAGGTAGATGACCCTCAAGGTACAAAAATAGCGACTTTCATATAGAGGGAGGGTGAAGCTCAAGGTACATCGGCTGGAGACCGCGAAGTACCTTGAGCATCATCGTACCTAAAGAGGGCACATGACCCAGAAGGTAGTGGAATCAGATCAACCTTGAGGTTCACCTTCCCAAGATTTCAATCCGTGTCTGATAATTATATTCTGTACAGATATGCACCCATTCAACTTTCCAATGTTTTCTAATAAGAGTCTTGTCGTGCGGAGGATATGTACCAATCCTTACATTTCGGATATTTCATGAATATTTATCAATCTGTCAGATAATTTTATTCACTTTCGATGGACGGACTATTTGTAATCTATTTTCCGTGTATAATATTAACCGTTAACCATTGCCATGCTTATGGTACTCATCTATTAAATATTTCCTGAAGGTAGATGACCCTCAAGGTACAAAAATAGCGACTTTCATATAGATGGAGGGTGATGCTCAAGGTACATTGGCTGGCAAACGAGATCTCCCTTGAGCATCATCGTCCCTAAAGAGGGCACATGATCCAGAAGGTAGTGGATTCAGATCAACCTTGAGGTTCAACTTTCCTTGATTTCAATCCGTGTCTGATAATTATATTCTCTACAGATATGCACCCATTCAACTTTCCAATGTTTACTAATAAGAGTGTTGTGCGGAGGATATGTATCAATCCTTATATTTCGGATATTTCATGTATATTTATCAATCCGTCCGATAATTTTATTCACTTTCAATCGACGAACTATTTGTAATATATTTTCCATGTACAATTTTCATTGTTAACCATTGCCATTCTTGTGGTACTCATCTATTAAATATTTCCTTAAGGTAGATGACCCTCAAGGTACAAAAATAGCGACTTTCATATAGAGGGAGTGTGATGCTCAAGGTACATCGGCTGGTAACCGCATTCAACCTTGAGCATCATCGTCCCTAAAGAGGGAACATGACCCTGAAGGTTGTGGAGTCAGATAAACCTTGAGGGTCACCTTCCCAAGATTTCAATCCATGTCTGATAATTATATTCTTTACAGATATACACCCATTCAACTTTCCAATGTATTCTAATAAGAGTCTTGTCGTGCAGAGGATATGTACCAATCCTTATATTTTGGATATTTCATGAATATTTATCAATCTGTCCGATAATTTTATTCACTTTCGATGGACGGACTATTTGTAATCTATCTACCGTGTATAATATTCACCGTTAACCATTGCCATCCTTATGGTACTCATCTACTAATATTTCCTAATGGTAGATGAGCCTCAAGGTACAAAAATAGCAACTTTCTTATAGAGGGAGGGTGATGCTCAAGGTACATCGGCTGTCAAATGCGTTCTAACTTGAGCATCATCGTCCCTAAAGAGGGAATATGATCCTGAAGGTTGTGGAGTAAGTAAAACCTTGTGGGTCACCTTCCCTAGATTTCAATCTGTGTCTGATAAATATATTCTGTACAGATATGCACCCATTCAACTTTCCAATGTTTTCTAATAAGAGTCTTGTCGTGCGGAGGATATGTACCAATCCTTACATTTCGGATATTTCATGAATATTTATCAATCTGTCCGATAATTTTATTCACTTTCGATGGACGAACTATTTGTAATCTATTTTTCGTTTATAATTTTCATCGTTAACTATTGCCATTCTTGTGGTCCTCATCTATTAAATATTTGCTTAAGGTAGATGACCCTCAAGGTACAAAAATATCCACTTTCATATAGAGGGAGGTGATGTTCAAGGCATATCGGCTGGCGACCGTGTTCTACCTTGAGCATCATCGTCCCTAAAGAGGAAACATGACCCTGAAGGTTGTAGAGACAGTTCAACCTTGAAGGTCACCTTCTCTAGATTTCAATCCATGTCTGGTAATTATATTCTCTACAGATATGCACCCTTTCAACTTTCCAATGTTTCCTAATAAGAGTCTTGTCGTGCGGAGGATATGTACCAATCCCTACATTTCGGATATTTCATGCATATTTATCGATCTGCCCGATAATTTTATTCACTTTCGATGGACGGGCTATTTGTAATGTATTTTCCGTGTATAATATTCGTCGTTAACCATTGCCATGGTTGTGGTACTCATCTATTATATATTTTCTGAAGGTAGATGACGCTCAAGGTAGAAAAATAGCGACTTTCATATAGAGGGAGGGTGATGCTCAAGATACATCGGCTGGCGACTGCGTTCTACCTTGAGCATCATCGTCCCTAAAGAGGGAACATGAACCTGAAGGGTGTGGAGTCAGTTGAACCTTGAGGGTCACCTTCCCTACATTTCAATCCGTGTCTCATAATTATATTCTCTACAGATAAGAACCCATTCATCTTTCCATTGTTTTCTAATGAGTCTTGTCGTTCGGAGGATATATACCAATCCCTAAATTTCGGATATTTCATGCATACGAATTAATCTGTCCGAGAAATACAGTCACTTTCGATCGACGGACTGTTTGTAATCTATTTTCTGTATACAATTTTCATCCTTGTACTTTGTCATGCTTATTTTACTCATCTATTATATATTTCCTGAAGGTAGATGACCCTCAATATTCAAAATTACCGACTTTCATATAGAGGGAGGGTGATGCTCAAGGTAGATTGGCTGACAACTGCGTTCTACCTTGAGCATCATCGTCCCTACCAAGGGAACATGATCCTGAAGGTTCTGGAGTCAGTGCGACAGTTCAACCTTGTGGGTCACCTTCCCTAGATTTCAACCCGTGTCTGAAAAATATATTCTGTACGGATAAGCGACAACTCAGCTTTTCAATGTGTTCGTCTTATATTTCTTAATTTTTTCACATTGTCGAGCGGGAAATACGTATCAATCTTTAATTATTCTCATACATCACGAATAATTACCAATCTGTCTGATAATTATAGTCAGTTTCGATAAACGGACCTTGGACGATGTTGAGATTGTGTTCCGCTCAGTCGTGTATTTAATGTAGATATGTGGCTCTCTGGGTACAAAAATAGCGAGCGCAATCGGATGGGAGGTTTAAGCTGAAGTGACTTTTGATGACGACATCGTATTACTTTCTGCTTCACCATCACTATCGATGAGAGATCAATCACAAAGTACTTCGGCTGTTTTATATTCTGGTTATCTTTGCCTGGCTTTCAACTTTGTGGGGGGGGGGGGTGCGTGCTTTGCGTTTATATTACGTGAGACTCTTTGTATATATTTTTGTGTATCGTAATATCTATGTGGTGGATTAAGATTTGTGTGGGTGTATGTGTATTTCTGGTAGTGTTTTTGTTTATGCTTTTCCTGAGTGTGTGGCATTGTGTGTGTTGGTTTATGTGCGCGTCGTTTTGTCTGAATATGTGTACGTATTTTGGGTGGTGGTGTGTGTGGTTTTGTCTGAGTGTTTGTGCGGAGGTGGTGGTGTGTGGCATTGTGTGTGTGTGGTGGATTGTGTGTGCTTTATCTGTGTGTGTGTTTGTGATAGGGATTTTGTGTGGTTTTTTTCTGAGTGTTTGTGTGGCATTATGTGTGTGTGTTAGTGGCAGGGTTTGTGGCATTGTGTGTGTGGTGGTCTCATTCGAGTGTTTGTGGCAGTGTTTGTTGTATTGTCTCTGTGTGGTTGCTATATCTGTGTGTGTGTGCGATCATGGTGTCTGTGTGTGTGGTGGGTTGTGTGTGTGTGTGTGTGGTGGATTATGAGTGGTTTTGTCTGTGTTTGTATTTGTGGTGCGGTTTTTGTGTGGTTTTCTCTGAGTGTGTGTGTGGCATTATGTGTGTGTGTTTGTGGCAGTGTTTTTTGCATTGTCTCTGTGTGGTTGCTATATCTGCGTGTGTGTGCTGTCGTGGTGTCTGTGTGTGGCGGGTTGTGTGTGTCTGTGGTGGATTATGTGTGGTTTTGTCTGTGTGTTTGTATTTGTGGTGGTGTTTTTTTTTGGTTTTTCCTGAGTGTGTGTGGCATTATCTGTGTTTGTTTGTGGCAGTGTTTGTTGCATTGTCTCTGTGTGGTGGCTATATCTGTGTGTGTGTGTGCGATCGTGGTGTCTGAGTGTCGTGGGTTGTGTGTGTTTGTGGTGGATTATGTGTGGTTTTGTCTGTGTGTTTGTATTTGTGGTGGTGTTTTTGTGTGGTTTATTCTGAGTGTGTGTGGCATTATGTGTGTGTGTTTGTGGCAGTGTTTGTTGCATTGTCTCTGTGTGTTTGCTATATCTGTGTGTGTGCGGTCGTGGTGTCTGTGTGTGGTGGGTTGTGTTTGTGCGGTCGTGGTGTCTGTATGTGGTGGATTATGTGTGGTTTTTTCTGTGTGTTTGTATTTGTGGTGGTGGTTTTGTGTGGTTTTCTCTGAGTTTTTGTCTGTGGCATTATGTGTGTGTGGTTGTGGCAGTGTTTTTTGCATTGTCTCTGTGCAGTTGCTATATCTGTGTGTATGGGTTCGTGGTGTCTGAGTGTGGTGGGTTGTGTGTGTGTGTGTGTGTGTGTGTGTGTGTGTGTGTGTGTGTGTGTGTGTGTGTGTGTGTGTGTGTGCCATATCAACCGATTAATTTCTTATTAGCGGTGATTGATACAAATCAATGCTCTATGCCTACATAAAAAGTTTGATATCGCTGGAAATATTTTCCAGCGAGTTTCAGCGTATTGGTGCTGTAAGAGTGAAAATAAGCAGATTTTGACTAAAAAACACGAAATATTTCACTTTTTGCAAAATTTCACGGAAACGTTATTTTTGTGTTTTACACACACAAATGCCATCAGATGAGGCTATTTGAGTGAAATGAAGTATATTTCGTTATATCGCACATAAGTTAACGCAGATGTTGTTAAAGAAACCAGCAATACCCAGAACAGTGCTTTCTGCATTGTTTGGACATTATTTCATTAGAGGGCGCTGTTATCGAACTAATGTTGAATTTTTTCAAAATTTCAATATCACCCGATTAAGTTCTTATTAGCACAATTTGATATATAACAATTCCCTATGCCTACATAAAAAGTTTCATATCGCTGGAATCATTTTCCAGCGAGTATCATCGTATTGGTGCTGTAAGAGTGAAAACAAGCAGGTTTTGACTAAAAAACACGAAAAAATTCACTTTTTGCAAAATTTCACTAAAAAGTTATTTTCGTGTTTTACACACACAAACGCTATCAGGTGAAGCTATTTGAGTGTATTTAAGTGTATTTCGTTATATGGCACATAATTTAACGCAGAGGTTATTAATGAAACCAGCAATACATAGTACAGTGTTTTCTTCTTTGGAAGGTGACACTGAAGGTTGAACTGAATCCACACCCTTCAGGTTCATGTTCCCTCGTTAGGGAGGATGAACCTGAAGGTTGATCTGTCTTCACACCCTTTAGGTTCATGTTCCCTAGTTAGGGATGATGATGCTCAAGGTACAACGAAGTCGCCAGCCGATCTACCTTGAGCATCACCCTCAATCTAAATGAAAGTCGCTATTTTTGTACCTTGAGAGTCATCTACCTTCAGGAAATATTTAATAAATGATTAACACAAACATGACTATGTACAAGTATGAAAATTGAATACAGGGCGCTGTTATCGAACTAATGTTGATTTTTTTAAAATTTCCATATCATCCGATTAAGTTCTTATTAGCATAGTTTGATACATATCAATGCCCTATGCCCATATAAAAAGTTTGATATCACTGGATTCATTTTCCAGCCAGTATCAGCGTATTGTTACTGTAAGAGTGAAAACAAGCAGATTTTGACTAAAAAACACGAAAAAATTCACTTTGCAAAATTTCACGGAAACGTTATTTTCGTGTTTTACACACACAAACGCTATCATATGAAGCTATTTGAGTGTATTTAAGTGTATTTCGTTGTATGGCACATAATTTAACGCAGATGTTGTTAAAGAAACCAGCAATACATAGTACAGTGCTTTCTGCCTTGTTTGGATATTATGTCGTTAGAGGGCGATGTTATCGAACTAATGTTGAATTTTTTAAAAATTTGCATATCACCCGATTAAGTTCTTATTAGCGCAGTTTGATAGATATCAATGCCCTATGACTATATAAAAAGTTACATATCGCTCGAATCATTTTCCAGCGAGTATCAGCGAATTCGTGCTGTAAGAGTGAAAACAAGCAGGTTTTGTCTAAAAAACACGAAAAAATTCACTTTTTGCAAAATTTCACGGAAACGTTATTTTCGTGTTTTACACACACAAACGCTATCAGATGAAGCTATTTGAGTGTATTTAAGTGTATTTCGTTATATGGCACATAATTTAACGCAGAGGTTATTAATGAAACCAGCAATACATAGTACAGTGCTTTCTTGTTTGGAAGGTGACCCTGAAGGTTGAACTGAATCCACACCCTTCAGGTTCATGTTCCCTAGTTAGGGACGATGACGCTCAAGGTAGAACGAATTCGCCAGCCGATCAACCTTGAGCATCAACCTCCCTCTATATGAAAGTCGCTATTTTTGTACCTTGAGGGTCATCTACCTTCAGGAAATATTTAATAAATGAGTAACACAAACATGACTATGTACAAGTATGAAAATTGAATACAGGGCGCTGTTATCGAACTAATGTTGATTTTTTTTAAAATTTCCATATCATCCGTTTAAGTTCTTATTAGCATAGTTTGTTATATATCAATGCCCTATGCCTATATAAAAAGTTTGGTATCACTGGAATCATTTTCCAGCGAGTATCACCGTATTGGTTCTGTAAGAGTGAAAACAAGCAGGTTTTGACTAAAAAACAAGAAAAAATTCACTTTTTGCAAAATTTCACGGAAACGTTATTTTCGTGTTGTACACACAAAAACGCTATCAGATGAAGCTATTTGAGTGTATTTAAGTGTATTTCGTTGTATTACACATAATTTAACGCAGATGTTGTTAAAGAAACCAGCAATACATAGTACAGTGCTTTCTGCCTTGTTTGGACATTATGTCGTTAGAGGGCGCTGTTATCGAACTAATATTGAATTTTTTAAAAATTTGCATATCACCCGATTAAGTTCTTATTAGCGCAGTTTGAGAGATATCAATGCCCTATGACTATATAAAAAGTTACATATCGCTCGAATCATTTTCCACAGAGTATCAGCTTATTCTTGCTGTAAGAGTGAAAATAAGCAGGTTTTGACTAAAAAACACGAAAAAATTCACTTTTTGCAAAATTTCACGGAAACGTTATTTTCGTGTTTTACACACACATCCGCTATCAGATGAAGCTATTTGAGTGTATTTAAGTGTATTTCGTTATATGGCACATAATTTAACGCAGAGGTTGTTAAAGAAACCAGCAATACATAGTACAGTGCTTTCTGCCTTGTTTGGACATTATGTCGTTAGAGGGCGCTGTTATAGAACTAATGTTGAATTTTTTAAAAATTTGCATATCACCCGATTAAGTTCTTATTAGCGCAGTTTGATAGATATCACTGCCCTATGCCTATATAAAAAGTTACATATCGCTGGAATCATTTCCAACGAGTATCAGCTTATTCATCCTGTAAGAGTGAAAACAAGCAGGTTTTGACTAAAAAACACGAAAAAATTCACTTTTTGCAAAATTTCACGGAAACGTTATTTTCGTGTTTTACACACACAAACGCTATCAGATGAAGCTATTTGAGTGTATTTAAGTGTATTTCGTTATGTGGCACATAATTTAACGCAGAGGTTGTTAAAGAAACCAGCAATACATAGTACAATGCTTTCTGCCTTGTTTGGATATTATGTCGTTAGAGGGCGATGTTATCGATCTAATGTTGAATTTTTTAAAAATTTGCATATCACCCGATTAAGTTCTTATTAGCGCAGTTTGATATATATCACTGCCCTATGCCTATATAAAAAGTTACATATCGCTCGAATCATTTTCCAGAGAGTATCAGCTGATTCGTGCTGTAAGAGTGAAAATAAGCACGTTTTGACTAAAAAAAAAAAAAAAATTCACTTTTTGCAAAATTTCCCGGAAACGTTATTTTCGTGTTTTACACACACAACCGCTATCAGATGAAGCTATTTGAGTGTATTTAAGTGTATTTCGTTATATGGCACATAATTTAACGCAGAGGTTGTTAAAGAAACCAGCAATACATAGTACAGTGCTTTCTGCCTTGTTTGGATATTATGTCGTTAGAGGGCGATGTTATCGAACTAATGTTGAATTTTTTAAAAATTTGCATATGACCCGATTAAGTTCTTATTAGCGCAGTTTGATATATATCACTGCCCTAAGCCTATATAAAATGTTACATATCGCTCGAATCATTTTCCAGAGTGTATCAGCTTATTCGTGCTGTAAGAGTGAAAATAAGCAGGTTTTGACTAAAAAACACGAAAAAATTCACTTTTTGCAAAATTTAACGGAAACGTTATTTTCGTGTTTTACACACACAAACACTATCAGATGAAGCTATTTGAGTGTATTTAAGTGTATTTCGTTATATGGCACATAATTCAACGCAGAGGTTGTTAATGAAACCAGCAATACATTGTTCAGTGCTTTCTGCCTTGTCTGGACATTATGTCGTTAGAGGGCGCTTTTATCGAACTAATGTTGAATTTTTTAAAAACTTGCATATCACCCGATTAAGTTCTTATTAGCACAGTTTGATAGATATCACTGCCCTATGCCTATATAAAAAGTTACAAATCGCTCGAATCATTTTCCAGCGAGTATCAGCTTATTCGTGCTGTAAGAGTGAAAACAAGCAGGTTTTGACTAAAAAACACGAAAAAATTCACTTTTTTCAAAATTTCACCGAAACGTTATTTTCGTGTTTTACACACATAAACGCTATCAGATGAAGCTATTTGAGTGTATTTAAGTGTATTTCGTTATATGGCACATAATTTAACGCAGAGGTTGTTAAAGAAACCAGCAATACATAGTATAGTGCTTTCTGCCTTGTTTGGACATTATGTCGTTCGAGGGCGCTGTTATCGAACTAATGTTGAATTTTTTAAAAATTTGCATATCACCCGATTAAGTTCTTATTAGCGCAGTTTGATAGATATCAATGCCCTATGCCTATATAAAAAGTTACATATCGCTCGAATCATTTTCCAGCGAGTATCAGCTTATTCGTGCTGTAAGAGTGAAAACAAGCAGGTTTTGACTAAAAAACACGAAAAAATTCACTTTTTGCAAAATTTCACGGAAACGTTATTTTCGTGTTTTACACACACAAACGCTATCAGATGAAGCTATTTGAGTGTATTTAAGTGTATTTCGTTATATGGCACATAATTTAACGCAGAGGTTGTTAAAGAAACCAGCAATACATAGTACAGTGCTTTCTGCCTTGTTTGGACATTATGTCGTTAGAGGGCGCTGTTATAGAACTAATGTTGAATTTTTTAAAAATATGCATATCACCCGATTAAGTTCTTATTAGCGCAGTTTGATAGATATAAATGCCCTATGACTATATAAAAAGTTACATATCGCTGGAATCATTTTCCAGCGAGTATCAGTTTATTCGTCCTGTAAGAGTGAAAACAAGCAGGTTTTGACTAAAAAACACGAAAAAATTAACTTTTTGCAAAATTTCACGGAAACGTTATATTCGTGTTTTATACACACAAACGCCATCAGATGAAGCTATTTGAGTGTATTTAAGTGTATTTCGTTATATGGCACATAATTTAACGCAGAGGTTATTAATGAAACCAGAAATACAGTACAGTGCTTTCTTGTTTGGAAGGTGACCCTGAAGGTTGAACCGAATCCACACCCTTCAGGTTCATGTTCCCTCGTTAGGGAGGATGACCCTGAAGGTTGAACTGACTCCACACCCGTCAGGTTCAGGTTCCCTAGTTAGGGACGATGATGCTCAAGGTAGAACGAATTCGCCAACCGATCTACCTTGAGCCTCACCCTCCCTCTAAATGAAAGTCGCTATTTTTGTACCTTGAGGTTCATCTACCTTCAGGAAATATTTAATAAATGAGTAACACAAACATGACTATGTAAAAGGATGAAAATTGAATTCAGGGCGCTGTTATCGAACTAATGTTGATTTTTTTTTAAATTTCCATATCAAAGGATTAAGTTCTTATTAGCACAGTTTCATACATATCAATGCCCTATGCCTATATAAAAAGTTTGATATCGCTGGAATCATTTTCCAGCGAGTATCAGGGTATTGGTGCTGTAAGAGTGAAAACAAGCAGATTTTGACTAATAAACACGAAAAAATTCACTTTTTGCAAAATTTCACGGAAAGGTTATATTCGTGTTTTACACACACATACGCTATCAGATGAAGCTATTTAATTGTATTTAAGTGTATTTCGCTATATGGCACATAATTTAACGCAGAGGTTATTAATGAAACCAGCAATACACAGTACAGTGCTTTCTTGTTTGGAAGGTGACCCTGAAGGTTGAACTGAATCCAAACCCTTCAGGTTCATGTTCCCTCGTTAGGGTGGATGACCCTGAAGGTTGAACTGACTCCACACCCTTCAGGTTCATGTTCCCTAGTTAGGGACGATGATACTCAAGGTAGAACGAAGTTGCCAACCGATCTACCTTGAGCATCACCCTAACTCTAAATGAAAGTCGCTATTTTTGTACCTTGAAGGCCATCTACCTTCAGGAAATATTTAATAAATGAGTAACACAAACATGACTATGTAAAAGGATGAAAATTGAATACAGGGCGCTGTTATCGAACTAATGTTGATTTTTTTTTAAATTTCCATATCAACCGATTAAGTTCTTATTAGCACAGTTTCATACATATCATTGCCCTATGCCTATATAAAAAGTTTCATATCGCTGGAATCATTTTCCAGCGAATATCAGCGTATTGATTCTGTAAGAGTGAAAACAAGCAGATTTTGACTAAAAAACACGAAAAAATTCACTTTTTGCAAAATTTTACGGAAACGTTATATTCGTGTTTTACACACACAAACGCTATCAGATGAAGATATTTGAGTGTATTTAAGTGTATTTCGTTATATGGCACATAATTTAACGCAGAGGTTATTAATGAAACCAGCAATACATAGTACAGTGCTTTCTTGTTTGGAAGGTGACCCTGAAGGTTGAACTGAATCCACACCCTTCAGGTTCATGTTCCCTCGTTAGGGAGGATGAACCTGAAGGTTGAACTGACTCCACACCCTTTAGGTTCATGTTCCCTAGTTAGGGACGATGATCCTCAAGGTAGAACGAATTCGCCAGCCGATCAACCTTGAGCATCAACCTCCCTCTAAATGAAAGTCGCTATTTTTTTACCTTGAGGGTCATCTACCTTCAGGAAATAATAAGTAAAACAAACATGACTATGTACAAGGATGAAAATTGAATACAGGACGCTGTTATCGAACTAATGTTGATTTTTTTTTAAATTTCCATATCAACCGATTAAGTTCTTATTAGCACAGTTTGATACATATCAATGCCGTATGCCTATATAAAAAGTTTGATATCGCTGGAATCATTTTCCAGCGAGTATCAGCGTATTGGCGCTGTAAGAGTGAAAACAAGCAGATTTTGACTAAAAAACTCGAAAAAATTCGCTTTTTGCAAAATTTCACTTAAACGTTATTTTCGTGCTTTACACACACAAACGCTATCAGATGAAGCTATTTGAGTGTATTTAAGTATATTTCGTTATATGGCACATAATTTAACGCAAAGGTTATTAATGAAACCAGCAATACATAGTACAGTGCTTTCTTGTTTGGAAGGTGACCCTGAAGGTTGAACTGAATCCCCACCCTTCAGGTTCATGTTCCCTCTTTAGGGAGGATGAACCTGAAGGTTGAACTGACTTCACACCCTTCAGGTTCATGTTCCCTAGTTAGGGATGATGATGCTCAAGGTAGAACGAAGTCGCCAGCCGATCTACCTTGAGCATCACCCTCCCTCTAAATGAAAGTCGCTATTTCTGTACCTTGATGGTCATCTACCTTCAGGAAATAAGTAACACAAACATGACTATGTACAAGGATGAAAATTGAATACAGGGCGCTGTTCTCGAACTAATGTGGATTTTTTTTTAAATTTCCATATCATCCGATTAAGTTCTTATTAGCGCAGTTTGATAGATATCAATGCCCTATGCCTATATAAAAAGTTACATATCGCTCGAATCATTTTCCAGCGAGTCTCAGCGTATTCGTGCTGAATGAGTGAAAACAAGCAGGTTTTGACTAAAAAACACGAAAAAATTCACTTTTTGCAAAATTTCACGGAAACGTTATATTCGTGTTTTATACACACAAACGCTATCAGATGAAGCTATTTGAGTGTATTTAAGTGTATTTCGTTATATGGCACATAAATTAACGCAGAGGTTATTAATGAAACCAGCAATACATAGTACAGTGCTTTCTTGTTTGGAAGGTGACCCTGAAGGTTGAACTGAATCCCCACCCTTCAGGTTCATGTTCCCTCTTTAGGGAGGATGAACCTGAAGGTTGAACTGACTTCACACCCTTCAGGTTCATGTTCCCTAGTTAGGGATGATGATGCTCAAGGTAAAACGAAGTCGCCATCCGATCTACCTTGAGCATCACCCTCCCTCTAAATGAAAGTCGCTATTTCTGTACCTTGATGGTCATCTACCTTCAGGAAATAAGTAACACAAACATGACTATGTACAAGGATGAAAATTGAATACAGGGCGCTGTTCTCGAACTAATGTGGATTTTTTTTTAAATTTCCATATCATCCGATTAAGTTCTTATTAGCGCAGTTTGATAGATATCAATGCCCTATGCCTATATAAAAAGTTACATATCGCTCGAATCATTTTCCAGCGAGTCTCAGCGAATTCGTGCTGAATGAGTGAAAACAAGCAGGTTTTGACTAAAAAACACGAAAAAATTCACTTTTTGCAAAATGTCTCGGAAACGTTATTTTCGTGTTTTACACACACAAACGCTATCAGATGAAGCTATTTGAGTGTATTTAAGTGTATTTCGTTACATGGCACATAATTTAATGCAGAGGTTGTTAAAGAAACCAGCAATACATAGTACAGTGCTTTCTGCCTTGTTTGGACATTATGTAGTTATAGGGCGCTGTTATCGAACTAATGTTGAATTTTTTAAAAATTTGCATATCACCCGATTAAGTTCTTATTAGAACTTAATCGGGTGATAGATATCACTTCCCTATGCCTATATAAAAAGTTACATATCGCTGGAATCATTTTCCAGCGAGTATCAGCGTGTTCGTGCTGTAAGAGTGAAAACATGCAGGTTTTGACTAAAAAACACGAAAAAATTCACTTTTTGCATAATTTCACGGAAACGTTATTTTCGTGTTTTACACACACAAACGCTATCAGATGAAGCTATTTGAGTGTATTTAAGTGTATTTCGTTATATGGCACATAATTTAACGCAGAGTTTATTAATGAAACTAGCAATACATAGTACAGTGCTTTCTAGTTAGGGAGGTGACCCTGAAGGTTGAACTGAATCCACACCGTTCAGGTTCATGTTCCCTCGTTAGGGAGGATGAACCTGAAGGTTGAACTGACTCCACACCCTTCAGGTTCATGTACCCTAGTTATGGACGATGATGCTCAAGGTAGAACGAATTCGCCAGCCGATCAACCTTGAGCATCAACCTCCCTCTAAATGAAAGTCGCTATTTTTGTACCTTGAGGGTCATTTACCTTCAGAAAATAATAAATAAGTAACACAAACATGACTATGTATAAGGATGAAAATTGAATACAGGGGGCTGTTATCGAACTAATATTGATTTTTTTTAAAATTTCCATATCAACCGATTAAGTTCTTATTAGCACTGTTTGATACATATCAATGCCCTATGCCTATATAAAAAGTTTGATATCGCTGGAATCATTGTCCAGCGAGTATCAGCCTATTGGTGCTGTAAGAGTGAAAACAAGCAGATTTTGACTAAAAAACACGAAAAAATTCACTTTTTGCAAAATATCACGGAAACGTTATTTTCGTGTTTTACTCACATTATCGCTATCAGATGAAGCTATTTGAGTGTATTTAAGTGTATTTCGTTATATGGCACATAATTTAACGAAGAGGTTATTAATTAAACCAGCAATACATAGTACAGTTCTTTCTTGTTTGGAAGGTAACCCTGAAGGTTGAACTGAATCCACACCCTTCAGGTTCATGTTCCCTCGTTAGGGAGGATGAACCTGAAGGTTGAACTGACTTCACACCCTTCAGGTTCATGTTCCCTAGATAGGGATGATGATGCTCAAGGTAGAACGAAGTCGCCAGCAGATCTACCTTGAGCATCACCCTCCCTCTAAATGAAAGTCGTATTTTTGAACTTTGAGGGTCATCTACCTTCAGGATATATTTAATAAATGAGTAACACAAACATGACTATGTACAAGTATGAAAATTGAATACAGGGCGCTGTTATCGAACTAATGTTGATTTTTTTAAATTTCCATATCATCCGATTATGTTCTTATTAGCACAGTTTGATACATATCAATGCCCTATGCCTATATAAAAGATTTGATATCGCTGGAATCATTTTCCAGCGAGTATCAGCGTATTGTTGCTGTAAGAGTGAAAACAAGCAGATTTTGACTAAAAAACACGAAAAAATGCACTTTGCAAAATTTCACGGAAACGTTATTTTCGTGTTTTACACGCACAAACGCTATCAGATGAAGCTATTTGAGTGTATTTAAGTGTATTTCGTTATATGGCACATAATTTAGCGCAGAGCTTATTAATGAAACCAACAATACATAGTACAGTGCATTCTTGTTTGGAAGGTAACCCTGAAGGTTGAACTGAATCCACACCCTTCAGGTTCATGTTCCCTCGTTAGGGAGGATGAACCTGAAGGTTGAACTGACTTCACACCCTTCAGGTTCATGTTCCCTAGTTAGGGATGATGATGCTCAAGGTAGAACGAAGTCGCCAGCCGATGTACCTTGAGCATCACCCTCCCTCTAAATGAAAGTCGCTATTTTTGTACCGTAAGGGTCATCTACCTTCAGGAAATATTTAATAAATGAGTATCACAAACATGACTATGTACAAGTATGAAAATTGAATACAGGGCGCTGTTATCGAACTAATTTTGATTTTTTTTAAATTTCCATATCATCCGATTAAGTTCTTATTAGCATAGTTTGATACATATCAATGCCCTATGCCTATATAAAAAGTTTAGTATCACTGGAATCATTTTCCAGCGAGTATCAGCGTATTGTTTCTGTAAGAGTGAAAACAAGCAGATTTTGACTAAAAAACACGAAAAAATTCACTTTTTGCAAAATTTCACGGAAACGTTATTTTCGTGTTTTACACACACAAACGCTCTCAGATGAAGCTATTTGAGTGTATTTAAGTGTATTTCGTTATATGGCACATAATTTAACGCAGAGGTTATTAATGAAACCAGCAATACATAGTACAGTGCTTTCTTGTTTGGAAGGTGACCCTGAAGGTTGAACTGAATCCACACCCTTCAGGTTCATGTTCCCTCGTTAGGGACGATGATGCTCAAGGTAGAACGAATTCGCCAGCCGATCAACCTTGAGCATCAACCTCCCTCTATATGAAAGTCGCTATTTTTGTACCTTGAGGGTCATCTACCTTCAGGAAATATTTAATAAATGAGTAACACAAACATGACTATGTACAAGTATGAAAATTGAATACAGGGCGCTGTTATCGAACTAATGTTGATTTTTTTTAAAATTTCCATATCATCCGTTTAAGTTCTTATTAGCATAGTTTGATACATATCAATGCCCTATGCCTATATAAAAAGTTTGGTATCACTGGAATCATTTTCCAGCGAGTATCACCGTATTGGTTCTGTAAGAGTGAAAAGCAGGTTTTGACTAAAAAACAAGAAAAAATTCACTTTTTGCAAAATTTCACGGAAACGTTATTTTCGTCTTGTACACACACAAACGCTATCAGATAAAGCTATTTGAGTGTATTTAAGTGTATTTCGTTGTATTACACATAATTTAACGCAGATGTTGTTAAAGAAACCAGCAATACATAGTACAGTGCTTTCTGCCTTGTTTGGACATTATGTCGTGAGGGCGCTGTTATCGAACTAATATTGAATTTTTTAAAAATTTGCATATCACCCGATTAAGTTCTTCTTAGCACAGTTTGGTAGATATCAATGCCCTATGACTATATAAAAAGTTACATATCGCTCGAATCATTTTCCACAGAGTATCAGCTTATTCTTGCTGTAAGAGTGAAAATAAGCAGGTTTTGACTAAAAAACACGAAAAAATTCACTTTTTGCAAAATTTCACGGAAACGTTATTTTCGTGTTTTACACACACATCCGCTATCAGATGAAGCTATCTGAGTGTATTTAAGTGTATTTCGTTATATGGCACATAATTTAACGCAGAGGTTGTTAAAGAAACCAGCAATACATAGTACAGTGCTTTCTGCCTTGTTTGGACATTATGTCGTTAGAGGGCGCTGTTATAGAACTAATGTTGAATTTTTTAAAAATTTGCATATCACCCGATTAAGTTCTTATTAGCGCAGTTTGATAGATATCACTGCCCTATGCCTATATAAAAAGTTACATATCGCTCGAATCATTTTCCAGCGAGTATCAGCTTATTCGTGCTGTAAGAGTGAAAACAAGCAGGTTTTGACTAAAAAACACGAAAAAATTCACTTTTTGCAAAATTTCACGGAAACGTTATTTTCGTGTTTTACACACACAAACGCTATCAGATGAAGCTATTTGAGTGTATTTAAGTGTATTTCGTTATATGGCACATAATTTAACGCAGAGGTTGTTAAAGAAACCAGCAATACATAGTACAGTGCTTTCTGCCTTGTTTGGACATTATGTCGTTAGAGGGCGCTGTTATAGAACTAATGTTGAATTTTTTAAAAATATGCATATCACCCGATTAAGTTCTTATTAGCGCAGTTTGATAGATATAAATGCCCTATGACTATATAAAAAGTTACATATCGCTGGAATCATTTTCCAGCGAGTATCAGTTTATTCGTCCTGTAAGAGTGAAAACAAGCAGGTTTTGACTAAAAAACACGAAAAAATTAACTTTTTGCAAAATTTCACGGAAACGTTATATTCGTGTTTTATACACACAAACGCTATCAGATGAAGCTATTTGAGTGTATTTAAGTGTATTTCGTTATATGGCACATAATTTAACGCAGAGGTTATTAATGAAACCAGAAATACAGTACAGTGCTTTCTTGTTTGGAAGGTGACCCTGAAGGTTGAACCGAATCCACACCCTTCAGGTTCATGTTCCCTCGTTAGGGAGGATGAACCCTGAAGGTTGAACTGACTTCCACACCCTTCAGGTTCATGTTCCCTAGTTAGGGATGATGATGCTCAAGGTAAAACGAAGTCGCCAACCGATCTACCTTGAGCATCACCCTCCCTCTAAATGAAAGTCGCTATTTTTGTACCTTGATGGTCATCTACCTTCAGGAAATATTTAATAAATGAGTAACACAAACATGACTATGTAAAAGGATGAAAATTGAATACAGGGCGCTGTTATCGAACTAATGTTGATTTTTTTTTAAATTTCCATATCATCCGATTAAGTTCTTATTAGCGCAGTTTGATAGATATCAATGCCCTATGCCTATATAAAAAGTTACATATCGCTCGAATCATTTTCCAGCGAGTATCAGCGTATTCGTGCTGTAAGAGTGAAAACAAGCAGGTTTTGACTAAAAAACACGAAAAAATTCACTTTTTGCAAAATTTCACGAAACGTTATTTTCGTGTTTTACACACACAAACGCTATCAGATGAAGCTATTTGAGTGTATTTAAGTGTATTTCGTTATATGGCACATAATTTAACGCAGAGGTTGTTAAGGAAACCAGCAATACATAGTACAGTGCTTTCTGCCTTGTTTGGACATTATGTAGTTATAGGGCGCTGTTATCGAACTAATGTTGAATTTTTTAAAAATTTGCATATCACCCGATTAAGTTCTTATTAGCGCAGTTTGATAGATATCAATGCCCTATGCCTATATAAAAAGTTACATATCGCTGGAATCATTTTCCAGCGAGTATCAGCGTATTCGTGCTGTAAGAGTGAAAACAAGCAGGTTTTGACTAAAAAACACGAAAAAATTCACTTTTTGCAAAATTTCACGGAAACGTTATTTTCGTGTTTTACACACACAAACGCTATCAGATGAAGCTATTTGAGTGTATTTAAGTGTATTTCGTTATATGGCACATAATTTAACGCAGAGTTTATT
Source organism: Typopeltis vanoorti (assembly GCF_054136105.1). Lineage (NCBI taxonomy): Eukaryota > Metazoa > Arthropoda > Arachnida > Uropygi > Thelyphonidae > Typopeltis > Typopeltis vanoorti. The sequence continues at coordinate 902,089 of NC_143571.1, forward strand.
AATGAAACTAGCAATACATAGTACAGTGCTTTCTTGTTAGGGAGGTGACCCTGAAGGTTGAACTGAATCCACACCCTTCAGGTTCATGTTCCCTCGTTAGGGAGGATGAACCTGAAGGTTGAACTGACTCCACACCCTTCAGGTTCATGTTCCCTAGTTAGGGACGATGATGCTCAAGGTAGAACGAATTCGCCAGCCGATCAACCTTGAGCATCAACCTCCCTCTAAATGAAAGTCGCTATTTTTGTACCTTGAGGGTCATCTACCTTCAGGAAAATAATAAATAAGTAACACAAACATGACTATGTACAAGGATGAAAATTGAATACAGGGCGCTGTTATCGAACTAATGTTCCCCCCCCCCCCCCACCCCCCCCCCCCCCCACCCCCCCCCCCCCCCACCCCCCCCCCCCCCCACCCCCCCCCCCCCCCACCCCCCCCCCCCCCCACCCCCCCCCCCCCCCACCCCCCCCCCCCCCCACCCCCCCCCCCCCCCACCCCCCCCCCCCCCCACCCCCCCCCCCCCCCACCCCCCCCCCCCCCCACCCCCCCCCCCCCCCACCCCCCCCCCCCCCCACCCCCCCCCCCCCCCACCCCCCCCCCCCCCCACCCCCCCCCCCCCCCACCCCCCCCCCCCCCCACCCCCCCCCCCCCCCACCCCCCCCCCCCCCCACCCCCCCCCCCCCCCACCCCCCCCCCCCCCCACCCCCCCCCCCCCCCACCCCCCCCCCCCCCCACCCCCCCCCCCCCCCACCCCCCCCCCCCCCCACCCCCCCCCCCCCCCACCCCCCCCCCCCCCCACCCCCCCCCCCCCCCACCCCCCCCCCCCCCCACCCCCCCCCCCCCCCACCCCAAACCTTGAAGGTCACCTTCTCTAGATTTCAATCCATGTCTGGTAATTATATTCTCTACAGATATGCACCCTTTCAACTTTCCAATGTTTCCTAATAAGAGTCTTGTCGTGCGGAGGATATGTACAAATCCCTACATTTCGGATATTTCATGCATATTTATCGATCTGCCCGATAATTTTATTCACTTTCGATGGACGGGCTATTTGTAATGTATTTTCCGTGTATAATATTCGTCGTTAACCATTGCCATGGTTGTGGTACTCATCTATTATATATTTTCTGAAGGTAGATGACGCTCAAGGTAGAAAAATAGCGACTTTCATATAGAGGGAGGCTGATGCTCAAGATACATCGGCTGGCGACTGCGTTCTACCTTGAGCATCATCGTCCCTAAAGAGGGAACATGAACCTGAAGGGTGTGGAGTCAGTTGAACCTTGAGGGTCACCTTCCCTACATTTCAATCCGTGTCTCATAATTATATTCTCTACAGATAAGAACCCATTCATCTTTCATTCATAATGTTGAAATATTTTAAAATTTCCATATCAACCGATTAATTTCTTATTAGCACAGTTTGATACATATCAATGTCCTATGCCTATATAAAAAGTTCGATATCACTGGAAACACTTTCCAGCGAGTTTCAGCGTATTGTTGCTGTAAGAGTGAAAACAAGCAGATTTTGACTAAAAATCACGAAAAAATTCACTTTTTGCAAAATTTCACGGAAACGTTATTTTCTTGTTTTAGACACACAAACGCAATCAGATGAAGCTATTTGAGTGAATTTAAGTGTATTTCGTTGTATGGCACATAATTTAACGCAGAGGTTGTTAAAGAAAACTGCAACACATAGTACAGTGCTTTCTTGTTTGGAAGGTGACCCTGAAGGTTGAACTGAATCCACACCCTTCAGGTTCATGTTCCCTCGTTAGGGAGGATGAACCTGAAGGTTGAACTGACTTCACACCCTTCAGGTTCATGTTCCCTAGTTAGGGATGATGATGCTCAAGGTAGAACGAAGTCGCCAGCCGATCTACCTTGAGCATCACCCTCCCTCTAAATGAAAGTCGCTATTTTTGTACCTTGAGGGTCATCTACCTTCAGGAAATATTTAATAAATGAGTAACACAAACATGACTATGTACAAGTATGAAAATTGAATACAGGGCGCTGTAATCGAACTAATGTTGAATTTTTTAAAAATTTGCATATCACCCGATTAAGTTCTTATTAGCGTAGTTTGATAGATATCACTGACCTATGCCTATATAAAAAGTTACATATCGGTAGAATCATTTTTCAGCGAGTATCAGCTGTAAGAGTGAAAACAAACAGGTTTTGACTAAAAAACACGAAAAAATTCACTTTTTGCAAAATTTCACGGAAACGTTATTTTCGTGTTTTACACACACAAACGCTATCAGATGAAGCTATTTGAGTGTATTTAAGTGTATTTCGTTACATGGCACATAATTTAATGCAGAGGTTGTTAAAGAAACCAGCAATACATAGTACAGTGCTTTCTGCCTTGTTTGGACATTATGTAGTTAGAGGGCGCTGTTATCGAACTAATGTTGAATTTTTTAAAAATTTGCATATCACCCGATTAAGTTCTTATTAGAACTTAATCGGGTGATAGATATCACTGCCCTATGCCTATATAAAAAGTTACATATCGCTGGAATCATTTTCCAGCGAGTATCAGCGTGTTCGTGCTGTAAGAGTGAAAACACGCAGGTTTTGACTAAAAAACACGAAAAAATTCACTTTTTGCAAAATTTCACGGAAACGTTATTTTCGTGTTTTACACACACAAACGCTATCAGATGAAGCTATTTGAGTGTATTTAAGTGTATTTCGTTATATGGCACATAATTTAACGCAGAGTTTATTAATGAAACTAGCAATACATAGTACAGTGCTTTCTAGTTAGGAAGGTGACCCTGAAGGTTGAACTGAATCCACACCCTTCAGGTTCATGTTCCCTCGTTAGGGAGGATGAACCTGAAGGTTGAACTTACTTCACACCTTTCAGGTTCATGTTCCCTAGATAGGGATGATGATGCTCAAGGTAGAACGAAGTCGCCAGCAGATCTACCTTGAGCATCACCCTCCCTCTAAATGAAAGTCGTATTTTTGAACCTTGAGGGTCATCTACCTTCAGGAAATATTTAATAAATGAGTAACACAAACATGACTATGTACAAGTATGAAAATTGAATACAGGGCGCTGTTATCGAACTAATGTTGATTTTTTTTAAATTTCCATATCATCCGATTAAGTTCTTATTAGCATAGTTTGATACATATCAATGCCCTATGCCTATATAAAAGTTTGATATCGCTGGAATCATTTTCCAGCGAGTATCAGCGTATTGTTGCTGTAAGAGTGAAAACAAGCAGATTTTGACTAAAAAACACGAAAAAATTCACTTTTTGCAAAATTTCACGGAAACGTTATTTTCGTGTTTTACACACACAAACGCTATCAGATGAAGCTATTTGAGTGTATTTAAGTGTATTTCGTTATATGGCACATAATTTAACGCAGAGCTTATTAATGAAACCAGCAATACATAGTACAGTGCTTTCTTGTTTGGAAGGTGACCCTGAAGGTTGAACTGAATCCACACCCTTCAGGTTCATGTTCCCTCGTTATGGAAGATGAACCTGAAGGTTGAACTGACTTCACACCCTTCAGGTTCATGTTCCCTAGTTAGGGATGATGATGCTCAAGGTAGAACGAAGTCGCCAGCCGATATACCTTGAGCATCACCCTCCCTCTAAATGAAAGTCGCTATTTTTGTACCGTAAGGGTCATCTACCTTCAGGAAATATAAATAAGTAACACAAACATGACTATGTACAAGGATGAAAATTGAATACAGGGCGCTGTTATCGAACTAATGTTGATTTTTTAAAAATTTCCATATCATCCGATTAAATTCTTATTACCATAGTTTGATATATATCAATGCCCTAGCCTATATAAAAAGTTTGGTATCACTGGAATCATTTTCCAGCGAGTATCAGCGTATTGTTGCTGTAAGAGTGAAAAGAATCAGATTTTGACTAAAAAAGACGAAAAAATTCATTTTTGAAAAATTTCACGGAAACGTTATTTTCGTGTTTTACACACACAAACGCTATCAGATGAAGCTATTTGAGTGTATTTAAGTGTATTTCGTTGTATGGCACATAATTTAACATAGATGTTGTTAAAGAAACCAGCAATACATAGAACAGTGCTTTCTGCATTGTTTGGAAATTATGTCGTTAGAGGGCGCTGTTATCGAACTAATGTTGAATTTTTTAAAAATTTGCATATCACCCGATTAATTTCTTATTAGCGCAGTTTGATAGATATAAATGCCCTATGACTATATAAAAAGTTACATATCGCTGGAATTATTTTCCAGCGAGTATCAGTTTATTCGTCCTGTAAGAGTGAAAACAAGCAGATTTTGACTAAAAAACACGAAAAAATTCACTTTTTGCAAAATTTCACGGAAACGTTATTTTTGTGTTTTACACACACAAACGCTATCAGATGAAGCTATTTGAGTGTATTTAAGTGTATTTCGTTATATGGCACATAATTTAACGCAGAGTTTATTAATGAAACCAGCAATACATAGTACAGTTCTTTCTTGTTTGGAAGGTGACCCTGAAGGTTGAACTGAATCCACACCCTTCAGGTTCATGTTCCCTCGTTAGGGAGGATGAACCTGAAGGTTGAACTGACTCCACACCCTTCAGGTTCATGTTCCCTAGTTAGGGACGATGATGCTCAAGGTAGAACGAATTCGACAGCCGATCAACCTTGAGCATCAACCTCCCTCTAAATGAAAGTCGCTATTTTTGTACCTTGAGGGTCATCTACCTTCAGGAAATAAGTAACACAAACATGACTATGTACAAGGATGAAAATTGAATACAGGGCGCTGTTATCGAACTAATGTTGATTTTTTTTAAAATTTCCATATCAACCGATTAAGTTCTTATTAGCACAGTTTTGATACATATCAATGCCCTATGCCTATATAAAAAGTTGATATCGCTGGAATCATTTTCCAGCGAGTATCAGCGTATTGGCTGTAAGAGTGAAAACAAGCAGATTTTGACTAAAAAACACGAAAAAATTCACTTTTTGCAAAATTTCACGGAAACGTTATTTTCGTGTTTTACACACACAAACGCTATCAGATGAAGCTATTTGAGTGTATTTAAGTGTATTTCGTTATATGGCACATAATTTAACGCAGAGGTTATTAATGAAACCAGCAATACATAGTACAGTGCTTTCTTGTTTGGAAGGTGACCCTGAAGGTTGAACTGAATCCACACCCTTCAGGTTCATGTTCCCTCGTTAGGGAGGATGAACCTGAAGGTTGAAATGACTCCACACCCTTCAGGTTCATGTTCCCTAGTTAGGGATGATGATGCTCAAGGTAGAACGAAGTCGCCAGCCGATCTACCTTGAGCATCACCCTCCCTCTAAATGAAAGTCGCTATTTTTGTACCTTGAGGGTCATCTACCTTCAGGAAATATTTAATAAATGAGTAACACAAACATGACTATGTAAAAGTATGAAAATTGAATACAGGGCGTTGATATGGAACTAATGTTGATTTTTTTTAAATTTCCATATCATCCGATTAAGTTCTTATTAGCATAGATAGATACATATCAATGCCCTATGCCCATATAAAAAGTTTGATATCACTGGAATCATTTTCCAGCGAGTATCAGCGTATTGTTTCTGTAAGAGTGAAAACAAGCAGATTTTGACTAAAAAACACAAAAAAATTCACTTTTTGCAAAATTTCACGGAAACGTTATTTTCGTGTTTTACACACACAAACGCTATCAGATGAAGCTATTTGAGTGTATTTAAGTGTATTTCTGCCTTGTTTGGACATTATGTCGTTAGAGGGCGCTGTTATCGAACTAATGTTGAATTTTTTAAAAATTTGCATATCACCCGATTAAGTTCTTATTAGCGCAGTTTGATAGATATCAATGCCCTATGCCTATATAAAAAGTTACATATCGCTCGAATCATTTTCCAGCGAGTATCAGCGTATTCGTGCTGTAAGAGTGAAAACAAGCAAGTGTTGACTAAAAAACACGAAAAAATTCACTTTTTGCAAAATTACACGGAAACGTTATTTTCGTGTTTTACACACACAAACGCTGGCAGATGAAGCTATTTGAGTGTATTTAAGTGTTTTTCGTTATATGGCACATAATTTAACGCAGAGTTTATTAATGAAACTAGCAATACATAGTACAGTTCTTTCTTGTTAGGAAGGTGACCCTGAAGGTTGAACTGAATCCACACCCTTCAGGTTCATGTTCCCTCGTTAGGGAGGATGAACCTGAAGGTTGAACTGACTTCACACTCAGTTTCATGTTCCCTAGTTAGGATTGAAGATGCTCAAGGTAGAACGAAGTCGCCTGCCGATCTACCTTGAGCATCACCCTCCCTCTAAATGAAAGTCGCTATTTTTGTACCTTGAGGGTCATCTACCTTCAGGAAATATTTAGTAAATGAGTAACACAAACATGACTATGTAAAAGTATGAAAATTGAATACAGGGCGTTGTTATCGAACTAATGTTGATATTTTTAAAATTTCAATATCATCCGATTAAGTTCTTATTAGCATAGATAGATACATATCAATGCCCTATGCCCATATAAAAAGTTTGATATCACTGGAATCATTTTCCAGCGAGTATCAGCGTATTGTTTCTGTAAGAGTGAAAACAAGCGGATTTTGACTAAAAAACACGAAAAATTCACTTTTTGCAAAATTTTACGGAAACGTTATTTTCGTGTTTTACACACACAAACGCTATCAGATGAAGCTATTTGAGTGTATTTAAGTGTATTTCGTTATATGGCACATAATTTAACGCAGAGGTTATTAATGAAACCAGCAATACATAGCACAGTGCTTTCTTGTTTGGAAGGTGACCCTGAAGATTGAACTGAATCCACACCCTTCAGGTTCATGTTCCCTCGTTAGGGAGGATGAACCTGAAGGTTGAACTGACCACACCCTTTAGGTTCATGTTCCCTAGTTAGGGATGATGATGCTCAAGGTAGAACGAAGTCGCCAGCCGATCTACCTTGAGCATCACCCTCCCTCTAAATGAAAGTCGCTATTTTTGTACCTTGAGAGTCATCTACCTTCAGGAAATATTTAATAAATGAGATACACAAACATGACTATGTACAAGTATGAAAATAGAATACAGGTCGCTGTTATCGAACTAATATTGATTTTTTTTAAAATTTCCATATCATCCGATTAAGTTCTTATTAGCATAGTTTGATACAAATCAATGCCCTATGCCTATATAAAAAGTTTGGTATCACTGGAATCATTTTCCAGCGAGTATCAGCGTGTTGTTGCTGTAAAAGTGAAAACAAGCAGATTTTGACTAAAAAACACGAAAAAATTCACTTTATGCAAAATTTCACGGAAACGTTATTTTCGTGTTTTACACACACAGACGCTATCAGATGAAGCTATTTGAGTGTATTTAAGTGTATTTCGTTGTATGGCACATAATTTAACGCAAATGTTGTTAGAGAAACCAGCAATACATAGTACAGTGCTTTCTGCCTTGTTTGGACATTATGTCGTTAGAGGGCGCTGTTATCGAACTAATGTTGATTTTTTTTTAAATTTCCATATCATCCGATTAAGTTCTTATTAGCAAACTTTGATACATATCAATGCCCTATGCCCATATAAAAAGTTTGATATCACTGGAATCATTTTCCAGCGAGTATCAGCGTATTGTTGCTGTAAGAGTGAAAACAAGCAGATTTTGACTAAAAAACACGAAAAAATTCACTTTTTGCAAAATTTCACGGAAACGTTATTTTCGTGATTTACACACACACAAACGCTATCAGATGAAGATATTTGAGTGTATTTAAGTGTATTTCGTTATATGGCACATAATTTAAAGCAGAGGTTGTTAAAGAAACCAGCAATACATAGTACAGTGCTTTCTGCCTTGTTTGGACATTATGTCGTTAGAGGGCTCTGTTATCGAACTAATGTTGAATTTTTTAAAAATTTGAATATCACCCGATTAAGTTCTTATTAGCGCAGTTTGATAAATATCACTGCCCTATGCCTATATAAAAAGTTACATATCGCTGGAATCATTTTCCAGCGAGAATCAGCGTATTGTTGCTGTAAGAGTGAAAACAAGCAGATTTTTACTAAAAAACACAAAAAATTCACTTTTTGCAAAATTTCACGGAAACGTTATTTTCGTGTTTTACACACACAAACGCTATCAGATGAAGCTATTTGAGTGTATTTAAGTGTATTTCGTAATATGGCACATACTTTAACGCAGAGGATGTTAAAGAAACCAGCAATACATAGTACAGTGCTTTCTGCCTTGTTTGGACATTATGTCGTTACAGGGCGCTGTTATCGAACTAATTTTGAAATTTTTAAAAATTTGCATATCATTCGATTAAGTTCTTATTAGCGAAGTTTGATAGATATCACTGCCCTATGCCTCTATAAAAAGTTACATATCGCTTGAATCATTTTCCAGCGAGTATCAGCGTATTGGTGCTGTAAGAGTGAAAACAAGCAGATTTTGACTAAAAAACAAGAAAAAATTCACTTTTTCCATAATTTCACTCAAACGTTATTTTCGTGTTTTACACACACAAACGCTATCAGATGAAGCTATTTGAGTGTATTTAAGTGTATTTCGTTATATGGCACATAATTTAAAGCAGAGGTTGTCAAAGAATCCAGCAATACATAGTACAGTGCTTTCTGCCTTGTTTGGACATTATGTCGTTAGAGGGCGCTGTTATCGAACTAATGTTGAATTTTTTAAAAATTTGCATATCACCCGATTAAGTTCTTATTAGCGCAGTTTGATAGATATCATTGCCCTATGCCTATATAAAAAGTTACATATCGCTAGAATCATTTTCCAGCGAGTATCAGCTTATTCGTGCTGTAAGAGTGAAAACAAGCAGGTTTTGACTAAAAAACACGAAAAAATTCACTTTTTGCAAAATTTCACGGAAACGTTATTTTCGTGTTTTACACACACAAACGCTATCAGATGAAGCTATTTGAGTGTATATAAGTGTATTTCGTTATATCGCACATAGTTTAAAGCAGAGGTTGTTAAAGAAACAAGCAATACATAGTACAGTGCTTTCTGCCTTGTTTGGACATTATGTCGTTAGAGGGCGCTGTTATCGAATTAATGTTGAATTTTTTAAAAATTTGCATATCACCCGATTAAGTTCTTATTACCGCAGTTTGATAAATATCACTGCACTATGCCTATATAAAAAGTTACATATCGCTGTAATCATTTTCCAGCGAGTATCAGCGTATTCGTGCTGTAAGAGTGAAAACAAGCAGATTTTGACTAAAAAACACGAAAAAATTCACTTTTTGCAAAATTTCACGGAAACGTTATTTTCGTGTTTTACACACACAAACGCTATCAGATGAAGCTATTTGAGTGTATTTAAGTGTATTTCGTTATATGGCACATAATTTAAAGCAGAGGTTGTTAAAGAAACCAGCAATACATAGTACAGTGCTTTCTGCCTTGTTTGGACATTATGTCGTTAGAGGGCGCTGTTATCGAACTAATGTTGAATTTTTTAAAAATTTGCATATCACCCGATTAAGTTGTTTTTAGCGCAGTTTGATAGATATCAATGCCCTATGGCTATATAAAAAGTTTGATATCGCTGGAATCATTTTCCAGCGAGTATCAGCGTATTGTTTTTGTAAGAGTGAAAACAAGCCGATTTTTACTAATTTAACGCAGAGGTTGTTAAAGAAACCAGCAATACATAGTACAGTGCTTTCTTGTTTGGAAGGTGACCCTGAAGGTTGAACTGAATCCACACCCTTCAGGTTCATGTTCCCTCGTTAGGGAGGATAAACCTGAAGGTTGAACTGACTCCACACCCTTCAGGTTCATGTTCCCTAGTTAGGGACGATGATGCTCAAGGTAGATCGAAGTCGCCAGCCGATCTACCTTGAGCATCACCCTCCCTCTAAATGAAAGTCGCTATTTTTGTACTTTGATGGTCATATACCTTCAGGAAATATTTAATAAATAAATAACACAAACATGACTATGTAAAAGGATGAAAATTGAACACAGGGCGCTGTTATCGAAATGTTGATTTTTTTAAAAATTTCCATATCAACCGATTAAGTTCTTATTAGCACACTATGATATATATCAATGCCATATGCCTATATAAAAAGTTTGATATTGCTGGAATGATTTTCCACCGAGTATCAGCGTATTGGTTCTGTAAGAGTGAAAACAAGTAGATTTTGACTAAAAAACACGACAAAATTCACTTTTTGCAAAATTTCACGGAAACGTTATTTTCGTGTTAAACACACACAAAAGCTATGAGATGAAGCTATTTGAGTGTATTTAAGTGTATTTCGTTATATGGCACATAATTTAAAGCAGAGGTTGTTAAAGAAACCAGCAATACATAGTACAGTGCTTTCTGCCTTGTTTGGACATTATGTCGTTAGAGGGCTCTGTTATCGAACTAATGTTGAATTTTTTAAAAATTTGAATATCACCCGATTAAGTTCTTATTAGCGCAGTTTGATAAATATCACTGCCCTATGCCTATATAAAAAGTTACATATCGCTGGAATCATTTTCCAGCGAGAATCAGCGTATTGTTGCTGTAAGAGTGAAAACAAGCAGATTTTAACTAAAAAACACGGAAAAATTCACTTTTTGCAAAATTTCACGGAAACGTTATTTTCGTGTTTTACACACACAAACGCTATCAGATGAAGCTATTTGAGTGTATTTAAGTGTATTTCGTAATATGGCACATACTTTAACGCAGAGGATGTTAAAGAAACCAGCAATACATAGTACAGTGCTTTCTGCCTTGTTTGGACATTATGTCGTTACAGGGCGCTGTTATCGAACTAATGTTGAAATTTTTAAAAATTTGCATATCATTCGATTAAGTTCTTATTAGCGAAGTTTGATAGATATCACTGCCCTATGCCTCTATAAAAAGTTACATATCGCTTGAATCATTTTCCAGCGAGTATCAGCGTATTGGTGCTGTAAGAGTGAAAACAAGCAGATTTTGACTAAAAAACACGAAAAAATTCACTTTTTCCATAATTTCACTCAAACGTTATTTTCGTGTTTTACACACACAAACGCTATCAGATGAAGCTATTTGAGTGTATTTAAGTGTATTTCGTTATATGGCACATAATTTAAAGCAGAGGTTGTCAAAGAATCCAGCAATACATAGTACAGTGCTTTCTGCCTTGTTTGGACATTATGTCTTTAGAGGGCGCTGTTATCGAACTAATGTTGAATTTTTTAAAAATTTGCATATCACCCGATTAAGTTCTTATTAGCGCAGTTTGATAGATATCATTGCCCTATGCCTATATAAAAAGTTACATATCGCTGGAATCATTTTCCAGCGATTATCAGCTTATTCGTGCTGTAAGAGTGAAAACAAGCAGGTTTTGAATAAAAAACACGAAAAAATTCACTTTGCAAAATTTCAGGGAAACGTTATTTTCGTGTTTTACACACACAAACGCTATCAGATGAAGCTATTTCAGTGTATTTAAGTGTATTTCGTTATATGGCACATAGTTTAAAGCAGAGGTTGTTAAAGAAACCAGCAATACACAGTACAGTGCTTTCTGCCTTGTTTGGACATTATGTCGTTAGAGGGCGCTGTTATCGAACTAATGTTGAATTTTTTAAAAATTTGCATATTACCCGATTAAGTTCTTATTAGCGTAGTTTGATAGATATCACTACCCTATACCTATATAAAAAGTTACATATCGCTCGAATCATTTTCCATCGACTATCAGCTTATTCGTGCTGTAAGAGTGAAAACAAGCTGGTTTTGACTTAAAAACACGAAAAAATTCACTTTTTGCAAAATTTCACGGAAACGTTATTTTCTTGTTTTACACACACAAACGCTATCAGATGAAGCTATTTGAGTGTATTTAAGTGTATTTCGTTATATGGCACATAACTTAACGCAGAGTTTATTAATGAAACTAGCAATACATAGTACAGTGCTTTCTAATTAGGAAGGTGACCCTGAAGGTTGAACTGAATCCACACCCTTCAGGTTCATGTTCCCTCGTTAGGGAGGATGAACCTGAAGGTTGAACTGACTCCACACCCTTCAGGTTCATGTACCCTAGTTATGGACGATGATGCTCAAGGTAGAACGAATTCGCCAGCCGATCAACCTTGAGCATCAACCTCCCTCTAAATGAAAGTCGCTATTTTTGTACCTTGAGGGTCATTTACCTTCAGAAAATAATAAATAAGTAACACAAACTTGACTATGTATAAGGATGAAAATTGAATACAGGGCGCTGTTATCGAACTAATGTTGATTTTTTTTTAAATTTCCATATCAACCGATTAAGTTCTTATTAGCACTGTTTGATACATATCAATGCCCTATGCCTATACAAAAAGTTTGATATCTCTGGAATCATTGTCCAGCGAGTATCAGCGTATTGGTGCTGTAAGAGTGAAAACAAGCAGATTTTGACTAAAAAACACGAAAAAATTCACTTTTTGCAAAATTTCACGGAAACGTTATTTTCGTGTTTTACTCACATTAACGCTATCAGATGAAGCTATTTGAGTGTATTTAAGTGTATTTCGTTATATGGCACATAATTTAACGCAGAGGTTATTAATGAAACCCGCAATACATAGTACAGTTCTTTCTTGTTTGGAAGGTAACCCTGAAGGTTGAACTGAATCCACACCCTTCAGGTTCATGTTCCCTCGTTAGGGAGGATGAACCTGAAGGTTGAACTGACTTCACACCCTTCAGGTTCATGTTCCCTAGATAGGGATGATGATGCTCAAGGTAGAACGAAGTCGCCAGCAGATCTACCTTGAGCATCACCCTCCCTCTAAATGAAAGTCGTATTTTTGAACCTTGAAGGTCATCTACCTTCAGGAAATATTTAATCAATGAGTAACACAAACATGACTATGTACAAGTATAAAAATTGAATACAGGGCGCTGTTATCGAACTAATGTTGATTTTTTTTAAATTTCCATTTCATCCGATTATGTTCTTATTAGCATAGTTTGATACATATCAATGCCCTATGCCTATATAAAAGGTTTGATATCGCTGGAATCATTTTCCTGCGAATATCAGCGTATTGTTGCTGTAAGAGTGAAAACAAGCAGATTTTGACTAAAAAACACGAAAAAATTCACTTTTTGCAAAATTTCACGGAAACGTTATTTTCGTGTTTTACACACACAAACGCTATCAGATGAAGCTATTTGAGTGTATTTAAGTGTATTTCGTTATATGGCACATAACTTAACGCAGAGTTTATTAATGAAACTAGCAATACATAGTACAGTGCTTTCTAATTAGGAAGGTGACCCTGAAGGTTGAACTGAATCCACACCCTTCAGGTTCATGTTCCCTCGTTAGGGAGGAAGAACCTGAAGGTTGAACTGACTCCACACCCTTCAGGTTCATGTACCCTAGTTATGGACGATGATGCTCAAGGTAGAACGAATTCGCCAGCCGATCAACCTTGAGCATCAACCTCCCTCTAAATGAAAGTCGCTATTTTTGTACCTTGAGGGTCATCTACCTTCAGGAAATATTTAATAAATGAGTAACACAAACATGACTATGTACAAGTATGAAAATTGAATACAGGGCGCTGTCACTAACCTAATTTTGATTTTTTTTAAATTTCCATATCATCCGATTAAATTCTTATTAGCATAGTTTGATACATACAATGCCCTCTGCCTATATAAAAAGTTTGATATCGCTGGAATCATTTTCCTGCGAATATCAGCGTATTGTTGCTGTAAGAGTGAAAACAAGCAGATTTTGACTAAAAAACACGAAAAAATTCACTTTTTGCAAAATTTCACGGAAACGTTATTTTCGTGTTTTACACACACAAACGCTATCAGATGAAGCTATTTAAGTGTATTTAAGTGTATTTCGTTATATGGCACATAACTTAACGCAGAGCTTATTAATGAAACCAGCAATACATAGTACAGTGCTTTCTTGTTTGGAAGGTGACCCTGAAGGTTGAACTGAATCCACACCCTTCAGGTTCATGTTCCCTCGTTAGGGAGGATGAACCTGAAGGTTGAACTGACTTCACACCCTTCAGGTTCATGTTCCCTAGTTAGGGATGATGATGCTCAAGGTAGAACGAAGTCGCCAGCCGATCTACCTTGAGCATCACCCTCCCTCTAAATGAAAGTCGCTATTTTTGTACCTTGAGGGTCATCTACATTCAGGAAATATTTAATAAATGAGTAACACAAACATGACTATGTACAAGTATGAAAATTGAATACAGGGCGCTGTCACTAAACTAATTTTGATTTTTTTTAAATTTCCATATCATCCGATTAAGTTCTTATTAGCATAGTTTGATACATATCAATGCCCTATGCCTATATAAAAAGTTTGTTATCACTGGAATCATTTTCCAGCGAGTATCAGCGTATTGTTGCTGTAAGAGTGAAAACAAGCAGATATTGACTAAAAAACACGAAAAAATTCACTTTTTGCAAAATTTCACGGAAACGTTATTTTCGTGTTTTACACACACAAACGCAATCAGATGAAGCTATTTGAGTGTATTTAAGTGAATTTCGTTGTATGGAACATAACTTAACGCAGAGGTTGTTAAAGAAACCAGCAATACATAGTACAGTGATTTCTGCCTTGTTTGGATATTATGTAATTATAGGGCGCTGTTATCGAACTAATGTTAAATTTTTTTAAAATTTGCATATCACCCGATTAAATTCTTATTAGCGCAGTTTGATAGACATCACTGCCCTATGCCTATATAAAAAGTTACATATCGCTGGAATCATTTTCCAGCGAGTATCAGCGTATTTGTGCTGTAAGAGTGAAGACAAGCAGGTTTTGATTAAAAAACACGAAAAAATTCACTTTTTGCATAATTTCACGGAAACGTTATTTTCGTGTTTTACACACACAAACGCTATCAGATGAAGCTATTTGAGTGTATTTAAGTGTATTTCGTTATATGGCACATAATTTAACGTAGAGTTTATTAATGACACTAGCAATACATAGTACAGTGCTTTCTAGTTAGGAAGGTGACCCTGAAGGTTGAACTGAATCCACACCCTTCAGGTTCATGTTCCCTCGTTAGGGAGGATGAACCTGAAGGTTGAACTGACTCCACACCCTTCAGGTTCATGTACCCTAGTTATGGACGATGATGCTCAAGGCAGAACGAATTCGCCAGCCGATCAACCTTGAGCATCAACCTCCCTCTAAATGAAAGTCGCTATTTTTGTACCTTGAGGGTCATTTACCTTCAGAAAATAATAAATAAGTAACAGAAACTTGACTATGTATAAGGATGAAAATTGAATACAGGGCGCTGTTATCGAACTAATGTTGATTTGTTTTAAAATTTCCATATCAACCGATTAATTTCTTATTAGCACTGTTTGATACATATCAATGCCCTATGACTATATAAAAAGTTTGATATCGCTGGAATCATTGTCCAGCGAGTATCAGCGTAATGGTGCTGTAAGAGTGAAAACAAGCAGATTTTGACTAAAAAACACGAAAAAATTCACTTTGCAAAATTTCACGGAAACGTTATTTTCGTTTTACTCACATTAACGCTATCAGATGAAGCTATTTGAGTGTATTTAAGTGTATTTCGTTATATGGCACATAATTTAACACAGAGGTTATTAATGAAACCAGCAATACATAGTACAGTTCTTTCTTGTTTGGAAGGTGACCCTGAAGGTTGAACTGAATCCACACCCTTAAGGTTCATGTTCCCTCGTTAAGGAGGATGAACCTGAAGGTTGAATTGACTTCACACTCTTCAGGTTCATGTTCCCTAGTTAGGGATGATGATGCTCAAGGTAGAACGAATTCGCCAGCCGATCTACCACCTTGAGCATCACCCTCCCTCTAAATGAAAGTCGCTATTTTTGTACTTTGAGGGTCATCTACCTTCAGGAAATATTTAATAAATGAGTAACACAAACATGACTATGTACAAGTATGAAAATTGAATACAGGGCGCTGTTATCGAACTAATGTTGAATTTTTTTAAAATTTCCATATCACCCGATTATGTTCTAATTAGCATAGTTTGATACATATCAATGCCCTATGCCTATATAAAAGGTTTGATATCGCAGGAATCATTTTCCAGCGAGTATCAGCGTATTGTTGCTGTAAGAGTGAAAACAAGCAGATTTTGACTAAAAAACACGAAAAAATTCACTTTTTGCAAAATTTCACGGAAACGTTATTTTCGTGTTTTACACACACAAACGCTATCAGATGAAGCTATTTGAGTGTATTTAAGTGTATTTCGTTGTATGACACATAATTTAACGCAGATGTTGTTAAAGAAACCAGCAATACATAGTACAGTGCTTTCTGCATTGTTTGGACATTATGTCGTTAGAGGGCGCTGTTATCGAACTAATGTTGAATTTTTTAAAAATTTGCATATCACCCGATTAAGTTCTTATTAGCGCAGTTTGATAGATATCAATGCCCTATGCCTATATAAAAAGTTTGATATCACTGGAATCATTTTCCAGCGAGTTTCAGCGTATTGTTGCTGTAAGAGTGAAAACAAGCAGATTTTGATTAAAACACGAAAAAATTCACTTTTTGCAAAATTTCACGGAAACGTTCTTTTCTTGTGTTACATACACAAACGCTATCAGATGAAGCTATTTGAGTGTATTTAAGTGTATTTCGTTATATGGCACATAATTTAACGCAGAGGTTATTAATGAAACCAGCAATACATAGTACAGTGCATTCTTGTTTGGAAGGTAACCCTGAAGGTTGAACTGAATCCACACCCTTCAGGTTCATGTTCCCTCGTTAGGGAGGATGAACCTGAAGGTTGAACTGACTTCACACCCTTCAGGTTCATGTTCCCTAGTTAGGGATGATGATGCTCAAGGTAGAACGAAGTCGCCAGCCGATTTACCTTGAGCATCACCCTCCCTCTAAATGAAAGTCGCTATTTTTGTACCTTGAGGGTCATCTACCTTCAGGAAATATTTAATAAATGAGTAACACAAACATGACTATGTACAAGTATGAAAATTGAATACAGGGCGCTGTTATCGAACTAATGTTGATTTTTTTTAAAATTTCCATATCATCCGATTAAGTTCTTATTAGCATAGTTTGATACATATCAATGCCCTATGCCTATATAAAAAGTTTGATATCACTGGAATCATTTTCCAGCGAGTATCAGCGTATTGTTTCTGTAAGAGTGAAAACAAGCAGATTTTGACTAAAAAACACGAAAAAATTCACTTTTTGCAAAATTTCACGGAAACGTTATTTTCGTGTTTTACACACACAAACGCTATCAGATGAAGCTATTTGAGTGTATTTAAGTGTATTTCGTTATATGGCACATAATTTAACGCAGAGTTTATTAATGAAACTAGCAATACATAGTACAGTGCTTTCTTGTTAGGAAGGTGACCCTGAAGGTTGAACTGAATCCACACCCTTCAGGTTCATGTTCCCTCGTTAGGGAGGATGAACCTGAAGGTTGAACTGACTCCACACCCTTCAGGTTCATGTTCCCTAGTTAGGGACGATGATGCTCAAGGTAGAACGAATTCGCCAGCCGATCAACCTTGAGCATCAACCTCCCTCTAAATGAAAGTCGCTATTTTTGTACCTTGAGGGTCATCTACCTTCAGGAAATATAATAAATGAGTAACACAAACATGACTATGTACAAGTATGAAAATTGAATACAGGGCGCTGTTATCGAACTAATGTTGATTTTTTTTAAAATTTCCATATCAACCGATTAAGTTCTTATTAGCACAGTTTGATACATATCAATGCCCTATGCCTATATAAAAAGTTTGATATCGCTGGAATCATTTTCCAGCGAGTATCAGCGTATTGTTCTGTAAGAGTGAAAACAAGCAGATTTTGACTAAAAAACACGAAAAAATTCACTTTTTGCAAAATTTCACGGAAACGTTATTTTCGTGTTTTACACACACAAACGCTATCAGATGAAGCTATTTGAGTGTATTTAAGTGTATTTCGTTATATGGCACATAATTTAACGCAGATGTTGTTAAAGAAACCAGCAATACATAGTACAGTGCTTTCTGCCTTGTTTGGACATTATGTCGTTAGAGGGCGCTGTTATCGAACTAATGTTGAATTTTTTAAAAATTTGCATATCACCCGATTAAGTTCTTATTAGCGCAGTTTGATAGATATCAATGCCCTATGCCTATATAAAAAGTTACATATCCCTCGAATCATTTTCCAGCGAGTATCAGCGTATTCGTGCTGTATGAGTGAAAACAAGCAGGTTTTGACTAAAAGACACGAATAAATTCACTTTTTGCAAAATTTCACGGAAACGTTATTTTCGTGTTTAACACACACAAATGCTGTCAGATGAAGCTATTTGAGTGTATTTAAGTGTATTTCGTTATATGGCACATAATTGAACGCAGAGTTTATTAATGAAACTAGCAATACCTAGTACAGTGCTTTCTTGTTAGAAAGGTAACCCTGAAGGTTCAATTGAATCCACACCCTTCAGGTTCATGTTCACTCGTTAGGGAGGATGAACCTGAAGGTTGAACTGACTCCACACCCTTCAGGTTTATGTTCCCTAGTTAGGGACAAAGATGCTCAAGGTAGAACGAATTCGACAGCCGATCAACCTTGAGCATCAACCTCCCTCTAAATGAAAGTCGCTATTTTTTTACCTTGAGGGTCATCTACCTTCAGGAAATAATAAGTAACACAAACATGACAATGTACAAGGAAGAAAATTGAATACAGACGCTGTTATCGAACTAATGTTGATTTTTTTTAAAATTTCCATATAAACCGATTAAGTTCTTATTAGCACAGTTTGATACATATCAATGCCGTATGCCTATATAAAAAGTTTGATATCGCTGGAATCATTTTCCAGCGAGTATCAGCGTATTGGCGCTGTAAGAGTGAAAACAAGCAGATTTTGACTAAAAATCTCGAAAAAATTCGCTTTTTGCAAAATTTCACTTAAACGTTATTTTCGTGCTTTACACACACAAACGCTATCAGATGAAGCTATTTGAGTGTATTTAAGTGTATTTCGTTATATGGCACATAATTTAACGCAAAGGTTATTAATGAAACCAGCAATACATAGTACAGTGCTTTCTTGTTTGGAAGGTAACCCTGAAGGTTGAACTGAATCCACACCCTTCAGGTTCATGTTCCCTCTTTAGGGAGGATGAACCTGAAGGTTGAACTGACTTCACACCCTTCAGGTTCATGTTCCCTAGTTAGGGATGATGATGCTCAAGGTAGAACGAAGTCGCCAGCCGATCTACCTTGAGCATCACCCTCCCTCTAAATGAAAGTCGCTATTTCTGTACCTTGATGGTCATCTACCTTCAGGAAATAAGTAACACAAACATGACTATGTACAAGGATGAAAATTGAATACAGGGCGCTGTTCTCGAACTAATGTGGATTTTTTTTTTAATTTCCATATCATCCGATTAAGTTCTTATTAGCGCAGTTTGATAGATATCAATGCCCTATGCCTATATAAAAAGTTACATATCGCTCGAATCATTTTCCAGCGAGTCTCAGCGTATTCGTGCTGAAAGAGTGAAAACAAGCAGGTTTTGACTAAAACACACGAAAAAATTCACTTTTGCAAAATTTCACGGAAACGTTATATTCGTGTTTTATACACACAAACGCTATCAGATGAAGCTATTTGAGTGTATTTAAGTGTATTTCGTTATGTGGCACATAATTTAACGCAGAGGTTATTAATGAAACCAGCAACACATAGTACAGTGCTCTCTTGTTTGGAAGGTGACCCTGAAGGTTAAACCGAATCCACACCCTTCAGGTTCATGTTCCCTCGTTAGGGAGGATGACCCTGAAGGTTGAACTGACTCCACACCCTTCAGATTCATGTTCCCTAGTTAGGGACGATGATGCTCAAGGTAGAACGAATTCGCCAACCGATCTACCTTGAGCATCACCCTCCCTCTAAATGAAAGTCGCTATTTTTGTACCTTGAGGGTCATCTACCTTCAGGAAATATTTAATAAATGAGTAACACAAACATGACTATGTAAAAGGATGAAAATTGAATACAGGGCGCTGTTATCGAACTAATGTTGATTTTTTTTAAAATTTCCATATCAAACGATTAAGTTCTTATTAGCACAGTTTCATACATATCAATGCCCTATGCCTATATAAAAAGTTTGATATCGCTGGAATCATTTTCCAGCGAGTATCAGCGTATTGGTGCTGTAAGAGTGAAAACAAGCAGGTTTTGACTAAAACACGAAAAAATTCACTTTGCGAAATTTCACGGAAACGTTATTTTCGTGTTTTACACACACAAACGCTATCAGATGACGCTATTTGAGTGTATTTAAGTGTATTTCGTTATATGGCACATAATTTAACGCAGAGGTTGTTAAAGAAACCAGCAATACATAGTACAGTGCTTTCTGCCTTGTTTGGATATTATGTCGTTAGAGGGCGATGTTATCGAACTAATGTTGAATTTTTTAAAAATTTGCATATGACCCGATTAAGTTCTTATTAGCGCAGTTTGATATATATCACTGCCCTATGCCTATATAAAATGTTACATATCGCTCGAATCATTTTCCAGAGTGTATCAGCTTATTCGTGCTGTAAGAGTGAAAATAAGCAGGTTTTGACTAAAAAACACGAAAAAATTCACTTTTTGCAAAATTTAACGGAAACGTTATTTTCGTGTTTTACACACACAAACGCTATCAGATGAAGCTATTTGAGTGTATTTAAGTGTATTTCGTTATATGGCACATAATTTAACGCAAAGTTTATTAATGAAACTAGCAATACATAGTACAGTGCTTTCTTGTTAGGAATGTGACCCTGAAGGTTGAACTGAATCCACACCCTTCAGGTTCATGTTCCCTCGTTAGGGAGGATGAACCTGAAGGTTGAACTGACTCCACACCCTTCAGGTTCATGTTCCCTAGTTAGGGACGATGATGCTCAAGGTAGAACGAATTCGCCAGCCGATCAACCTTGAGAATCAACCTCCCTCTAAATGAAAGTCGCTATTTTTTACGTTGAGGTTCATCTACCTTCAGGAAATAATAAATGTAACACAAACATGACTATGTACAAGGATGAATATTGAATACAGGGCGCTGGTATCGAACTAATGTTGATTTTTTTAAAATTTCCATATCATCCGATTAAGTTGTTATTAACATAGATAGATACATATCAATGCCCTATGCCCATATAAAAGTTTGATATCACTGGAATCATTTTCCAGCGAGTATCAGCGTATTGTTTCTGTAAGAGTGAAAACAAGCAGATTTTGATTAAAAAACACAAAAAAATTCACTTTTTGCAAAATTTCACGGAAACGTTATTTTCGTGTTTTACACACACAAACGCTATCAGATGAAGCTATTTGAGTGTATTTAAGTGTATTTCGTTATATGGTACATAATTTAACGCAGAGGTTATTAATGAAACCAGCAATACATAGTACAGTGCTTTCTTGTTTGGAAGATGACCCTGAAGGTTGAACTGAATCCACACCCTTCAGGTTCATGTTCCCTCTTTAGGGAGGATGAACCTGAAGGTTGAACTGACTTCACACCCTTCAGGTTCATGTTCCCTAGTTAGGGATGATGATGCTCAAGGTAGAACGAAGTCGCCAGCCGATCTACCTTGAGCATCACCCTCCCTATAAATGAAAGTCGCTATTTCTGTACCTTGAGTGTCATCTACCTTCAGGAAATATTTAATAAATGAGTAACACAAACATGACTATGTACAAGTATGAAAATTGAATACAGGGCGCTGTTATCGAACTAATGTTGTTTTTTTTTAAAATTTCCATATCATCCGATTAAGTTCTTATTAGCAAAGTTTGATACATATGAATGCCCTATGCCTGTATAATAAGTTTGATATCACTTGAATCATTTTCCAGCGAGTATCAGCGTATTGGTGCTGTAAGAGTGAAAACAAGCAGATTATGACTAAAAAACACGAAAAAATTCACTTTTTGCAAAATTTCACGGAAACGTTATTTTTGTGTTTTACACACACAAACTCTATCAGATGAAGCTACTTGAGTGTATTTAAGTGTATTTCGTTATATGACACATAATTTAACGCAGAGTTTATTAATGAAACTAGCAATACCTAGTACAGTGCTTTCTTGTTAGGAAGGTGACCCTGCAGGTTCAACTGAATCCACACCCTTCAGGTTCATGTTCCCTTGTTAGGGAGGATGAACCTGAAGGTTGAACTGACTCCACACCCTTCAGGTTCATGTTCCCTAGTTAGGGACGATGATGCTCAAGGTAGAACGAATTCGACAGCCGAACAACCTTGAGCATCAACCTCCCTCTAAATGAAAGTCGTAATTTTTGTACTTTAAGGTTCATCTACCTTCAGGAAATAAGTAACACAAACATGACTATGAACAAGGATGAAAACTGAATGCAGGGCGCTGTTATCGAACTAATGTGGATTTCTTTTAAAATTTCCATATCATCCGATTAAGTTCTTATTAGCGCAGTTTGATAGATATCACTGCCCTATGCCTATATAAAATGTTACATATCGCTCGAATCATTTTCCTGAGTGTATCAGCTTATTCGTGCTGTAAGAGTGAAAATAAGCAGGTTTTGACTAAAAAACACGAAAAAATTCACTTTTTGCAAAATTTAACGGAAACGTTATTTTCGTGTTTTACACACACAAACGCTATCAGATGAAGCTATTTGAGTGTATTTAAGTGTATTTCGTTATATTGCACATAATTTAACGCAGAGGTTGTTAATGAAACCAGCAATACATAGTACAGTGCTTTCTGCCTTGTTTGGACATTATGTCGTTAGAGGGCGCTGTTATCGAACTAATGTTGAATTTTTTAAAAACTTGCATATCACCCGATTAAGTTCTTATTAGCACAGTTTGATAGATATCACTGCCCTATGCCTATATAAAAAGTTACATATCGCTCGAATCATTTTCCAGCGAGTATCAGCTTATTCGTGCTGTAAGAATGAAAACAAGCAGGTTTTGACTAAAAAACACGAAAAAATTCACTTTTTGCAAAATTTCACCGAAACGTTATTTTCGTGTTTTACACACATAAACGCTATCAGATGAAGCTATTTGAGTGCATTTACGTGTATTTCGTTATATGGCACATAATTTAACGCAGAGGTTGTTAAAGAAACCAGCAATACATAGTACAGTGCTTTCTACCTTGTTTGGACATTATGTCGTTAGAGGGCGCTGTTATAGAACTGATGTTGAATTTTTTAAAAATAGGCATATCACCTGATTAAGTTCTTATTAGCACAGTTTGATAGATATAAATGCCCTATGACTATATAAAAAGTTACATATCTCTGGAATCATTTTCCAGCGAGTATCAGTTTATTCGTCCTGTAAGAGTGAAAACAAGCAGGTTTTGACTAAAAAACACGAAAAAATTCACTTTTTGCAAAATTTCACGGAAACGTTATATTCGTGTTTTATACACACAAACGCTATCAGATGAAGCTATTTGAGTGCATTTAAGTGTATTTCGTTATATGACACATAATTTAACGCAGAGGTTATTAATGAAACCAGCAATACATAGTACAGTGCTTTCTTGTTTGGAAGGTGACCCTGAAGGTTGAACTGAATCCACACCCTTCAGGTTCATGTTCCCTCGTTAGGGAGGATGACCCTGAAGGTTGAACTGAGTCCACACCCTTCAGGTTCATGTTCCCTAGTTAGGGACGATGATGCTCAATGTAGAACGAATTCGCCAACCGATCTACCTTGAGCATCACCCTCCCTCTAAATGAAAGTCGCTATTTTTGTACCTTGAGGGTCATCTACCTTCAGGAAATATTTAATAAATGAGTAACACAAACATGACTATGTAAAAGGATAAAAATTTAATACAGGGCGCTGTTATCGAACTAATGTCGATTTTTTTTTTAATTTCCATATCAAACGATTAAGTTCTTATTAGCACAGTTTCATACATATCAATGCCCTATGCCTATATAAAAAGTTTGATATCGCTGGAATCATTTTCCAGCGAGTATCAGCGTATTGGTTCTGTAAGAGTGAAAACAAGCAGATTTTGACTAATAAACACGAAAAAATTCACTTTTTGCAAAATTTCACGGAAAGGTTATATTCGTGTTTTACGCACACAAACGCTATCAGATGAAGCTATTTAATTGTATTTAAGTGTATTTCGTTATATGGCACATAATTTAACGCAGAGGTTATTAATGAAACCAGCAATACACAGTACAGTGCTTTCTTGTTTGGAAGGTGACCCTGAAGGTTGAACTGAATCCACACCCTTCAGGTTCATGTTCCCTCGTTAGGGAGGATGAACCTGAAGGTTGAACTGACTCCACACCCTTTAGGTTCATGTTCCCTAGTTAGGGACGATGATGCTCAAGGTAGAACGAATTCGCCAGCCGATCAACCTTGAGCATCAACCTCCCTCTAAATGAAAGTCGCTATTTTTTTACCTTGAGGGTCATCTACCTTCAGGAAATAATAAGTAACACAAACATGACAATGTACAAGGAAGAAAATTGAATACAGACGCTGTTATCGAACTAATGTTGATTTTTTTTAAAATTTCCATATAAACCGATTAAGTTCTTATTAGCACAGTTTGATACATATCAATGCCGTATGCCTATATAAAAAGTTTGATATCGCTGGAAACATTTTCCAGCGAGTATCAGCGTATTGGCGCTGTAAGAGTGAAAACAAGCAGATTTTGACTAAAAAACTCGAAAAAATTCGCTTTTTGCAAAATTTCACTTAAACGTTATTTTCGTGCTTTACACACACAAACGCTATCAGATGAAGCTATTTGAGTGTATTTAAGTGTATTTCGTTATATGGCACATAATTTAACGCAAAGGTTATTAATGAAACCAGCAATACATAGTACAGTGCTTTCTTGTTTGGAAGGTAACCCTGAAGGTTGAACTGAATCCACACCCTTCAGGTTCATGTTCCCTCTTTAGGGAGGATGAACCTGAAGATTGAACTGACTTCACACCCTTCAGGTTCATGTTCCCTAGTTAGGGATGATGATGCTCAAGGTAGAACGAAGTCGCCAGCCGATCTACCTTGAGCATCACCCTCCCTCTAAATGAAAGTCGCTATTTCTGTACCTTGATGGTCATCTACCTTCAGGAAATAAGTAACACAAACATGACTATGTACAAGGATGAAAATTGAATACAGGGCGCTGTTCTCGAACTAATGTGGATTTTTTTTTAAATTTCCATATCATCCGATTAAGTTCTTATTAGCGCAGTTTGATAGATATCAATGCCCTATGCCTATATAAAAAGTTACATATCGCTCGAATCATTTTCCAGCGAGTCTCAGCGTATTCGTGCTGAAAGAGTGAAAACAAGCAGGTTTTGACTAAAACACACGAAAAAATTCACTTTTGCAAAATTTCACGGAAACGTTATATTCGTGTTTTATACACACAAACGCTATCAGATGAAGCTATTTGAGTGTATTTAAGTGTATTTCGTTATGTGGCACATAATTTAACGCAGAGGTTATTAATGAAACCAGCAACACATAGTACAGTGCTCTCTTGTTTGGAAGGTGACCCTGAAGGTTAAACCGAATCCACACCCTTCAGGTTCATGTTCCCTCGTTAGGGAGGATGACCCTGAAGGTTGAACTGACTCCACACCCTTCAGATTCATGTTCCCTAGTTAGGGACGATGATGCTCAAGGTAGAACGAATTCGCCAACCGATCTACCTTGAGCATCACCCTCCCTCTAAATGAAAGTCGCTATTTTTGTACCTTGAGGGTCATCTACCTTCAGGAAATATTTAATAAATGAGTAACACAAACATGACTATGTAAAAGGATGAAAATTGAATACAGGGCGCTGTTATCGAACTAATGTTGATTTTTTTTAAAATTTCCATATCAAACGATTAAGTTCTTATTAGCACAGTTTCATACATATCAATGCCCTATGCCTATATAAAAAGTTTGATATCGCTGGAATCATTTTCCAGCGAGTATCAGCGTATTGGTGCTGTAAGAGTGAAAACAAGCAGGTTTTGACTAAAACACGAAAAAATTCACTTTGCAAAATTTCACGGAAACGTTATTTTCGTGTTTTACACACACAAACGCTATCAGATGACGCTATTTGAGTGTATTTAAGTGTATTTCGTTATATGGCACATAATTTAACGCAGAGGTTGTTAAAGAAACCAGCAATACATAGTACAGTGCTTTCTGCCTTGTTTGGATATTATGTCGTTAGAGGGCGATGTTATCGAACTAATGTTGAATTTTTTAAAAATTTGCATATGACCCGATTAAGTTCTTATTAGCGCAGTTTGATATATATCACTGCCCTATGCCTATATAAAATGTTACATATCGCTCGAATCATTTTCCAGAGTGTATCAGCTTATTCGTGCTGTAAGAGTGAAAATAAGCAGGTTTTTACTAAAAAACACGAAAAAATTCACTTTTTGCAAAATTTAACGGAAACGTTATTTTCGTGTTTTACACACACAAACGCTATCAGATGAAGCTATTTGAGTGTATTTAAGTGTATTTCGTTATATGGCACATAATTTAACGCAGAGGTTGTTAATGAAACCAGCAATACATAGTACAGTGCTTTCTGCCTTGTTTGGACATTATGTCGTTAGAGGGCGCTGTTATCGAACTAATGTTGAATTTTTTAAAAACTTGCATATCACCCGATTAAGTTCTTATTAGCACAGTTTGATAGATATCACTGCCCTATGCCTATATAAAAAGTTACATATCGCTCGAATCATTTTCCAGCGAGTATCAGTTTATTCGTGCTGTAAGATTGAAAACAAGCAGGTTTTGACTAAAAAACACGAAAAAATTCACTTTTTGCAAAATTTCACCGAAACGTTATTTTCGTGTTTTACACACATAAACGCTATCAGATGAAGCTATTTGAGTGTATTTAAGTGTATTTCGTTATATGGCACATAATTTAACGCAGAGGTTGTTAAAGAAACCAGCAATACATAGTACAGTGCTTTCTGCCTTGTTTGGACATTATGTCGTTCGAGGGCGCTGTTATCGAACTAATGTTAAATTTTTTAAAAATTTGCATATCACCCGATTAAGTTCTTATTAGCGCAGTTTGATAGATATCAATGCCCTATGACAATATATAAAAAGTTACATATCGCTCGAATCATTTTCCAGCGAGTATCAGCTTATTCGTGCTGTAAGAGTGAAAACAAGCAGGTTTTGACTAAAAAACACGAAAAAATTCACTTTTTGCAAAATTTCACAGAAACGTTATTTTCGTGTTTTACACACACAAACGCTATCAGATGAAGATATTTGAGTGTATTTAAGTGTATTTCGTTATATGGCACATAATTTAACGCAGAGGTTGTTTAAGAAATTAGCAATACATAGTACAGTGCTTTCTGCCTTGTTTGGACATTATGTCGTTAGAGGGCGCTGTTATAGAACTAATGTTGAATTTTTTAAAAATATGTATATCACCCGATTAAGTTCTTATTAGCGCAGTTTGATAGATATAAATGCCCTATGACTATATAAAAAGTTACATATCGCTGGAATCATTTTCCAGCGAGTATCAGTTTATTGGTTCTGTAAGAGTGAAAACAAGCAGATTTTGACTAAAAAACACGAAAAAATTCACTTTTTGCAAAATTTCACGGAAACGTTATATTAGTGTTTTACACACACAAACGCTATCAGATGAAGATATTTGAGTGTATTTAAGTGTATTTCGTTATATAACACATAATTTAACGCAGAGGTTATTAATGAAACCAGCAATACATAGTACAGTGCTTTCTTGTTTGGAAGGTGACCCTGAAGGTTGAACTGAATCCACACCCTTCAGGTTCATGTTCCCTCGTTAGGGAGGATGAACCTGAAGGTTGAACTGACTCCACACCCTTCAGGTTCATGTTCCCTAGTTAGGGACGATGATGCTCAAGGTAGAACGAATTCGCCAGCCGATCAACCTTTAGCATCAACCTCCCTCTAAATGAAAGTCGCTTTTTTTTACCTTGAGGGTCATCTACCTTCAGGAAATAATAAGTAACACAAACATGACTATGTACAAGGATGAAAATTGAATACAGGACGCTGTTATCGAACTAATGTTGATTTTTTTTTAAATTTCCATATCAACCGATTAAGTTCTTATTAGGACAGTTTGATACATATCAATGCCGTATGCCTATATAAAAAGTTTGATATCGCTGGAATCATTTTCCAGCGAGAATCAGCGTATTGGCGCTGTAAGAGTGAAAACAAGCAGATTTTGACTAAAAAACTCGAAAAAATTCGCTTTTTGCAAAATTTCACTTAAACGTTATTTTCGTGCTTTACACACACAAACGCTATCAGATGAAGCTATTTGAGTGTATTTAAGTATTTCGTTATATGGCACATAATTTAACGCAGAGGTTATTAATGAAACCAGCAATACTTAGTACAGGGATTTCTTGTTTGGAAGGTGACCCTGAAGGTTGAACTGAATCCACACCCTTCAGGTTCATGTTCCCTCTTTAGGGAGGATGAACCTGAAGGTTGAACTGACTTCACACCCTTCAGGTTCATGTTCCCTAGTTAGGGATGATGATGCTCAAGGTAGAACGAAGTCGCCAGCCGATCTACCTTGAGCATCACCCTCCCTCTAAATGAAAGTCGCTATTTCTGTACCTTGATGGTCATCTACCTTCAGGAAATAAGTAACACAAACATGACTATGTACAAGGATGAAAATTGAATACAGGGCGCTGTTCTCGAACTAATGTGGATTTTTTTTTAAATTTCCATATCATCCGATTAAGTTCTTATTAGCGCAGTTTGATAGATATCAATGCCCTATGCCTATATAAAAAGTTACATATCGCTCGAATCATTTTCCAGCGAGTCTCAGCGTATTCGTGCTGAAAGAGTGAAAACAAGCAGGTTTTGACTAAAAAACACGAAAAAATTCACTTTTTGCAAAATTTCACGGAAACGTTATTTTCTTGTTTTACACACACAAACGCTATCAGATGAAGCTATTCGAGGGAATTTAAGTGTATTTCGTTATATGGCACATAATTTAACGCAGAGTTTATTAATGAAACTAGCAATACGTAGTACAGTGCTTTCTTGTTAGGAAGGTGACCCTTAAGGTTGAACTGAATCCACACCCTTCAGGTTCATGTTCCCTCGTTAGGGAGGATGAACCTGAAGTTTGAAATGACTCCACACCCTTCAGGTTCATGTTCCCTAGTTAGGGACGATGATGCTCAAGGTAGAACGAATTCGACAGCCGATCAACCTTGAGCATCAACATCCCTCTAAAGAAAGTAGCTATTTTTGTACCTTGAGGGTCATCTACCTTCAGGAAATAATAAATAAGTAACACAAACATGACTATGTACATGGATTAAAATTGAATACAGGGCGCTGTTATCGAACTAATGTTGATTTTTTTTAAAATTTCCATATCAACCGATTAAGTTCTTATTGGCACAGTTTGATACATATCAATGCCCTATGCCTATATAAAAAGATTGATATCGCTGGAATCATTTTCCATCGAGTATCAGCGTATTGTTGCTGTAAGAGTGAAAACAAGCAGATTTTGACTAAAAAACACGAAAAAATTCACTTTTTGCAAAATTTCACGGAAACGTTATTTTCGTGTTTTACACACACAAACGCTATCAGATGAAGCTGTTTGAGTGTATTTAAGTGTATTTCGTTATATGGCACATAATTTAACGCAGAGGTTATTAATGAAACCAGCAATACATAGTACAGTGCTTTCTTGTTTGGAAGGTGACCCTGAAGGTTGAACTGAATCCACACCCTTCAGGTTCATGTTCCCTCTTTAGGGAGGATGAACCTGAAGGTTGAACTGACTTCACACCCTTCAGGTTCATGTTCCCTAGTTAGGGATGATGATGCTCAAGGTAGAACGAAGTCGCCAGCCGATCTACCTTGAGCATCACCCTCCCTCTAAATGAAAGTCGCTATTTCTGTACCTTGATGGTCATCTACCTTCAGGAAATAAGTAACACAAACATGACTATGTACAAGGATGAAAATTGAATACAGGGCGCTGTTCTCGAACTAATGTTGATTTTTTTTAAAATTTCCATATCATCAGATTAAGTTCTTATTAGCATAGTTTGATACATATCAATGCCCTCTGCCTATATAAAAAGTTACATATCAATCGAATCATTTTCCAGCGAGTATCAGCGTATTCGTGCTGTAAGAGTGAAAACAAGCAAGTTTTGACTAAAAAACACGAAAAAATTCACTTTTTGCAAAATTACACGGAAACGTTATTTTCGTGTTTTCACACACAAACGCTATCAGATGAAGCTATTTGAGTGTATTTAAGTGTATTTCGTTATATAACACATAATTTAACGCAGAGTTTATTAATGAAACTAGCAATACATAGTACAGTGCTTTCTTGTTAGGAAGGTGACTCTGAAGGTTGAACTGAATCCACACCCTTCAGGTTCATGTTCCATCGTTAGTGAGGATGAACCTGAAGGTTGAACTGACTCCACACCCTTCAGGTTCATGTTCCCTAGTTAGGGACGATGATGCTCAAGGTAGAACGAATTCGCCAGCCGATCAACCTTGAGCATCAACCTCCCTCTAAATGAAAGTCGCTATTTTTGTACCTTGAGGTTCATCTACCTTCAGGAAATAATAAATGTAACACAAACATGACGATGTACAAGGAAGAAAATTGAATACAGGGCGCTGTTATCGAACTAATGTTGATTTTTTTTTAAATTTCCATATCATCAGATTAAGTTCTTCTTAGCATAGTTGGATACATTTCAATGCCCTATGCCTATATAAAAAGTTTGGTATCACTGGAATCATTTTCCAGCGAGTATCAGCGTGTTGTTGCTGTAAGAGTGAAAACAAGCAGATTTTGACTAAAAAACACGAAAAAATTCACTTTTTGCAAAATTTCACGGAAACGTTATTTTCGTGTTTTACACATACAAACGCTATCAGATGAACCTATATGAGTGCATTTAAGTGTATTTCGTTATATGGCACATAATTTAACGCAGAGGTTATTAATGAAACCAGCAATACATAGTACAGTGCTTTCTTGTTTGGAAGGTGACCCTGAAGGTTGAACTGAATCCACACCCTTCAGGTTCATGTTCCCTAGTTAGGGATGATGATGCTCAAGGTACAACGAAGTCGCCAGCCGATCTACCTTCAGCATCACCCTCCCTCTAAATGAAAGTCGCTATTTTTGTACCTTGAGGGTCATCTACCTTCAGGAAATATTTAATAAATGAGTAACACAAACATGACTATGTACAAGTATGAAAATTGAATACAGGGCGGTGTTATCGAACTAATGTTGATTTTTTTAAAATTTCCATATCATCCGATTAAATTCTTATTAGCATAGATTGATACATATCAATGCCCTATGCCCATATAAAACGTTTGATATCACTGGAATAATTTTCCAGCGAGTATCAGCGTATTGTTTCTGTAAGAGTGAAAACAAGCAGATTTTGACTAAAAAACACGAAAAAATTCACTTTTTGCAAAATTTCACGGAAACGTTATTTTCGTGTTTTACACACACAAACGCAATCAGATGAAGCTATTTGAGTGTATTTAAGTGTATTTCGTTGTATGGCACATAATTTAACACAGATGTTGTTAAAGAAACCAGCAATACATAGTACAGTGATTTCTGCCTTGTTTGGACATTATGTCGTTAGAGGGCGCTGTTATCGAACTAATGTTGAATTTTTTAAAAATTTGCATATCACCCAATTAAGTTCTTATTAGTTCAGTTTGATAGATATCAATGCCCTATGCCTATATAAAAAGTTACATATCGCTCGAATCATTTTCCAGCGAGTTTCAGCGTATGCGTGCTGAAAGAGTGAAAACAAGCAAGTTTTGACTAAAAAACACGAAAAAATTCACTTTTTTGCAAAATTACACGGAAACATTATTTTCTTGTTTTACACACACAAACGCTGGCAGATGAAGCTATTTGAGTGTATTTAAGTGTATTTCGTTATATGGCACATAATTTAACGCAGAGTTTATTAATGAAACTAGCAATACATAGTACAGTGCTTTCTTGTTAGGAAGGTGACCCTGAAGGTTGAACTGAATCCACACCCTTCAGGTTCATGTTCCCTCTTTAGGGAGGATGAACCTGAAGGTTGAACTGACTTCACACCCTTCAGGTTCATGTTCCCTAGTTAGGGATGATGATGCTCAAGGTAGAACGAAGTCGCCAGCCGATCTACCTTGAGCATCACCCTCCCTCTAAATGAAAGTCGCTATTTCTGTACCTTGATGGTCATCTACCTTCAGGAAATAAGTAACACAAACATGACTATGTACAAGGATGAAAATTGAATACAGGGCGCTGTTCTCGAACTAATGTTGATTTTTTTTAAAATTTCCATATCATCCGATTAAGTTCTTATTAGCATAGTTTGATACATATCAATGCCCTATGCCTATATAAAAAGTTTGATATCGCTGGAATCATTTTCCAGCGAGTATCAGCGTATTCGTGCTGAAAGAGTGAAAACAAGCAGGTTTTGACTAAAAAACACGAAAAAATTCACTTTTTGCAAAATTTCACGGAAACGTTATTTTCGTGTTTTACACACACAAACGCTATCAGATGAAGCTATTTGAGTGTATTTAAGTGTATTTCGTTATATGGCACATAATTTAACGCAGAGTTTATTAATGAAACCAGCAATACATAGTACAGTGCTTTCTTGTTAGGAAGGTGACTCTGAAGGTTGAACTGAATCCACACCCTTCAGGTTCATGTTCCCTCGTTAGGGAGGATGAACCTGAAGGTTGAACTGACTCCACACCCTTCAGGTTCATGTTCCCTAGTTAGGGACGATGATGCTCAAGGTAGAACGAAGTCGCCAGCCGATCTACCTTGAGCATCACCCTCCCTCTAAATGAAAGTCGCTATTTTTGTACCTTGAGGTTCATCTACCTTCAGGAAATAATAAATGTAACACAAACATGACTATGTACAAGGAAGAAAATTGAATACAGGGCGCTGTTATCGAACTAATGTTGATTTTTTTTAAATTTCCATATCATCAGATTAAGTTCTTATTAGCATAGTTGGATACATTTCAATGCCCTATGCCTATATAAAAACGTTTGGTATCACTGGAATCATTTTCCAGCGAGTATCAGCGTGTTGTTGCTGTAAGAGTGAAAACAAGCAGATTTTGACTAAAAAACACGAAAAAATTCACTTTTTGCAAAATTTCACGGAAACGTTATTTTCGTGTTTTTACACATACAAACGCTATCAGATGAAGCTATATGAGTGCATTTAAGTGTATTTCGTTATATGGCACATAATTTAACGCAGAGGTTATTAATGAAACCAGCAATACATAGTGCAGTGCTTTCTTGTTTGGAAGGTGACCCTGAAGGTTGAACTGAATCCACACCCTTCAGGTTCATGTTCCCTAGTTAGGGATGATGATGCTCAAGGTACAACGAAGTCGCCAGCCGATCTACCTTCAGCATCACCCTCCCTCTAAATGAAAGTCGCTATTTTTGTACCTTGAGGGTCATCTACCTTCAGGAAATATTTAATAAATGAGTAACACAAACATGACTATGTACAAGTATGAAAATTGAATACAGGGCGGTGTTATCGAACTAATGTTGATTTTTTTAAAATTTCCATATCATCCGATTAAATTCTTATTAGCATAGATTGATACATATCAATGCCCTATGCCCATATAAAACGTTTGATATCACTGGAATAATTTTCCAGCGAGTATCAGCGTATTGTTTCTGTAAGAGTGAAAACAAGCAGATTTTGACTAAAAAACACAAAAAAAATTCACTTTTTGCAAAATTTCACGGAAACGTTATTTTCGTGTTTTACACACACAAACGCAATCAGATGAAGCTATTTGAGTGTATTTAAGTGTATTTCGTTGTATGGCACATAATTTAACACAGATGTTGTCAAAGAAACCAGCAATACATAGTACAGTGATTTCTGCCTTGTTTGGACATTATGTCGTTAGAGGGCGCTGTTATCGAACTAATGTTGAATTTTTTAAAAATTTGCATATCACCCAATTAAGTTCTTATTAGTTCAGTTTGATAGATATCAATGCCCTATGCCTATATAAAAAGTTACATATCGCTCGAATCATTTTCCAGCGAGTATCAGCGTATGCGTGCTGAAAGAGTGAAAACAAGCAAGTTTTGACTAAAAAACACGAAAAAATTCACTTTTTTGCAAAATTACACGGAAACATTATTTTCTTGTTTTACACACACAAACGCTGGCAGATGAAGCTATTTGAGTGTATTTAAGTGTATTTCGTTATATGGCACATAATTTAACGCAGAGTTTATTAATGAAACTAGCAATACATAGTACAGTGCTTTCTTGTTAGGAAGGTGACCCTGAAGGTTGAACTGAATCCACACCCTTCAGGTTCATGTTCCCTCGTTAGGGAGGATGAACCTGAAGGTTGAACTGACTCCACACCCTTCAGGTTCATGTTCCCTAGTTAGGGACGATGATGCTCAAGGTAGAACGAATTCGCCAGCCGATCAACCTTGAGCATCAACCTCCCTCTAAATGAAAGTCGCTATTTTTGTACCTTGAGGGTCATCTACCTTCAGGAAATAAATAAGTAACACAAACATGACTATATACAAGGATGAAAATTGAATACAGGGCGCTGTTATCGAACATGTTGATTTTTTTTTAAAATTTCCATATCATCCGATTAAGTTCTTATTATCATAGTTTGATACATATCAATGCCCTATGCCTATATAAAACGTTTGGTATCACTGGAATCATTTTCCAGCGAGTATCAGCGTATTGTTGCTGTAAGAGTGAAAACAAGCAGATTTTGACTAAAAAACACGAAAAAATTCACTTTTTGCAAAATTTCACGGAAACGTTATTTTCGTGTTTTACACACACAAACGCTATCAGATGAAGCTATTTGAGTGTATTTAAGTGTATTTCGTTATATGGCACATAATTTAACGCAGAGGTTATTAATGAAACCAGCAATACATAGTACAGTGCTCTGCTTGTTTGGAAGGTGACCCTGAAGGTTGAACTGAATCCACACCCTTCAAATTCATGTTCCCTCGATTATGGAGTTCTTATGAACCTGAAGGTTGATACTGACTTCACACCCTATTAAAAAGTTTGTTCACTGAATCATTTTCCAGCTAGTTTCAGGGATAATGATGCTGTCAAGAGTAGAACGAAGTCGCCAGCCGAAAAATTCACCTTGAGCAAAATTTCACGGAAACCTCCCTCTTGTGTTACAACACAAACGTCAGATGAAGCTATTTTTGTACCTTTAAGTGTCATCTACCTTCAGGAAATATTTAATAAATGAGTACCAGCAAACATAGACTATGTACAAGTATGAAATTGAATACAGGGCGCTGTTATCGAACTAATGTTGATTTTTTTAAAAATTTCCATATCATCCGATTAAGTTCTTATTACCATAGTTTGATACATATCAATGCCCTATGCCTATATAAAAAGTTTGATATCGCTGGAATCATTTTCCAGCGAGTATCAGCGTATTCGTGCTGTAAGAGTGAAAACAAGCAGGTTTTGACTAAAAAACACGAAAAAATTCACTTTTTGCAAAATTTCACGGAAACGTTATTTTCGTGTTTTACACACACAAACGCTATCAGATGAAGCTATTTGAGTGTATTTAAGTGTATTTCGTTATATGGCACATAATTTAACGCAGAGTTTATTAATGAAACTAGCAATACATAGTACAGTGCTTTCTTGTTGGAAGGTGACCCTGAAGGTTGAACTTAATCCACACCCTTCAGGTTCATGTTCCCTCGTTAGGGAGGATGAACCTGAAGGTTGAACTGACTTCACACCCTTCAGGTTCATGTTCCCTAGTTAGGGATGATGATGCTCAAGGTAGAACGAAGTCGCCAGCCGATTAAGTTCTTATTAGCCTTGATAGCATCACCCTATTCCCTCTAAATGAAAGTCGCTATTTTTGTACCTTGAGGGACATCTACCGTCAGGATATATTTAATAAATGAGTAACACAAACATGACTGTATTTAAGTGTACGTTATATGGCACATAATTTAACGCAGATGTTGTTGAATACATAGTACAGTGCTTTCTGCCTTGTTTGGACATTACTAGAGGGCGCTGTTATCGAACTAATGTTGAATTTTTTAAAAATTTCCATATCATCTGATTAAGTTCTTATTAGCATAGTTTGATACATATCAATGCCCTATGCCTATATAAAAAGTTTGATATCGCTGGAATCATTTTCCAGCGAGTATCAGCGTATTGGTTCTGTAAGAGTGAAAACAAGCAGATTTTGACTAAAAAACACGAAAAAATTCACTTTTTGCAAAATTTCACGGAAACGTTATTTTCGTGTTTTACACACACAAAAGCTTTCAGATGAAGCTATTTGAGTGTATTTAAGTGTATTTCTTTATGGCACATAATTTAACGCAGAGGTTATTAATGAAACCAGCAATACATAGTACAGTGCTTTCTTGTTTGGAAGGTGACCCTGAAGGTTGAACTGAATCCACACCCTTCAGGTTCATGTTCCCTACTTAGGGATGGTGATGCTCAAGGTACAACGAAGTCGCCAGCCGATCTACCTTGAGCATCACCCTCCCTCTAAATGAAAGTCGCTATTTTTGTACCTTGAGGGTCATCTACCGTCAGGATATATTTAATAAATGAGTAACCCAAACATGACTATGTACAAGTATGAAAATTGAATACAGGGCGCTGTTATCGAACTAATGTTGATTTTTTAAAATTTCCATATCATCCGATTAAGTTCTTGTTAGCATAGTTTGATACATATAAATGCCCTATGCCCATATAAAAAGTTTTGATATCACAGGATTCATTTTCCAGCGAGTATCAGCGTATTGTTGCTGTAAGAGTGAAAACAAGCAGATTTTGACTAAAAAACACGAAAAAATTCACTTTGCAAAATTTCACGGAAACGTTATTTTCGTGTTTACACACACTAACGTTATCAGATGAAGCTATTTGAGTGTATTTAAGTGTATTTCGTTGTATGGCACATAATTTAACGCAGATGTTGTTAAAGAATTGTTTGGACATTATGTCGTTAGAGGGCGCTGTTATCGAACTAATTTTGAATTTTTTAAAAATTTGCATATCACCCGATTAAGTTCTTATTAGCGCAATTTGATAGATATCAATGCCCTATGACTATATAAAAAGTTACATATCGCTCGAATCATTTTTCAGCGAGTATCAGCGTATTCGTGCTGTAAGAGTGAAAACAAGCAGGTTTTGACTAAAAAACACGAAAAAATTCACTTTTTGCAAAATTTCACGGAAACGTTATTTTCGTGTTTTACACACACAAACGCTATCAGATGAAGCTATTTGAGTGAATTTAAGTGTATTTCGTTATATGGCACATAATTTAACGCAGACTTTATTAATGAAACTAGCAATACATAGTACAGTGCTTTCTTGTTAGGAAGGTGACCCTGAAGGTTGAACTGAATCCACACCCTTCAGGTTCATGTTCCCTCGTTAGGGAGGATGAACCTGAAGGTTGAACTGACTCCACACCCTTCAGGTTCATGTTCCCTAGTTAGGGACGATGATGCTCAAGGTAGAACGAATTCGCCAGCCGATCAACCTTGAGCATCAACCTCCCTCTATATGAAAGTCGCTATTTTTGTACCTTGAGGGTCATCTACCTTCAGGAAATATTTAATAAATGAGTAACACAAACATGACTATGTACAAGTATGAAAATTGAATACAGGGCGCTTTTATCGAACTAATGTTGATTTTTTTTAAAATTTCCATATCATCCGTTTAAGTTCTTATTAGCATAGTTTGATACATATCAATGCCCTATGCCTATATGAAAAGTTTGGTATCACTGGAATCATTTTCCAGCGAGTATCAGCGTATTGTTGCTGTAAGAGTGAAAACAAGCAGATTTTGACTAAAAAACACGAAAAACTTCACTTTTTGCAAAATTTCACGGAAACGTTATTTTCGTGTTTTACACACACAAACGCTATCAGATGAAGCTATTTGAGTGTATTTAAGTGTATTTCGTTATATGGCACATAATTTAACGCAGAGGTTATTAATGAAACCAGCAATACATAGTACAGTGCTTTCTTGTTTGGAAGGTGACCCTGAAGGTTGAACTGAATCCACACCCTTCAGGTTCATGTTCCCTCGTTAGGGAGGATGAACCTGAAGGTTGAACTGACTTCACACCCTTCAGTTTCATGTTCCCTAGTTAGGGATGAAGATGCTCAAGGTAGAACGAAGTCGCCAGCCGATCTACCTTGAGCATCACCCTCCCTCTAAATGAAAGTCGCAATTTTTGTACCTTGAGGGTCATCTACCTTCAGGAAATATTTAATAAATGAGTAACACAAACATGACTATGTACAAGTATGAAAATTGAATACAGGGCGTTGTTATGGAACTAATGTTGATTTTTTTAAAATTTCCATATCATCCGATTAAGTTCTTATTAGCATAGGTAGATACATATCAATGCCCTATGCCCATATAAAAAGTTTGATATCACTGGAATCATTTTCCAGCGAGTATCAGCGTATTGTTTCTGTAAGAGTGAAAACAAGCAGATTTTGACTAAAAAACACAAAAAAATTCACTTTTTGCAAAATTTCACGGAAACGTTATTTTCGTGTTTTACACACACAAACGCTATCAGATGAAGCTATTTGAGTGTATTTAAGTGTATTTCGTTGTATGGCACATAATTTAACGCAGATGTTGTTAAAGAAACCAGCAATACATAGTACAGTGCTTTCTGCCTTGTTTGGACATTATGTCGATAGAGGGCGCTGTTATCGAACTAATGTTGAATTTTTTAAAAATTTGCATATCACCCGATTAAGTTCTTATTAGCGCACTTTGATAGATATCAATGCCCTAAGCCTATATAAAAAGTTACATATCGCTCGAATCATTATCCAGCGAGTATCAGCGTATTCGTGCTGCTAGAGTGAAAACAAGCAGGTTTTGACTAAAAAACACGAAAAAATTCACTTTTTGCAAAATTTCCCGGAAACGTTATTTTCGTGTTTTACACACACAAACGCTATCAGATGAAGCTATTTGAGTGTATTTAAGTGTATTTCGTTATATGGCACATAATTTAACGCAGAGTTTATTAATGAAACTAGCAATACATAGTACAGTGCTTTCTTGTTAGGAATGTGACCCTGAAGGTTGAACTGAATCCACACCCTTCAGGTTCATGTTCCCTCGTTAGGGAGGATGAACCTGAAGGTTGAACTGACTCCACACCCTTCAGGTTCATGTTCCCTAGATAGGGACGATGATGCTCAAGGTAGAACGAATTCGCCAGCCGATCAACCTTGAGAATCAACCTCCCTCTAAATGAAAGTCGCTATTTTTTACGTTGAGGGTCATCTACCTTCAGGAAATAATAAATGTAACACAAACATGACTATGTACAAGGAAGAAAATTGAATACAGGGCGCTGGTATCGAACTAATGTTGATTTTTTTAAAATTTCCATATCATCCGATTAAGTTGTTAATAACATAGATAGATACATATCAATGCCCTATGCCCATATAAAAGTTTGATATCACTGGAATCATTTTCCAGCGAGTATCAGCGTATTGTTTCTGTAAGAGTGAAAACAAGCAGATTTTGATTAA
Source organism: Typopeltis vanoorti (assembly GCF_054136105.1). Classification (NCBI taxonomy): domain Eukaryota; kingdom Metazoa; phylum Arthropoda; class Arachnida; order Uropygi; family Thelyphonidae; genus Typopeltis; species Typopeltis vanoorti. The sequence continues at coordinate 941,975 of NC_143571.1, forward strand.
AAAACACAAAAAAATTCACTTTTTGCAAAATTTCACGGAAACGTTATTTTCGTGTTTTACACACACAAACGCTATCAGATGAAGCTATTTGAGTGTATTTAAGTGTATTTCGTTATATGGTACATAATTTAACGCAGAGGTTATTAATGAAACCAGCAATACATAGTACAGTGCTTTCTTGTTTGGAAGATGACCCTGAAGGTTGAACTGAATCCACACCCTTCAGGTTCATGTTCCCTCGTTAGGGAGGAAGAACCTGAAGGTTGAACTGACTCCACACCCTTCAGGTTCATGTACCCTAGTTATGGACGATGATGCTCAAGTTAGAACGAATTCGCCAGCCGATCAACCTTGAGCATCAACCTCCCTCTAAATGAAAGTCGCTATTTTTGTACCTTGAGGGTCATCTACATTCAGGAAATATTTAATAAATGAGTAACACAAACATGACTATGTACAAGTATGAAAATTGAATACAGGGCGCCGTTATCGAACTAATGTTCAATTTTTTAAAATTTCCATATCATCCGATTAAGTTCTTATTAGCATAGTTTGATACATATCAATGCCCTATGCCTATATAAGAAGTTTGATATCACTGGAATCATTTTCCAGAGAGTTTCAGCGTATTGTTGCTGTAAGAGTGAAAACAAGCAGATTTTGACTAAAAAACACGAAAAAATTCACTTTTTGCAAAATTTCACGGAAACGTTATTTTCGTGTTTTCCACACACAAACGCTATCAGATGAAGCTATTTGAGTGTATTTAAGTGTATTTCGTTGTATGACACATAACTTAACGCAGATGTTGTTAAAGAAACCAGCAATACATAGTACAGTGCTTTCTGCATTGTTTAGACATTATGTCGTTAGAGGGCGCTGTTATCGAACTAATGTTGAATTTTTTAAATATTTGATATCACCCGATTAAGTTCTTATTAGCGCAGTTTGATAGATATCAATGCCCTATGCCAATATAAAAAGATTGATATCACTGGAATCATTTTCCAGCGAGTTTCAGCGTATTGTTGCTGTAAGAGTGAAAACAATCAGATTTTGATTAAAAAACACGAAAAAATTCACTTTTTGCAAAATTTCACGGAAACGTTATTTTCGTGTGTTACATACACAAACGCTATCAGATGAAGCTATTTGAGCGTATTTAAGTGTATTTCGTTATATGGCACATAATTTAACGCAGAGCTTATTAATGAAACCAGCAATACATAGTACAGTGCTTTCTTGTTTGGAAGGTGACCCTGAAGGTTGAACTGAATCCACACCCTTCAGGTTCATGTTCCCTCGTTAGGGAGGATGAACCTGAAGGTTGAACTGACTTCACACCCTTCAGGTTCGTGTTCCCTAGTTAGTGATGATGATGCTCAAGGTAGAACGAAGTCGCCAGCCGATCTACCTAGAGCATCACCCTCCCTCTAAATGAAAGTCGCTATTTTTGTACTTTGAGGGACATCTACCTTCAGGAAATATTTAATATATGAGTAACACAAACATGACTATGTACAAGTATGAAAATTGAATACATGGCGCTGTCACTAAACTAATTTTGATTTTTTTAAAATTTCCATATCATCCGATTAAGTTCTTATTAGCATAGTGTGATACATATCAATGCCCTATGCCTATATAAAAAGTTTGGTATCACTGGAATCATTTTCCAGCGAGTATCAGCGTATTGTTTCTGTAAGAGTGAAAACAAGCAGATTTTGACTAAAAAACACGAAAAAATTCACTTTTTGCAAAATATCACGGAAACGTTATTTTCGTGTTTTACACACACAAACGCTATCAGATGAAGCTATTTGAGCGTATTTAAGTGTATTTCGTTATATGGCACATAATTTAACGCAGAGCTTATTAATGAAACCTTAAGTTCTTATTAGCGCAGTTTGATAGATATCAATGCCCTATGCCTATATAAAAAGTTTGATATCACTGGAATCATTTTCCAGCGAGTTTCAGCGTATTGTTGCTGTAAGAGTGAAAACAAGCAGATTTTGATTAAAAAACACGAAAAAATTCACTTTTTGCAAAATTTCACGGAAACGTTCTTTTCTTGTGTTACATACACAACGCTATCAGATGAAGCTATTTGAATGTATTTAAGTGTATTTCGTTATATCGCACATAATTTAACGCAGAGGTTGTTAAAGAAACCAGCAATGCATAGTACAGTGGTTTCTGCCTTGTTTGGAAATTAAGTCGTTTGAGGGCGCTGTTATCGAACTAATGTTGAATTTTTTAAAAATTTCCATATCACCCGATAAAGTTCTTATTAGCGCAATTTGATAGATATCAATGCCCTATGCCTATATAAAAAGATACATATCGCTCGAATCATTTTCCAGCGAGTATCAGCGTATTCGTGCTGTAAGAGTGAAAACAAGCAGGTTTTGACTGAAAAACACGAAAAAATTCACTTTTTGCATAATTTCACGGAAACGTTATTTTCGTGTTTTACACACACAAACGCTATCAGATGAAGCTATTTGAGTGTATTTAAGTGTATTTCGTTATATGGCACATAATTTAACGCAGTTTATTAATGAAACTAGCAATACATAGTACAGTGCTTTCTTGTTAGGAAGGTGACCCTGAAGGTTGAACTGAATCCACACCCTTCAGGTTCATGTTCCCTTGTTAGGGAGGATGATGCTCAAGGTAGAACGAATTCGCCAGCCGATCAACCTTGAGCAATAACCTCCCTCTAAATGAAAATCGCTATTTTTGTACCTTGAGGGTCATCTAACTTCAGGAAATAATAAATAAGTAACACAAACATGACTAGGTATAAAGATGAAAATTGAATACAGGGCGCTGTTATCGAACTAATGTTGATTTTTTTTAAAATTTCCATATCAACCGATTAAGTTCTTATTAGCACAGTTTGATACATATCAATGCCCTATTCCTATATAAAAAGTTTGATATCGCTGGAATTATTTTCCAGCGAGTATCACGTATTCGTGCTGTAAGAGTGAAAACAAGCAGGTTTTGACTAAAAAACACGAAAAAATTCACTTTTTGCAAAATTTCACGGAGACGTTATTTTCGTGTTTTACACACACAAACGCTATCTATTCACTTTTTGCAAAATTTCACGGAAACGTTATTTTCGTGTTTTACACACACAAACGCTATCAGATGAAGCTATTTGAGTGTATTTAAGTGTATTTCGTTATATGGCACATAATTTAACGCAGAGTTTATTAATGAAACTAGCAATACATAGTACAGTGCTTTCTAATTAGGAAGGTGACCCTGAAGGTTGAACTGAATCCACACCCTTCAGGTTCATGTTCCCTCGTTAGGGAGGAAGAACCTGAAGGTTGAACTGACTCCACACCCTTCAGGTTCATGTACCCTAGTTATGGACGATGATGCTCAAGTTAGAACGAATTCGCCAGCCGATCAACCTTGAGCATCAACCTCCCTCTAAATGAAAGTCGCTATTTTTGTACCTTGAGGGTCATCTACATTCAGGAAATATTTAATAAATGAGTAACACAAACATGACTATGTACAAGTATGAAAATTGAATACAGGGCGCCGTTATCGAACTAATGTTCAATTTTTTAAAATTTCCATATCATCCGATTAAGTTCTTATTAGCATAGTTTGATACATATCAATGCCCTATGCCTATATAAGAAGTTTGATATCACTGGAATCATTTTCCAGAGAGTTTCAGCGTATTGTTGCTGTAAGAGTGAAAACAAGCAGATTTTGACTAAAAAACACGAAAAAATTCACTTTTTGCAAAATATCACGGAAACGTTATTTTCGTGTTTTACACACACAAACGCTATCAGATGAAGCTATTTGAGTGTATTTAAGTGTATTTCGTTGTATGACACATAACTTAACGCAGATGTTGTTAAAGAAACCAGCAATACATAGTACAGTGCTTTCTGCATTGTTTAGACATTATGTCGTTAGAGGGCGCTGTTATCGAACTAATGTTGAATTTTTTAAATATTTGATATCACCCGATTAAGTTCTTATTAGCGCAGTTTGATAGATATCAATGCCCTATGCCAATATAAAAAGATTGATATCACTGGAATCATTTTCCAGCGAGTTTCAGCGTATTGTTGCCGTAAGAGTGAAAACAATCAGATTTTGATTAAAAAACACGAAAAAATTCACTTTTTGCAAAATTTCACGGAAACGTTATTTTCGTGTGTTACATACACAAACGCTATCAGATGAAGCTATTTGAGCGTATTTAAGTGTATTTCGTTATATGGCACATAATTTAACGCAGAGCTTATTAATGAAACCAGCAATACATAGTACAGTGCTTTCTTGTTTGGAAGGTGACCCTGAAGGTTGAACTGAATCCACACCCTTCAGGTTCATGTTCCCTCGTTAGGGAGGATGAACCTGAAGGTTGAACTGACTTCACACCCTTCAGGTTCGTGTTCCCTAGTTAGTGATGATGATGCTCAAGGTAGAACGAAGTCGCCAGCCGATCTACCTAGAGCATCACCCTCCCTCTAAATGAAAGTCGCTATTTTTGTACTTTGAGGGACATCTACCTTCAGGAAATATTTAATATATGAGTAACACAAACATGACTATGTACAAGTATGAAAATTGAATACATGGCGCTGTCACTAAACTAATTTTGATTTTTTTAAAATTTCCATATCATCCGATTAAGTTCTTATTAGCATAGTGTGATACATATCAATGCCCTATGCCTATATAAAAAGTTTGGTATCACTGGAATCATTTTCCAGCGAGTATCAGCGTATTGTTTCTGTAAGAGTGAAAACAAGCAGATTTTGACTAAAAAACACGAAAAAATTCACTTTTTGCAAAATATCACGGAAACGTTATTTTCGTGTTTTACACACACAAACGCTATCAGATGAAGCTATTTGAGCGTATTTAAGTGTATTTCGTTATATGGCACATAATTTAACGCAGAGCTTATTAATGAAACCAGCAATACATAGTACAGTGCTTTCTTGTTTGGAAGGTGACCCTGAAGGTTGAACTGAATCCACACCCTTCAGGTTCATGTTCCCTCGTTAGGGAGGATGAACCTGAAGGTTGAACTGACTTCACACCCTTCAGGTTCATGTTCCCTAGTTAGGGATGATGATGCTCAAGGTAGAACGAAGTCGCCAGCCGATCTACCTTGAGCATCACCCTCCCTCTAAATGAAATTCGCTATTTTTGTACCTTGAGGGTCATTTACCTTCAGGAAATAATTAATAAATGAGTAACACAAACATGACTATCTACAAGTAAGAAAATTGAATACAGGGCGCTTTTATCGAACATGTTGATTTTTTTTTAAAATTTCCATATCATCCGATTAAGTTCTTATTAGCATAGATTGATACATATCAATGCCCTATGCCCATATAAAAAGATTGATATCACTGGAATTATTTTCCAGCGAGTATCAGCGTATTGTTGCTGTAAGAGTGAAAACAAGCAGATATTGACTAAAAAACACGAAAAAATTCACTTTTTGCAAAATTTCACGGAAACGTTCTTTTCTTGTGTTACATACACAAACGCTCTCAGATGAAGCGATTTGAGTGAATTTAAGTGTATTTCGTTATATGGCACATAATTTAACGCAGAGTTTATTAATGACACTAGCAATACATAGTACAGTGCTTTCTAGTTAGGAAGGTGACCCTGAAGGTTGAACTGAATCCACACCCTTCAGGTTCATGTTCCCTCGTTAGGGAGGATGAACCTGAAGGTTGAACTGACTCCACACCCTTCAGGTTCATGTACCCTAGTTATGGACGATGAAGCTCAAGGCAGAACGAATTCGCCAGCCGATCAACCTTGAGCATCAACCTCCCTCTAAATGAAAGTCGCTATTTTTGTACTTTGAGGGTCATTTACCTTCAGAAAATAATAAATAAGTAACAGAAACTTGACTATGTATAAGGATGAAAATTGAATACAGGGCGCTGTTATCGAACTAATGTTGATTTGTTTTAAAATTTCCATATCAACCGATTAATTTCTTATTAGCACTGTTTGATACATATCAATGCCCTATGCCTATATAAAAGGTTTGATATCGCAGGAATCATTTTCCAGCGAGTATCAGCGTATTGTTGCTGTAAGAGTGAAAACAAGCAGATTTTGACTAAAAAATACGAAAAAATTCACTTTTTACAAAATTTCACGGAAACGTTATTTTCGTGTTTTACACACACAAACGCTATCAGATGAAGCTATTTGAGTGTATTTAAGTGTATTTCGTTGTATGACACATAATTTAACGCAGATGTTGTTAAAGAAACCAGCAATACACAGTACAGTGCTTTCTGCATTGTTTGGACATTATGTCGTTAGAGGGCGCTGTTATCGAACTAATGTTGAATTTTTTAAAAATTTGCATATCACCCGATTAAGTTCTTATTAGCGCAGTTTGATAGATATCAATGCCCTATGCCTATATAAAAAGTTTGATATCACTGGAATCATTTTCCAGCGAGTTTCAGCGTATTGTTGCTGTAAGAGTGAAAACAAGCAGATTTTGATTAAAAAACACGAAAAAATTCACTTTTTGCAAAATTTCACGGAAACGTTCTTTTCTTGTGTTACATACACAACGCTATCAGATGAAGCTATTTGAATGTATTTAAGTGTATTTCGTTATATCGCACATAATTTAACGCAGAGGTTGTTAAAGAAACCAGCAATGCATAGTACAGTGGTTTCTGCCTTGTTTGGAAATTAAGTCGTTTGAGGGCGCTGTTATCGAACTAATGTTGAATTTTTTAAAAATTTCCATATCACCCGATAAAGTTCTTATTAGCGCAATTTGATAGATATCAATGCCCTATGCCTATATAAAAAGATACATATCGCTCGAATCATTTTCCAGCGAGTATCAGCGTATTCGTGCTGTAAGAGTGAAAACAAGCAGGTTTTGACTGAAAAACACGAAAAAATTCACTTTTTGCATAATTTCACGGAAACGTTATTTTCGTGTTTTACACACACAAACGCTATCAGATGAAGCTATTTGAGTGTATTTAAGTGTATTTCGTTATATGGCACATAATTTAACGCAGAGTTTATTAATGAAACTAGCAATACATAGTACAGTGCTTTCTTGTTAGGAAGGTGACCCTGAAGGTTGAACTGAATCCACACCCTTCAGGTTCATGTTCCCTTGTTAGGGAGGATGATGCTCAAGGTAGAACGAATTCGCCAGCCGATCAACCTTGAGCAATAACCTCCCTCTAAATGAAAATCGCTATTTTTGTACCTTGAGGGTCATCTAACTTCAGGAAATAATAAATAAGTAACACAAACATGACTAGGTATAAAGATGAAAATTGAATACAGGGCGCTGTTATCGAACTAATGTTGATTTTTTTTAAAATTTCCATATCAACCGATTAAGTTCTTATTAGCACAGTTTGATACATATCAATGCCCTATTCCTATATAAAAAGTTTGATATCGCTGGAATTATTTTCCAGCGAGTATCACGTATTCGTGCTGTAAGAGTGAAAACAAGCAGGTTTTGACTAAAAAACACGAAAAAATTCACTTTTTGCAAAATTTCACGGAGACGTTATTTTCGTGTTTTACACACACAAACGCTATCTGATGAAGCTATTTGAGTGTATTTAAGTGTATTTCGTTATATGGCACATAATTTAACGCAGATGTTGTTAAGGAAACCAGCAATACATAGTACAGTGCTTTCTGCCTTGTTTGGACATTATGTCGTTAGAGGGCGCTGTTATCGAACTAATGTTGAATTTTTTAAAAATTTGCATATCACCCGATTAAGTTCTTATTAGCGCAGTTTGATAGATATCAATGCCCTATGCCTATATAAAAAGTTACATATCCCTCGAATCATTTTCCAGCGAGTATCAGCGTATTCGTGCTGTATGAGTGAAAACAAGCAGGTTTTGACTAAAAGACACGAATAAATTCACTTTTTGCAAAATTTCACGGAAACGTTATTTTCGTGTTTAACACACACAAATGCTATCAGATGAAGCTATTTGAGTGTATTTAAGTGTATTTCGTTATATGGCACATAATTGAACGCAGAGTTTATTAATGAAACTAGCAATACATAGTACAGTGCTTTCTTGTTAGAAAGGTAACCCTGAAGGTTGAACTGAATCCACACCCTTCAGGTTCATGTTCCCTCGTTAGGGAGGATGAACCTGAAGGTTGAACTGACTCCACACCCTTCAGGTTTATGTTCCCTAGTTAGGGACAAAGATGCTCAAGGTAGAACGAATTCGCCAGCCGATCAACCTTGAGCATCAACCTCCCTCTAAATGAAAGTCGCTATTTTTATACCTTGAGGGTCATCTACCTTCAGGAAATAATAAATAAGTAACACAAACATGACTATGTACAAGGATGAAAATTGAATACAGGGCGCTGTTATCGAACTAATGTTGATTTTTTTTTAAATTTCCATATCATCAGATTAAGTTCTTATTAGCATAGTTTGATACATATCAATGCCCTATGCCTATATAAAAAGTTTGGTATCACTGGAATCATTTTCCAGCGAGTATCAGCGTATTGTTGCTGTAAGAGTGAAAACAAGCAGATTTTGACTAAAAAACACGAAAAAATTCACTTTTTGCAAAATATCACGGAAACGTTATTTTCGTGTTTTACACACACAAACGCTATCAGATGAAGCTATTTGAGTGTATTTAAGTGTATTTTGTTATATGACACATAATTTAACGCAGAGCTTATTAATGAAATCAGCAATACATAGTACAGTGCTTTCTTGTTTGGAAGGTGACCCTGAAGGTTGAACTGAATCCACACCCTTCAGGTTCATGTTCCCTCGTTAGGGAGGATGAACCTGAAGGTTGAACTGACTTCACACCCTTCAGGTTCATGTTCCTTAGTTAGGGATGATGATGCTCAAGGTAGAACGAAGTCGCCAGCCGATCTACCTTGAGCATCACCCTCCCACTAAACGAAAGTCGCTATTTTTGTACCTTGAGGGTTATCTACCTTCAGGAAACATTTAATAAATGAGTAACACAAACATGACTATGTACAAGTATGAAAATTGAATACCTGGCGCTGTAATCGAATTAATGTTGATTTTTTTTTAAATTTCCATATCATCCGATTAAGTTCTTATTAGTATAGTTTGATACATATCAATGCCCTATGCCTATGTAAAAAGTTTGATATCACTGGAATCATTTTCCAGCGAGTTTCACCGTATTGTTGCTGTAAGAGTGAAAACAAGCAGATTTTGATTAAAAAACACGAAAAAATTCACTTTTTGCAAAATTTCACGGAAACGTTATTTTCGTGTGTTACATACACAAACGCTATCAGATGAAGCTATTTGAGTGTATCTAAGTGTATTTCGTTATAAGGCACATAATTTAACGCAGAGGTTATTAATGAAACCAGCAATACATAGTACAGTGCATTCTTGTTTGGAAGGTAACCCTGAAGGTTGAACTGAATCCACACCTTTCAGGTTCATGTTCCCTCGTTAGGGAGGATGAATCTGAAGGTTGAACTGACTTCACACCCCTTAGGTTCTTGTTCCCTAGTTAGGGATGATGATGATCAAGGTAGAACGAAGTCGCCAGCCGATTTACCTTGAGCATCAACCTCCCTCTAAATGAAAGTCGCTATTTTTGTACCTTGAGGGTCATCTACCTTCAGGAAATATTTAATAAATGAGTAACACAAACATGACTATGTACAAGTATGAAAATTGAATACAGGGCGCTGTCACTAAATTAATTTTGATTTTTTTTAAATTTCCATATCATCCGATTAAATTCTTATTAGCATAGTTTGATAGATATCAATGCCCTCTGCCTATGTAAAACGTTTGGTATCACTGGAATCATTTTCCAGCGAGTATCAGCGTATTGTTGCTGTAAGAGTGAAAACAAGCAGATTTTGACTAAAAACACGAAAAAATTCACTTTTTGCAAAATTTCACGAAAACGTTATTTTCGTGTGTTACATACACAAACGCTATCAGATGAAGCTATTTGAGTGTATTTAAGTGTATTTCGTTATAAGGCACATAATTTAACGCAGAGGTTATTAATGAAACCAGCAATACATAGTACAGTGCATTCTTGTTTGGAAGGTAACCCTGAAGGTTGAACTGAATCCAGACCCTTCAGGTTCATGTTCCCTCGTTACGGAGGATGAACCTGAAGGTTGAACTGACTTCACACCCTTTAGGTTCATGTTCCCTAGTTAGGGATGATGATGCTCAAGGTAGAACGAAGTCGCCAGCCGATCTACCTTGAGCATCACCCTCCCTCTAAATGAAAGTCGCTATTTCTGTACCTTGAGGGTCATCTACCTTCAGGAAATATTTAATAAATGAGTAACACAAACATGACTATGTACAAGTATGAAAATTGAATACAGGGCGCTGTTATCGAACTAATGTTGATTTTTTTTAAAATTTCCATATCAACCGATTAAGTTCTTAAAAAACACGAAAAAATTCACTTTTTGCAAAATTTCACGGAAACGTTATTTTCGTGTGTTACATACACAAACGCTATCAGATGAAGCTATTTGAGTGTATTTAAGTGTATTTCGTTATATGGCACATAATTTAACACAGAGGTTATTAATGAAACCAGCAATACATAGTACAGTGCTCTCTTGTTTGGAAGGTGACCCTGAAGGTTGAACTGAATCCACACCCTTCAAATTCATGTTCCCTCGTTATGGAGGATGAACCTGAAGGTTGAACTGACTTCACACCCTTTAGGTTCATGTTCCCTAGTTAGGGATAATGATGCTCAAGGTAGAACGAAGTCGCCAGCCGATTTACCTTGAGCATCACCCTCCCTCTAAACGAAAGTCGCTATTTTTGTACCTTTAAGGTCATCTACCTTCAGGAAATATTTAATAAATGAGTAACACAAACATGACTATGTACAAGTATGAAACTTGAATACAGGGCGCTGTTACTAAACTAATTTTGATTTTTTTTAAAATTTCCATATCATCCGATTAAGTTCTAATTACCATAGTTTGTTACATATCAATGCCCTATGCCTATATAAAAAGTTTGATATCGCTGGAATCATTTTCCAGCGAGTATCAGCGTATTCGTGCTGAAAGAGTGAAAACAAGCAGGTTTTGACTAAAAAACACGAAAAAATTCACTTTTTGCAAAATTTCACGGAAACGTTATTTTCGTGTTTTACACACACAAACGCTATCAGATGAAGCTATTTGAGTGTATTTAAGTGTATTTCGTTATATGGCACATAATTTAACGCAGAGCTTATTAATGAAACCAGCAATACATAGTACAGTATTCTTCTTTGGAAGGTGACCCTGAAGGTTGAACTTAATCCACACCCTTCAGGTTCATGTTCCCTCGTTAGGGAGGATGAACCTGAAGGTTGAACTGACTTCACACCCTTCAGGTTCATGTTCCCTAGTTAGGGATGATGATGCTCAAGGTAGAACGAAGTCGCCAGCCGATCTACCTTGAGCATCACCCTCCCTCTAAATGAAAGTCGCTATTTTTGTACCTTGAGGGACATCTACCGTCAGGATATATTTAATAAATGAGTAACACAAACATGACTATGTACAAGTATGAAAATTGAATACAGGGCGCTGTTATCGAACTAATGTTTCATTTTTTTTTAAAATTTCCATATCATCTGATTAAGTTCTTATTAGCATAGTTTGATACATATCAATGCCCTATGCCTATATAAAAAGTTTGATATCGCTGGAATCATTTTCCAGCGAGTATCAGCGTATTGGTTCTGTAAGAGTGAAAACAAGCAGATTTTGACTAAAAAACACGAAAAAATTCACTTTTTGCAAAATTTCACGGAAACGTTATTTTCGTGTTTTACACACACAAACGCTATCAGATGAAGCTATTTGAGTGTATTTAAGTGTATTTCTTTATGGCACATAATTTAACGCAGAGGTTATTAATGAAACCAGCAATACATAGTACAGTGCTTTCTTGTTTGGAAGGTGACCCTGAAGGTTGAACTGAATCCACACCCTTCAGGTTCATGTTCCCTCATTAGGGATGGTGATGCTCAAGGTACAACGAAGTCGCCAGCCGATCTACCTTGAGCATCACCCTCCCTCTAAATGAAAGTCGCTATTTTTGTACCTTGAGGGTCATCTACCGTCAGGATATATTTAATAAATGAGTAACCCAAACATGACTATGTACAAGTATGAAAATTGAATACAGGGCGCTGTTATCGAACTAATGTTGATTTTTTTTTAAATTTCCATATCATCCGATTAAGTTCTTGTTAGCATAGTTTGATACATATAAATGCCCTATGCCCATATAAAAAGTTTTGATATCACAGGATTCATTTTCCAGCGAGTATCAGCGTATTGTTGCTGTAAGAGTGAAAACAAGCAGATTTTGACTAAAAAACACGAAAAAATTCACTTTGCAAAATTTCACGGAAACGTTATTTTCGTGTTTACACACACTAACGTTATCAGATGAAGCTATTTGAGTGTATTTAAGTGTATTTCGTTGTATGGCACATAATTTAACGCAGATGTTGTTAAAGAATTGTTTGGACATTATGTCGTTAGAGGGCGCTGTTATCGAACTAATTTTGAATTTTTTAAAAATTTGCATATCACCCGATTAAGTTCTTATTAGCGCAATTTGATAGATATCAATGCCCTATGACTATATAAAAAGTTACATATCGCTCGAATCATTTTTCAGCGAGTATCAGCGTATTCGTGCTGTAAGAGTGAAAACAAGCAGGTTTTGACTAAAAAACACGAAAAAATTCACTTTTTGCAAAATTTCACGGAAACGTTATTTTCGTGTTTTACACACACAAACGCTATCAGATGAAGCTATTTGAGTAAATTTAAGTGTATTTCGTTATATGGCACATAATTTAACGCAGAGTTTATTAATGAAACTAGCAATACATAGTACAGTGCTTTCTTGTTAGGAATGTGACCCTGAAGGTTGAACTGAATCCACACCCTTCAGGTTCATGTTCCCTCGTTAGGGAGGATGAACCTGAAGGTTGAACTGACTCCACACCCTTCAGGTTCATGTTCCCTAGATAGGGACGATGATGCTCAAGGTAGAACGAATTCGCCAGCCGATCAACCTTGAGAATCAACCTCCCTCTAAATGAAAGTCGCTATTTTTTACGTTGAGGGTCATCTACCTTCAGGAAATAATAAATGTAACACAAACATGACTATGTACAAGGAAGAAAATTGAATACAGGGCGCTGGTATCGAACTAATGTTGATTTTTTTAAAATTTCCATATCATCCGATTAAGTTGTTAATAACATAGATAGATACATATCAATGCCCTATGCCCATATAAAAGTTTGATATCACTGGAATCATTTTCCAGCGAGTATCAGCGTATTGTTTCTGTAAGAGTGAAAACAAGCAGATTTTGATTAAAAAACACAAAAAAATTCACTTTTTGCAAAATTTCACGGAAACGTTATTTTCGTGTTTTACACACACAAACGCTATCAGATGAAGCTATTTGAGTGTATTTAAGTGTATTTCGTTATATGGTACATAATTTAACGCAGAGGTTATTAATGAAACCAGCAATACATAGTACAGTGCTTTCTTGTTTGGAAGATGACCCTGAAGGTTGAACTGAATCCACACCCTTCAGGTTCATGTTCCCTCTTTAGGGAGGATGAACCTGAAGGTTGAACTGACTTCACACCCTTCAGGTTCATGTTCCCTAGTTATGGATGATGATGCTCAAGGTAGAACGAAGTCGCCAGCCGATCTACCTTGAGCATCACCCTCCCTCTAAATGAATGTCGCTATTTCTGTACCTTGAGTGTCATCTACCTTCAGGAAATATTTAATAAATGAGTAACACAAACATGACTATGTACAAGTATGAAAATTGAATACAGGGCGCTGTTATCGAACTAATGTTGTTTTTTTTTTAAATTTCCATATCATCCGATTAAGTTCTTATTAGCAAAGTTTGATACATATGAATGCCCTATGCATGTATAATAAGCTTGATATCACTTGAATCATTTTCCAGCGAGTATCAGCGTATTGGTGCTGTAAGAGTGAACACAAGCAGATTATGACTAAAAAACACGAAAAAATTCACTTTGCAAAATTTCACGGAAACGTTATTTTTGTGTTTTACACACACAAACTCTATCAGATGAAGCTACTTGAGTGTATTTAAGTGTATTTCGTTATATGGCACATAATTTAACGCAGAGTTTATTAATGAAACTAGCATTACCTAGTACAGTGCTTTCTTGTTAGGAAGGTGACCCTGCAGGTTCAACTGAATCCACACTCTTCAGGTTCATGTTCCCTCGTTAGGGAGGATGAACCTGAAGGTTGAACTGACTCCACACCCTTCAGGTTCATGTTCCCTAGTTAGGGACGATGATGCTCAAGGTAGAACGAATTCGACAGCCGATCAACCTTGAGCATCAACCTCCCTCTAAATGAAAGTCGCTATTTTTGTACCTTGAGGTTCATCTACCTTCAGGAAATAAGTAACACAAACATGACTATGAACAAGGATGAAAACTGAATACACGGCGCTGTTATCGAACTAATGTGGATTTTTTTTAAAATTTCCATATCATCCGATTAAGTTCTTATTAGCGCAGTTTGATAGATATCAATGCCCTATGCCTATATGAAAAGTTACATATCGCTCGAATCATTTTCCAGCGAGTCTCAGCGTATTCGTCCTGAAAGAGTGAAAACAAGCAGGTTTTGACTAAAAAACACGAAAAAATTCACTTTTTGCAAAATTTCACGGAAACGTTATTTTCGTGTTTTACACACACAAACGCTATCAGATGAAGCTATTTGAGTGTATTTAAGTTTATTTCGTTACATGGCACATAATTCAACGCAGAGGTTATTAATGAAACCAGCAATACATAGTACAGTGCTTTCTTGTTTGGAAGGTGACCCTGAAGGTTGAACTGAATCCACACCCTTCAGGTTCATGTTTCCTCGTTAGGGAGGATGAATCTGAAGGTTGAACTGACCACACCCTTTAGGTTCATGTTCCCTAGTTAGGGATGATGATGCTCAAGGTAGAACGAAGTCGCCAGCCGATTTACCTTGAGCATCACCCTCCCTCTAAATGAAAGTCGCTATTTTTGTAACTTTAGGGTCATCTACCTTCAGGAAATATTTAATAAATGAGTAACACAAACATGACTATGTACAAGTATGAAAATTGAATACAGGGCGCTGTTACTAAACTAATTTTGATTTTTTTAAAATTTCCATATCATCCGATTAAGTTCTTATTAGCATAGTTTGATACATATCAATGCCCTATGCCTATATGAAAAGTTTGGTATCACTGGAATCATTTTCCAGCGAGTATCAGCGTATTGTTGCTGTAAGAGTGAAAACAAGCAGATTTTGACTAAAAAACACGAAAAACTTCACTTTTTGCAAAATTTCACGGAAACGTTATTTTCGTGTTTTACACACACAAACGCTATCAGATGAAGCTATTTGAGTGTATTTAAGTGTATTTCGTTATATGGTACATAATTTAACGCAGAGGTTATTAATGAAACCAGCAATACATAGTACAGTGCTTTCTTGTTTGGAAGATGACCCTGAAGGTTGAACTGAATCCACACCCTTCAGGTTCATGTTCCCTCTTTAGGGAGGATGAACCTGAAGGTTGAACTGACTTCACACTCTTCAGGTTCATGTTCCCTAGTTAGGGATGATGATGCTCAAGGTAGAACGAAGTCGCCAGCCGATCTACCTTGAGCATCACCCTCCCTCTAAATGAAAGTCGCTATTTCTGTACCTTGAGTGTCATCTACCTTCAGGAAATATTTAATAAATGAGTAACACAAACATGACTATGTACAAGTATGAAAATTGAATACAGGGCGCTGTTATCGAACTAATGTTGTTTTTTTTAAAAATTTCCATATCATCCGATTAAGTTCTTATTAGCAAAGTTTGATACATATGAATGCCCTATGCCTGTATAATAAGTTTGATATCGCTTGAATCATTTTCCAGCGAGTATCAGCGTATTGGTGCTGTAAGAGTGAAAACAAGCAGATTATGACTAAAAAACACGAAAAAATTCACTTTTTGCAAAATTTCCCGGAAACGTTATTTTCGTGTTTTACACACACAAACGCTATCAGATGAAGCTATTTGAGTGTATTTAAGTGTATTTCGTTATATGGCACATAATTTAACGCAGAGTTTATTAATGAAACTAGCAATACATAGTACAGTGCTTTCTTGTTAGGAATGTGACCCTGAAGGTTGAACTGAATCCAC
Source organism: Typopeltis vanoorti (assembly GCF_054136105.1). Classification (NCBI taxonomy): domain Eukaryota; kingdom Metazoa; phylum Arthropoda; class Arachnida; order Uropygi; family Thelyphonidae; genus Typopeltis; species Typopeltis vanoorti. The sequence continues at coordinate 958,307 of NC_143571.1, forward strand.
ACCCTTCAGGTTCATGTTCCCTCGTTAGGGAGGATGAACCTGAAGGTTGAACTGACTCCACACCCTTCAGGTTCATGTTCCCTAGTTAGGGACGATGATGCTCAAGGTAGAACGAATTCGCCAGCCGATCAACCTTGAGAATCAACCTCCCTCTAAATGAAAGTCGCTATTTTTTACGTTGAGGGTCATCTACCTTCAGGAAATAATAAATGTAACACAATCATGACTATGTACAAGGATGAATATTGAATACAGGGCGCTGGTATCGAACTAATGTTGTTTTTTTTAAAATTTCCATATCATCCGATTAAGTTGTTATTAACATAGATAGATACATATCAATGCCCTATGCCCATATAAAAGTTTGATATCACTGGAATCATTTTCCAGCGAGTATCAGCGTATTGTTTCTGTAAGAGTGAAAACAAGCAGATTTTGACTAAAAAACACAAAAAAATTCACTTTTTGCAAAATTTCACGGAAACGTTATTTTCGTGTTTTACACACACAAACGCTATCAGATGAAGCTATTTGAGTGTATTTAAGTGTATTTCGTTATATGGAACATAATTTAACGCAGAGGTTATTAATGAAACCAGCAATACATAGTACAGTGCTTTCTGCCTTGTTTGGACATTATGTCGTTCGAGGGCGCTGTTATCGAACTAATGTTGAATTTTTTAAAAATTTGAATATCACCCGATTAAGTTCTTATTAGCGCAGTTTGATAGATATCAATGCCCTATGAACTATATAAAAGGTTCATGTTCGCTCGAATCATTTTCCAGCGAGTATCAGCTTATTCGTGCTGTAAGAGTGAAAACAAGCAGGTTTTGACTAAAAAACACGAAAAAATTCACTTTTTGCAAAATTTCACGGAAACGTTATTTTCGTGTTTTACACACACAAACGCTATCAGATGAAGCTATTTCGTGTACCTTGAGTGTCATTTCGTACCTTCAGGCAAATAATTTAATAAATGTTAAAGTAACCAGCAATACATAGTACTAGTGCTACAAGTATGACATTATGTCGTTACAGGGCGCTGTTATCGAACTAATGTTGATTTTTTTAAAATTTCCATATCATCCGATTAAGTTCTTATTAGCAAAGTTTGATACATATCAATGCCCTATGCCTATATAAAAAGTTTGATATCGCTGGAATCATTTTCCAGCGAGTATCAGCGTATTCGTGCTGTAAGAGTGAAAACAAGCAGGATTTTGACTAAAAAACACGAAAAAATTCACTTTTTGCAAAATTTCACGGAAACGTTATTTTTGTGTTTTACACACACAAACGCTATCAGATGAAGCTATTTGAGTGTATTTAAGTGTATTTCGTTATATGGCACATAATTTAACGCAGAGGTTATTAATGAAACCAGCAATACATAGTACAGTGCTTTCTTGTTGGGAAGGTGACCCTGAAGGTTGAACTGAATCCACACCCTTCAGGTTCATGTTCCCTCTTTAGGGAGGATGAACCTGAAGGTTGAACTGACTTCACACCCTTCAGGTTCATGTTCCCTAGTTAGGGATGATGATGCTCAAGGTAGAACGAAGTCGCCAGCCGATCTACCTTGAGCATCACCCTCCCTCTAAATGAAAGTCGCTATTTCTGTACCTTGATGGTCATCTACCTTCAGGAAATAAGTAACACAAACATGACTATGTACAAGGATGAAAATTGAATACAGGGCGCTGTTATCGAACTAATGTGGATTTTTTTTTAAAATTTCCATATCATCCGATTAAGTTCTTATTAGCACAGTTTAATAAATATCAATGCCCATATGCCTACATAAAAAGTTGCATATCGCTGGAATCATTTTCCAGCGAGTATCAGCGTATTGGAGCTGAAAGAGTGAAAACAAGCAGATTTTGACTAAAAAACACGAAAAAATTCACTTTTTGCAAAATTACACGGAAACGTTATTTTCGTATTTTACACAAACAAACGCTATCAGATGAAGCTATTTGAGAGTATTTAAGCGTATTTCGTTATATGGCACATAATTTAACGCAGAGGTTGTTAAAGAAACCAGCAATACATACAACAGTGCTTTCTTGTGTGGAATGTGACCCTGAAGGTTGAAATGAATCCACCCGCTTCAGGTTCATGTTCCCTCGTTAGGGACGATGAACCTGAAGGTTAAACTGTCTCCACACCCTTCCGGTTCATGTTCCCTAGTTAGGGATGATGATGCTCAAGGTAGAACGCAGTCGCCAGATGATCTACCTTGAGCATCACCCTCCCTCTAAAGGAAAGTCGGTATTTTTGTACCTTGAGTCTCATCTACTTTCAGGAAATATTTAATAATTGAGTAACACAAATATGACTATGTACTAGGAAGAAAATTGAAAACAGGGCGCTGTTATCGAACTAATGTTGAATTTTTTTTAAAATTTCCATATCAACCGATTAAGTTCTAATTAGCAGAGTTTGATACATATCAATTCCCTATTCCTATATAAAAAGATTGATATCGCTGGAATCATTTTCCAGCGAGTATCAGCGTATTCGTGCTGTAAGAGTGAAAACAAGCAGGTTTTGACTAAAAAACACGAAAAAATTCACTTTTTGCAAAATTTCACGGAAACGTTATTTTCGTGTTTTACACACACAAACGCTATCAGATGAAGCTATTTGAGTGTTTAAGTGTATTTCGTTATATGGCACATAATTTAACGCAGAGGTTATTAATGAAACCAGCAATACATAGTACAGTGCTTTCTTGTTTGGAAGGTGACCCTGTAGGTTGAACTGAATCCACACCCTTCAGGTTCATGTTCCCTCGTTAGGGAGGATGAACCTGAATGTTGAACTGACTCCACACCCTTCAGGTTCATGTTCCCTAGTTAGGGACGATCATGCTCAAGGTAGAACGCAGTCGCCAGCCGATCTACCTTGAGCATCACCCTCCCTCTAAATGAAAGTCGCTATTTTTGTACCTTGAGGATCATCTACCTTCAGGAAATATTTAATAAATGAGTAACACAAACATGACTCTGTACATGGATGAAAATTGAATACAGGGCGCTGTTATCGAACTAATGTTGAAATATTTTAAAATTTCCATATCAACCGATTAAGTTCTTATTAGCGGTGATTGATACATATCAATGCTCTATGCCTACATAAAAAGTTTGATATCGCTGGAAATATTTTCCAGCGAGTTTCAGCGTATTGGTGCTGTAAGAGTGAAAATAAGCAGATTTTGACTAAAAAACACGAAATATTTCACTTTTTGCAAAATTTCACGGAAACGTTATTTTTGTGTTTTACACACACAAATGCCATCAGATGAGGCTATTTGAGTGAAATGAAGTATATTTCGTTATATCGCACATAAGTTAACGCAGATGTTGTTAAAGAAACCAGCAATACCCAGAACAGTGCTTTCTGCCTTGTTTGGACATTATGTCGTTAGAGGGCGCTGTTATCGAACTAATGTTGAGTTTTTTAAAAATTTGCATATCACCCGATTAAGTTCTTATTAGCGCAGTTTGATAGATATCAATGCCCTATGACTATATAAAAAGTTACATATCGCTCGAATCATTTTCCAGCGAGTATCAGCGAATTCGTGCTGTAAGAGTGAAAACAAGCAGGTTTTGTCTAAAAAACACGAAAAAATTCACTTTTTGCAAAATTTCACGGAAACGTTATTTTCGTGTTTTACACACACAAACGCTATCAGATGAAGCTATTTGAGTGTATTTAAGTGTATTTCGTTACATGGCACATAATTTAACGCAGAGTTTATTAATGAAACTAGCAATACATAGTACAGTGCTTTCTTGTTAGGAAGGTGACCCTGAAGGTGGAACTGAATCCACACCCTTCAGGTTCATGTTCCCTCGTTAGGGAGGATGAACCTGAAGGTTGAACTGACTCCACACCCTTCAGGTTCATGTACCCTAGTTATGGACGATGATGCTCAAGGTAGAACGAATTCGCCAGCCGATCAACCTTGAGCATCAACCTCCCTCTAAATGAAAGTCGCTATTTTTGTACCTTGAGGGTCATTTACCTTCAGAAAATAATAAGTAACACAAACATGACTATGTATAAGGATGAAAATTGAATACAGGGGGCTGTTATCGAACTAATATTGATTTTTTTTAAAATTTCCATATCAACCGATTAAGTTCTTATTAGCACTGTTTGATACATATCAATGCCCTATGCCTATATAAAAAGTTTGATATCGCTGGAATCATTGTCCAGCGAGTATCAGCGTATTGGTGCTGTAAGAGTGAAAACAAGCAGATTTTGACTAAAAAACACGAAAAAATTCACTTTTTGCAAAATATCACGGAAACGTTATTTTCGTGTTTTACTCACATTAACGCTATCAGATGAAGCTATTTGAGTGTATTTAAGTGTATTTCGTTATATGGCACATAATTTAACGAAGAGGTTATTAATGAAACCAGCAATACATAGTACAGTTCTTTCTTGTTTGGAAGGTAACCCTGAAGGTTGAACTGAATCCACACCCTTCAGGTTCATGTTCCCTCGTTAGGGAGGATGAACCTGAAGGTTGAACTGACTTCACACCCTTCAGGTTCATGTTCCCTAGATAGGGATGATGATGCTCATGGTAGAACGAATGATGCTCAAGGCGCTGTTATCGAACTAATGTTGATTTTTTTTAAAATTTCCATATCAACCGATTAAATTCTTATTAGCACTGTTTGATACATATCAATGCCCTATGCCTATATTAAAAGTTTGATATCGCTGGAATCATTGTCCAGCGAGTATCAGCGTATTGGTTCTGTAAGAGTGAAAACAAGCAGATTTTGACTAAAAAACACGAAAAAATTCACTTTTTGCAAAATATCACGGAAACGTTATTTTCGTGTTTTACTCACATTAACGCTATCAGATGAAGCTATTTGAGTGTATTTAAGTGTATTTCGTTATATGGCACATAATTTAACGAAGAGGTTATTAATTAAACCAGCAATACATAGTACAGTTCTTTCTTGTTTGGAAGGTAACCCTGAAGGTTGAACTGAATCCACACCCTTCAGGTTCATGTTCCCTCGTTAGGGAGGATGAACCTGAAGGTTGAACTGACTTCACACCCTTCAGGTTCATATTCCCTAGATAGGGATGATGATGCTCAAGGTAGAACGAAGTCGCCAGCAGATCTACCTTGAGCATCACCCTCCCTCTAAATGAAAGTCGTATTTTTGAACTTTGAGGGTCATCTACCTTCAGGATATATTTAATAAATGAGTAACACAAACATGACTATGTACAAGTATGAAAATTGAATACAGGGCGCTGTTATCGAACTAATGTTGATTTTTTTTAAATTTCCATATCATCCGATTATGTTCTTATTAGCATAGTTTGATACATATCAATGCCCTATGCCTATATAAAAGATTTGATATCGCTGGAATCATTTTCCAGCGAGTATCAGCGTATTGTTGCTGTAAGAGTGAAAACAAGCAGATTTTGACTAAAAAACACGAAAAAATTCACTTTTTGCAAAATTTCACGGAAACGTTATTTTCGTGTTTTACACGCACAAACGCTATCAGATGAAGCTATTTGAGTGTATTTAAGTGTATTTCGTTATATGGCACATAATTTAGCGCAGAGCTTATTAATGAAACCAACAATACATAGTACAGTGCATTCTTGTTGGAAGGTGACCCTGAAGGTTGAACTGACTTCACACCCTTCAGGTTCATGTTCCCTAGTTAGGGATGATGATGCTCAAGGTAGAACGAAGTCGCCAGCCGATATACCTTGAGCATCACCCTCCCTCTAAATGAAAGTCGCTATTTTTGTACCGTAAGGGTCATCTACCTTCAGGAAATATTTAATAAATGAGTAACACAAACATGACTATGTACAAGTATGAAAATTGAATACAGGGCGCTGTCACTAAACTAATTTTGATTTTTTTTAAATTTCCATATCATCCGATTAAGTTCTTATTAGCATAGTTTGATACATATCAATGCCCTATGCCTATATAAAAAGTTTAGTATCACTGGAATCATTTTCCAGCGAGTATCAGCGTATTGTTTCTGTAAGAGTGAAAACAAGCAGATTTTGACTAAAAAACACGAAAAAATTCACTTTTTGCAAAATATCACGGAAACGTTATTTTCGTGTTTTACACACACAAACGCTCTCAGATGAAGCTATTTGAGTGTATTTAAGTGTATTTCGTTATATGGCACATAATTTAACGCAGAGGTTATTAATGAAACCAGCAATACATAGTACAGTGCTTTCTTGTTTGGAAGGTGACCCTGAAGGTTGAACTGAATCCACACCCTTCAGGTTCATGTTCCCTAGTTAGGGACGATGATGCTCAAGGTAGAACGAATTCGCCAGCCGATCAACCTTGAGCATCAACCTCCCTCTATATGAAAGTCGCTATTTTTGTACCTTGAGGGTCATCTACCTTCAGGAAATATTTAATAAATGAGTAACACAAACATGACTATGTACAAGTATGAAAATTGAATACAGGGCGCTGTTATCGATCTAATGTTGATTTTTTTTAAAATTTCCATATCATCCGTTTAAGTTCTTATTAGCACAGTTTGATACATATCAATGCCCTATGCCTATATAAAAAGTTTGGTATCACTGGAATCATTTTCCAGCGAGTATCAGCGTATTGTTGCTGAAAGAATGAAAACAAGCAGATTTTGACTTAAAAAACACGAAAAAATTCACTTTTTGCAAAATTTCACGGAAACGTTATTTTCGTGTTTTACACACACAAACGCTATCATATGAAGCTCTTTGAGTGTATTTAAGTGTATTTCGTTATATGGCACATAATTTAACGCACAGGTTATTAATGAAACCAGCAATACATAGTACAGTGCTTTCTTGTTTGGAAGGTGACCCTGAAGGTTGAACTGAATCCACACCCTTCAGGTTCATGTTCCCTCGTTAGGGAGGATGAACCTGAAGGTTGAACTGACTTCACACCCTTCAGTTTCATGTTCCCTAGTTAGGGATGAAGATGCTCAAGGTAGAACGAATTCGCCAGCCGATCTACCTTGAGCATCACCCTCCCTCTAAATGAAAGTCGCTATTTTTGTACCTTGAGGGTCATCTACCTTCAGGAAATATTTAATAAATGAGTAACACAAACATGACTATGTACAAGTATGAAAATTGAATACAGGGAGCTGTTATCGAACTAATGTTGATTTTTTTTAAATTTCCATATCATCCGATTAAGTTCTTATTAGTATAGTTTGATACATATCAATGCCCTATGCCTACATAAAAAGTTTGATATCACTGGAATCATTTTCCAGCGAGTATCAGCGTATTGTGCTGTAAGAGTGAAAACAAGCAGATTTTGACTAAAAAACACGAAAAAATTCACTTTTTGCAAAATTTAACGGAAACGTTATTTTCGTGTTTTACACACACAAACGCTATCAGATGAAGCTATTTGAGTGTATTTAAGTGTATTTCGTTATATGGCACATAATTTAACGCAGAGGTTATTAATGAAACCAGCAATACATAGTACAGCGCTTTCTTGTAGGAGTGACCCTGAAGTTGATGAAACTAGCAATACATAGTACAGTGCTTTCTTGTTAGGAATGTCATGAATCCACACCCTTCCGTTCCGTTGTTAGGGAGGATGAACCTGAAGGTTGAACTGACTCCACACCCTTCAGGTTCATGTTCCCTTGTTAGGGACGATGATGCTCAAGGTAGAACGAATTCGCCAGCCGATCAACCTTGAGAATCAACCTCCCTCTAAATGAAAGTCGCTATTTTTTACGTTGAGGGTACCTTCAGGAAATAATAAATAACACAAACATGACTATGTACAAGGAAGAAAATTGAATACAGGGCGCTGGTATCGAACTAATGTTGATTTTTTTAAAATTTCCATATCATCCGATTAAGTTGTTATTAACATAGATAGATACATATCAATGCCCTATGCCCATATAAAAGTTTGATATCACTGGAATCATTTTCCAGCGAGTATCAGCGTATTGTTTCTGTAAGAGTGAAAACAAGCAGATTTTGATTAAAAAACACAAAAAAATTCACTTTTTGCAAAATTTCACGGAAACGTTATTTTCGTGTTTTACACACACAAACGCTATCAGATGAAGCTATTTGAGTGTATTTAAGTGTATTTCGTTATATGGTACATAATTTAACGCAGAGGTTATCAATGAAACCAGCAATACATAGTACAGTGCTTTCTTGTTTGGAAGATGACCCTGAAGGTTGAACTGAATCCACACCCTTCAGGTTCATGTTCCCTCTTTAGGGAGGATAAACCTGAAGGTTGAACTGACTTCACACCCTTCAGGTTCATGTTCCCTAGTTAGGGATGATGATGCTCAAGGTAGAACGAAGTCGCCAGCCGATCTACCTTGAGCATCACCCTCCCTCTAAATGAAAGTCGCTATTTCTGTACCTTGAGTGTCATCTACCTTCAGGAAATATTTAATAAATGAGTAACACAAACATGACTATGTACAAGTATGAAAATTGAATACAGGGCGCTGTTATCGAACTAATGTTGTTTTTTTTTAAAATTTCCATATCATCCGATTAAGTTCTTATTAGCAAAGTTTGATACATGAATGCCCTATGCCTGTATAATAAGTTTGATATCACTTGAATCATTTTCCAGCGAGTATCAGCGTATTGGTGCTGTAAGATTGAAAACAAGCAGATTATAACTAAAAAACACGAAAAAATTCACTTTTTGCAAAATTTCACGGAAACGTTATTTTTGTGTTTTACACACACAAACTCTATCAGATGAAGCTACTTGAGTGTATTTAAGTGTATTTCGTTATATGGCACATAATTTAACGCAGAGTTTATTAATGAAACTAGCAATACCTAGTACAGTGCTTTCTTGTTAGGAAGGTGACCCTGCAGGTTCAACTGAATCCACACCCTTCAGGTTCATGTTCCCTCGTTAGGGAGGATGAACCTGAAGGTTGAACTGACTCCACACCCTTCAGGTTCATGTTCCCTAGTTAGGGACGATGATGCTCTAGGTAGAACGAATTCGACAGCCGATCAACCTTGAGCATCAACCTCCCTCTAAATGAAAGTCGCTATTTTTGTACCTTGAGGTTCATCTACCTTCAGGAAATAAGTAACACAAACATGACTATGAACAAGGATGAAAACTGAATACAGGGCGCTGTTATCGAACTAATGTGGATTTTTTTTAAAATTTCCATATCATCCGATTAAGTTCTTATTAGCGCAGTTTGATAGATATCAATGCCCTATGCCTATATAAAAAGTTACATATCGCTCGAATCATTTTCCAGCGAGTCTCAGCGTATTCGTCCTGAAAGAGTGAAAACAAGCAGGTTTTGACTAAAAAACACGAAAAAATTCACTTTTTGCAAAATTTCACGGAAACGTTATTTTCGTGTTTTACACACACAAACGCTATCAGATGAAGCTATTTGAGTCACACACAAACGCTATCAGATGAAGCTATTTGAGTGTATTTAAGTGTATTTCGTTATATGGCACATAATTCAACGCAGAGGTTACTAATGAAACCAGCAATACATAGTACAGTGCTTTCATGTTTGGAAGGTGACCCTGAAGGTTGAACTGAATCCACACCCTTCAGGTTCATGTTCCCTCGTTAGGGAGGATGAACCTGAAGGTTGAACTGACCACACCGTTTAGGTTCATGTTCCATAGTTAGGGATGATGATGCTCAAGGTAGAACGAAGTCGCCAGCCGATTTACCTTGAGCATCACCCTCCCTCTAAATGAAAGTCGCTATTTTTGCACCTTGAGGGTCATCTACCTTCAGGAGATATTTAATAAATGAGTAACACAAACATGACTATGAACAAGTATGAAAATTGAATACAAAGCGCTGTTACTAAACTAATTTTGATTTTTTTTAAAATTTCCATATCATCCGATTAAGTTCTTATTAGCATAGTTTGATGCATATCAATGCCCTAGCCTATATAAAACGTTTGGTATCACTGGAATCATTTTCCAGCGAGTATCAGCGTATTGTTGCTGTAAGAGTGAAAACAAGCAGATTTTGACTAAAAAACACGAAAAAATTCACTTTTTGCAAAATTTCACGGAAACGTTCATCCGATTAAGTTCTTATAAGCATAGTTTGATATATATCAATGCCCTATGCCTACATAAAAAGTTTGGTATCACTGGAATCATTTTCCAGCGAGTACCAGCGTATTGTTGCTGTAAGAGTGAAAACAAGCAGATTTTGACTAAAAAACACGAAAAAATTCACTTTTTGCAAAATTTCACGGAAACGTTATTTTCGTGTTTTACACACACAATCGCTATCAGATGAAGCTATTTGAGTGTAATTAAGTGTATTTCGTTATATGGCACATAATTAAACGCAGAGGTTAATGAAACCAGCAATACATAGTACAGTGCTTTCTTGTTTGGAAGGTGACCCTGAAAGTTGAACTGAATCCACACCCTTCAGGTTCATGTTCCCTCGTTAGGGAGGATGAACCTGAAGGTTGAACTCACTTCACTACCTTCAGGTTCATGTTCCCTAGTTAGGGATGATGATGCTCAAGGTAGAACGAAGTCGCCAGCCGATCTACCTTCATCATCACCCTCCCTCTAAATGAAAGTCGCTATTTTTGTACCTTGAGGGTCATCTACCTTCAGGAAATATTTATTAAATGAGTAACACAAACATGACTATGTACATGTATGAAAATTGAATACAGGGCGCTGTTGTCGAACTAATGTTGATTTTTTTTTAAATTTCCATATCATCAGATTAAGTTCTTATTAGCATAGTTTGATACATATCAATGCCCTATGCCTATATAAAAAGTTTGATATCACTTGAATCATTTTCCAGCGAGTATCACCGTATTGGTTCTGTAAGAGTGAAAACAAGCAGGTTTTGACTAAAAACAAGAAAAAATTCACTTTTTGCAAAATTTCACGGAAACGTTATTTTCGTGTTGTACACACACAAACGCTATCAGATGAAGCTATTTGAGTGTATTTAAGTGTATTTCGTTGTATTACACATAATTTAACGCAGATGTTGTTAAAGAAACCAGCAATACATAGTACAGTGCTTTCTGCCTTGTTTGGACATTATGTCGTTAGAGGGCGCTGTTATCGAACTAATATTGAATTTTTTAAAAATTTGCATATCACCCGATTAAGTTCTTATTAGCACAGTTTGGTAGATATCAATGCCCTATGACTATATAAAAAGTTACATATCGCTCGAATCATTTTCCACAGAGTATCAGCTTATTCTTGCTGTAAGAGTGAAAATAAGCAGGTTTTGACTAAATAACACGAAAAAATTCACTTTTTGCAAAATTTCACGGAAACGTTATTTTCGTGAATTACACACACATCCGCTATCAGATGAAGCTATTTGAGTGTATTTAAGTGTATTTCGTTATATGGCACATAATTTAACGCAGAGGTTGTTAAAGAAACCAGCAATACATAGTACAGTGCTTTCTGCCTTGTTTGGACATTATGTCGTTAGAGGGCGCTGTTATAGAACTAATGTTGAATTTTTTAAAAATTTGCATATCACCCGATTAAGTTCTTATTAGCGCAGTTTGATAGATATCACTGCCCTATGCCTATATAAAAAGTTACATATCGCTGGAATCATTTCCAACGAGTATCAGCTTATTCGTCTTGTAAGAGTGAAAACAAGCAGGTTTTGACTAAAAAACACGAAAAAATTCACTTTTTGCAAAATTTCACGGAAACGTTATTTTCGTGTTTTACACACACAAACGCTATCAGATGAAGCTATTTGAGTGTATTTAAGTGTATTTCGTTATGTGGCACATAATTTAACGCAGAGGTTGTTAAAGAAACCAGCAATACATAGTACAATGCTTTCTGCCTTGTTTGGATATTATGTCGTTAGAGGGCGATGTTATCGATCTAATGTTGAATTTTTTAAAAATTTGCATATCACCCGATTAAGTTCTTATTAGCGCAGTTTGATATATATCACTGCCCTATGCCTATATAAAAAGTTACATATCGCTCGAATCATTTTCCAGAGAGTATCAGCTTATTCGTGCTGTAAGAGTGAAAATAAGCACGTTTTGACTAAAAAAAAAAAAAAAAATTCACTTTTTGCAAAATTTCCCGGAAACGTTATTTTCGTGTTTTACACACACAACCGCTATCAGATGAAGCTATTTGAGTGTATTTAAGTGTATTTCGTTATATGGCACATAATTTAACGCAGAGGTTGTTAAAGAAACCAGCAATACATAGTACAGTGCTTTCTGCCTTGTTTGGACATTATGTCGTTAGAGGGCGCTGTTATCGAACTAATGTTGAATTTTTAAAAAATTTGCATATCACCCGATTAAGTTCTTATTAGCACAGTTTGAGAGATATCACTGCCCTATGCCTATATAAAAAGTTACATATCGCTCGAATCATTTTGCAGCGAGTATCAGCTTATTCGTGCTGTAAGAGTGAAAACAAGCAGGTTTTGACTAAAAAACACGAAAAAATTCACTTTTTGCAAAATTTCACGGAAACGTTATTTTCGTGTTTTACACACACAAACGCTATCAGATGAAGCTATTTGAGTGTATTTAAGTGTATTTCGTTATATGGCACATAATTTAACGCAGAGGATGTTAAAGAAACCAGCAATACATAGTACAGTGCTTTCTGCCTTGTTTGGATATTATGTCGTTAGAGGGCGATGTTATCGAACTAATGTTGAATTTTTTAAAAATTTGCATATGACACGATTAAGTTCTTATTAGCGCAGTTTGATATATATCACTGCCCTATGCCTATATAAAATGTTACATATCGCTCGAATCATTTTCCTGAGTGTATCAGCTTATTCGTGCTGTAAGAGTGAAAATAAGCAGGTTTTGACTAAAAAACACGAAAAAATTCACTTTTTGCAAAATTTAACGGAAACGTTATTTTCGTGTTTTACACACACAAACGCTATCAGATGAAGCTATTTGAGTGTATTTAAGTGTATTTCGTTATATTGCACATAATTTAACGCAGAGGTTGTTAATGAAACCAGCAATACATAGTACAGTGCTTTCTGCCTTGTTTGGACATTATGTCGTTAGAGGGCGCTGTTATCGAACTAATGTTGAATTTTTTAAAAACTTGCATATCACCCGATTAAGTTCTTATTAGCACAGTTTGATAGATATCACTGCCCTATGCCTATATAAAAAGTTACATATCGCTCGAATCATTTTCCAGCGAGTATCAGCTTATTCGTGCTGTAAGAGTGAAAATAAGCAGGTTTTGACTAAAAAACACGAAAAAATTCACTTTTTGCAAAATTTCACCGAAACGTTATTTTCGTGTTTTTGCACACATAAACGCTATCAGATGAAGCTATTTGAGTGTATTTAAGTGTATTTCGTTATATGGCACATAATTTAACGCAGAGGTTGTTAAAGAAACCAGCAATACATAGTACAGTGCTTTCTGCCTTGTTTGGACATTATGTCGTTCGAGGGCGCTGTTATCGAACTAATGTTGAATTTTTTAAAAATTTGCATATCACCCGATTAAGTTCTTATTAGCGCAGTTTGATAGATATCAATGCCCTATGACTATATAAAAAGTTACATATCGCTGGAATCATTTTCCAGCGAGTATCAGTTTATTCGTCCTGTAAGAGTGAAAACAAGCAGGTTTTGACTAAAAAACACGAAAAAATTCACTTTTTGCAAAATTTCACGGAAACGTTATATTCGTGTTTTATACACACAAACGCTATCAGATGAAGCTATTTGAGTGTATTTAAGTGTATTTCGTTATATGGCACATAATTTAACGCAGAGGTTATTAATGAAACCAGCAATACATAGTACAGTGCTTTCTTGTTTGGAAGGTGACCCTGAAGGTTGAACCGAATCCACACCCTTTAGGTTCATGTTCCCTCGTTAGGGAGGATGACCCTGAAGGTTGAACTGAGTCCACACCCTTCAGGTTCATGTTCCCTAGTTAGGGACGATGATGCTCAAGGTAGAACGAATTCGCCAACCGATCTACCTTGAGCATCACCCTCCCTCTAAATGAAAGTCGCTATTTTTGTACCTTAATTGTCATCTACCTTCAGGAAATATTTAATAAATGAGTAACACAAACATGACTATGTAAAAGGATGAAAATTGAATTCAGGGCGCTGTTATCGAACTAATGTTGATTTTTTTTTAAATTTCCATATCAAAGGATTAAGTTCTTATTAGCACAGTTTCATACATATCAATGCCCTATGCCTATATAAAAAGTTTGATATCGCTGGAATCATTTTCCAGCGAGTATCAGGGTATTGGTGCTGTAAGAGTGAAAACAAGCAGATTTTGACTAATAAACACGAAAAAATTCACTTTTTGCAAAATTTCACGGAAAGGTTATATTCGTGTTTTACACACACAAACGCTATCAGATGAAGCTATTTAATTGTATTTAAGTGTATTTCGTTATATGGCACATAATTTAACGCAGAGGTTATTAATGAAACCAGCAATACACAGTACAGTGCTTTCTTGTTTGGAAGGTGACCCTGAAGGTTGAACTGAATCCAAACCCTTCAGGTTCATGTTCCCTCGTTAGGGTGGATGACCCTGAAGGTTGAACTGACTCCACACCCTTCAGGTTCATGTTCCCTAGTTAGGGACGATGATACTCAAGGTAGAACGAAGTTGCCAACCGATCTACCTTGAGCATCACCCTAACTCTAAATGAAAGTCGCTATTTTTGTACCTTGAAGGCCATCTACCTTCAGGAAATATTTAATAAATGAGTAACACAAACATGACTATGTAAAAGGATGAAAATTGAATACAGGGCGCTGTTATCGAACTAATGTTGATTTTTTTTTAAATTTCCATATCAACCGATTAAGTTCTTATTAGCACAGTTTCATACATATCAATGCCCTATGCCTATATAAAAAGTTTCATATCGCTGGAATCATTTTCCAGCGAATATCAGCGTATTGATTCTGTAAGAGTGAAAACAAGCAGATTTTGACTAAAAAACACGAAAAAATTCACTTTTTGCAAAATTTCACGGAAACGTTATATTCGTGTTTTACACACACAAACGCTATCAGATGAAGATATTTGAGTGTATTTAAGTGTATTTCGTTATATGGCACATAATTTAACGCAGAGGTTATTAATGAAACCAGCAATACATAGTACAGTGCTTTCTTGTTTGGAAGGTGACCCTGAAGGTTGAACTGAATCCACACCCTTCAGGTTCATGTTCCCTCGTTAGGGAGGATGAACCTGAAGGTTGAACTGACTCCACACCCTTTAGGTTCATGTTCCCTAGTTAGGGACGATGATCCTCAAGGTAGAACGAATTCGCCAGCCGATCAACCTTGAGCATCAACCTCCCTCTAAATGAAAGTCGCTATTTTTTACCTTGAGGGTCATCTACCTTCAGGAAATAATAAGTAACACAAACATGACTATGTACAAGGATGAAAATTGAATACAGGACGCTGTTATCGAACTAATGTTGATTTTTTTTTAAATTTCCATATCAACCGATTAAGTTCTTATTAGCACAGTTTGATACATATCAATGCCGTATGCCTATATAAAAAGTTTGATATCGCTGGAATCATTTTCCAGCGAGTATCAGCGTATTGGCTCTGTAAGAGTGAAAACAAGCAGATTTTGACTAAAAAACTCGAAAAAATTCGCTTTTTGCAAAATTTCACTTAAACGTTATTTTCGTACTTTACACACACAAACGCTATCAGATGAAGCTATTTGAGTGTATTTAAGTATATTTCGTTATATGGCACATAATTTAACGCAAAGGTTATTAATGAAACCAGCAATACATAGTACAGTGCTTTCTTGTTTGGAAGGTGACCCTGAAGGTTGAACTGAATCCCCACCCTTCAGGTTCATGTTCCCTCTTTAGGGAGGATGAACCTGAAGGTTGAACTGACTTCACACCCTTCAGGTTCATGTTCCCTAGTTAGGGATGATGATGCTCAAGGTAGAACGAAGTCGCCAGCCGATCTACCTTGAGCATCACCCTCCCTCTAAATGAAAGTCGCTATTTCTGTACCTTGATGGTCATCTACCTTCAGGAAATAAGTAACACAAACATGACTATGTACAAGGATGAAAATTGAATACGGCGCTGTTCTCGAACTAATGTGGATTTTTTTTTAAATTTCCATATCATCCGATTAAGTTCTTATTAGCGCAGTTTGATAGATATCAATGCCCTATGCCTATATAAAAAGTTACATATCGCTCGAATCATTTTCCAGCGAGTCTCAGCGTATTCGTGCTGAATGAGTGAAAACAAGCAGGTTTTGACTAAAAAACACGAAAAAATTCACTTTTTGCAAAATTTCACGGAAACGTTATATTCGTGTTTTATACACACAAACGCTATCAGATGAAGCTATTTGAGTGTATTTAAGTGTATTTCGTTATATGGCACATAATTTAACGCAGAGGTTGTTTAAGAAACTAGCAATACATAGTACAGTGCTTTCTGCCTTGTTTGGACATTATGTCGTTAGAGGGCGCTGTTATAGAACTAATGTTGAATTTTTTAAAAATATGCATATCACCCGATTAAGTTCTTATTAGCGCAGTTTGATAGTTATAAATGCCCTATGACTATATAAAAAGTTACATATCGCTGGAATCATTTTCCAGCGAGTATCAGTTTATTCGTCCTGTAAGAGTGAAAACAAGCAGGTTTTGACTAAAAAACACGAAAAAATTCACTTTTTGCAAAATTTCACGGAAACGTTATATTCGTGTTTTATACACACAAACGCTATCAGATTAAGCTATTTGAGTGTATTTAAGTGTATTTCGTTATATGGCACATAATTTAACGCAGAGGTTATTAATGAAACCAGAAATACATAGTACAGTGCTTTCTTGTTTGGAAGGTGACCCTGAAGGTTGAATCGAATCCACACCCTTCAGGTTCATGTTCCCTCGTTAAGGAGGATGACCCTGAAGGTTGAACTGACTCCACACCCTTCAGGTTCATGTTCCCTAGTTAGGGACGATGATACTCAAGGTAGAACGAAGTTGCCAACCGATCTACCTTGAGCATCACCCTCCCTCTAAATGAAAGTCGCTATTTTTGTACCTTGAGGGCCATCTACCTTCAGGAAATATTTAATAAATGAGTAACACAAACATGACTATGTAAAAGGATGAAAATTGAATACAGGGCGCTGTTATCGAACTAATGTTGATTTTTTTTTAAATTTCCATATCAACCGATTAAGTTCTTATTAGCACAGTTTCATACATATCAATGCCCTATTCCTATATAAAAAGTTTGATATCGCTGGAATCATTTTCCAGCGAATATCAGCGTATTGGTTCTGTAAGAGTGAAAACAAGCAGATTTTGACTAAAAAACACAAAAAAATTCACTTTTTGCAAAATTTCACGGAAACGTTATTTTCGTGCTTTACACACACAAACGCTATCAGATGAAGCAATTTGAGTGTATTTAAGTGTATTTCGTTATATGGCACATAATTTAACGCAGAGGTTATTAATGAAACCAGCAATACTTAGTACAGGGCTTTCTTGTTTGGAAGGTGACCCTGAAGGTTGAACTGAATCCACACCCTTCAGGTTCATGTTCCCTCTTTAGGGAGGATGAACCTGAAGGTTGAACTGACTTCACACCCTTCAGGTTCATGTTTCCTAGTTAGGGATGATGATGCTCAAGGTAGAACGAAGTCGCCAGCCGATCTACCTTGAGCATCACCCTCCCTCTAAATTATAGTCGCTATTTCTGTACCTTGATGGTCATCTACCTTCAGGAAATAAGTAACACAAACATGACTATGTACAAGGATGAAAATTGAATACAGGGCGCTGTTATCGAACTAATGTGGATTTTTTTTAAAATTTCCATATCATCCGATTAAGTTCTTATTATCGCAGTTTGATAGATATCAATGCCCTCTGCCTATATAAAAAGTTACATATCGCTCGAATCATTTTCCAGCGAGTCTCAGCGTATTCGTCCTGAAAGAGTGAAAACAAGCAGGTTTTGATTAAAAAACACGAAAAAATTCACTTTTTGCAAAATTTCACGGAAACGTTATTTTCGTGTTTTACACACACAAACGCAATCAGATGAAGCTATTTGAGTGTATTTAAGTGTATTTCGTTATATGGCACATAATTTAACGCAGAGTTTATTAATGAAACTAGCAATACGTAGTACAGTGCTTTCTTGTTAGGAAGGTGACCCTGAAGGTTGAACTGAATCCACACCCTTCAGGTTCATGTTCCCTCGTTAGGGAGGATGAACCTGAAGGTTGAAATGACTCCACACCCTTCAGGTTCATGTTCCCTAGTTAGGGACGATGATGCTCAAGGTAGAACGAATTCGACAGCCGATCAACCTTGAGCATCAACCTCCCTCTAAATGAAAGTCGCTATTTTTGTACCTTGAGGGTCATCTACCTTCAGGAAATAATAAGTAACACAAACATGACTATGTACAAGGATGAAAATTGAATACAGGGCGCTGTTATCGAACTAATGTTGATTTTTTTTAAAATTTCCATATCAACCGATTAAGTTCTTATTGGCACTGTTTGATACATATCAATGCCCTATGCCTATATAAAAAGATTGATATCGCTGGAATCAATTTCCAGCGAGTATCAGCGTATTGGTCCTGTAAGAGTGAAAACAATCAGATTTTGACTAAAAAACACGAAAAAATTCACTTTTTGCAAAATTTTACGGAAACGTTATTTTCGTGTTTTACACACACAACCGCTATCAGATGAAGCTATTTGAGTGTATTTAAGTGTATTTCGTTATATGGCACATAATTTAACGCAGAGGTTATTAATGAAACCAGCAATACATAGTACAGTGCTTTCTTGTTTGGAAGGTGACCCTGAAGGTTGAACTGAATCCCCACCCTTCAGGTTCATGTTCCCTCGTTAGGGAGGATGAACCTGAAGGTTGAACTGTCTTCACACCCTTCAGGTTCATGTTCCCTAGTTAGGGATGAAGATGCTCAAGGTAGAACGAAGTCGCCAGCCTATTTACCTTGAGCATCACCCTCCCTCTAAATGAAAGTCGCTATTTTTGTACCTTGAGGGTCATCTACCTTCAGGAAATATTTAATAAATGAGTAACACAAACATGACTATGTAAAAGTATGAAAATTGAATACAGGGCGTTGTTATCGAAATAATGTTGGTTTTTTTAAAATTTCAATATCATTCGATTAAGTTCTTATTAGCATAGATAGATACATATCAATGCCCTATGCCCATATAAAAAGTTTGATATCACTGGAATCATTTTACAGCGAGTATCAGCGTATTGTTTCTGTAAGAGTGAAAACAAGCAGATTTCGACTAAAAAACACGAAAAAATTCACTTTTTGCAAAATTTCACGGAAACGTTATTTTCGTGTTTTACACACACAAATGCTATCAGATGAAGCTATATGAGTGTATTTAAGTGTATTTCGTTATATGGCACATAATTTAACGCAGAGGTTATTAATGAAACCAGCAATACATAGTACAGTGCTTTCTTGTTTGGAAGGTGACCCTGAAGGTTGAACTGAATCGACACCCTTCAGGTTCATGTTCCCTCGTTAGGGAGGATGAACCTGAAGGTTGAACTGACTTCACACCCTTCAGGTTCATGTTCCCTAGTTAGGGATGATGATGTTCAAGGTAGAACTAAGTCGCCAGCCGATTTACCTTGAGCATCACCGTCTCTCTAAATGAAAGTCGCTATTTTTGTACCTTGAAGGGTCATCTACCTTCAGGAAATATTTAATAAATGAGTAACACAAAGATGACTATGTACAAGTATGAAAATTGAATACAGGGCGCTGATACTAAACTAATTTTGATTTTTTTTAAAATTTCCATATCATCCGATTAAGTTCTTATAAGCATAGTTTGATATATATCAATGCCCTATGCCTACGTAAAACGTTTGATATCACTGGAATCATTTTCCAGCGAGTACCAGTGTATGGTTGCTGTAAGAGTGAAAACAAGCAGATTTTGACTAAAAAACACGAAAATATTCACTTTTTGCAAAATTTCACTTAAAGGTTATTTTCGTGTTTAAAAACCAAACGCTATCAGATGAAGCTATTTGAGTGTATTTAAGTGTATTTCGTTATATGGCATATAATTTAACGCAGAGTTTATTAATGAAACTAGCAATACATAGTACAGTGCTTTCTTTTTAGGAAGGTGACCCTGAAGGTTGAACTTAATCCGCACCCTTCAGGTTCATGTTCCCTCGTTAGTTAGGATGAACCTGAAGGATGAACTGACTTCACACCCTTCAGGTTCATTTTCCCTAGTTAGGGATGATGATGCTCAAGGTAGAACGAAGTCGCCAGCCGATCTACCTTGAGCATCACCCTCCCTCTATATTAAAGTCGCTCTTTTTGTACCTTGAGCATCACCCTCCCTCTATATGAAAGTCGCTCTTTTTGTACCTTGAGGGTCATCTACCTTCAGGAAATATTTAATAAATGAGTAACACAAACATGACTATGTACAAGTATGAAAATTGAATACAGGGCGCTGTTATCGAACTAATGTTGATTTTTTTTTAAATTTCCATATCATCTGATTAAGTTCTTATTAGCAAAGTTTGATACATCAATGCCCTATGCCTATATAAAAAGATTGATATCGTTGGAATCATTTTCCAGCGAGTATCAGCGTATTGGTTCTGTAAGAGTGAAAACAAGCAGATTTTGACTAAAAAACACGAAAAAATTCACTTTTTGTAAATTTCACGGAAACGTTATTTTCGTGTTTTACACACACAAAAGCTATCAGATGAAGCTATTTGAGTGTATTTAAGTGTATTTCTTTATATGGCACATAATTTAACGCAGAGGTTGTTAATGAAACCAGCAATACATAGTACAGTGCTTTCTTGATTGGAAGGTGACCCTGAAGGTTGAACTGAATCCACACCCTTCAGGTTCATGTTCCCTAGTTAGGGATGATGATGCTCAATGTAGAATTAAGTCGCCAGCCGATTTACCTTGAGCATCACCCTCCCTCTAAATGAAAGTCGCTATTTTTGTACCTTGAGGGTCATCTACCTTCAGGAAATATTTAATAAATGAGTAACACAAACATGACTATGTACAAGTATGAAAATTGAATACAGGGCGCTGTTATCGAACTAATGTTGATTTTTTTTTAAATTTCCATATCATCCGATTAAGTTCTTATTAGCATAGTTTGATACATATCAATGCCCTATGCCTATATAAAAAGATTGATATCGTTGGAATCATTTTCCAGCGAGTATCAGCGTATTGGTTCTGTAAGAGTGAAAACAAGCAGATTTTGACTAAAAAACACGAAAAAATTCACTTTTTGCAAAATTTCACGG
This sequence comes from Typopeltis vanoorti, assembly GCF_054136105.1. Taxonomy (NCBI): domain Eukaryota; kingdom Metazoa; phylum Arthropoda; class Arachnida; order Uropygi; family Thelyphonidae; genus Typopeltis; species Typopeltis vanoorti. The sequence continues at coordinate 979,753 of NC_143571.1, forward strand.
AAACGTTATTTTCGTGTTTTACACACACAAAACGCTATCAGATGAAGCTATTTGAGTGTATTTAAGTGTATTTCGTTATATGGCACATAATTTAACGCAGAGGTTGTTAATGAAACCAGCAATACATAGTACAGTGCTTTCTTGATTGGAAGGTGACCCTGAAGGTTGAACTGAATCCACACCCTTCAGGTTCATGTTCCCTAGTTAGGGATGATGATGCTCAATGTAGAACTAAGTCGCCAGCCGATTTACCTTGAGCATCACCCTCCCTCGAAATGAAAGTCGCTATTTTTGTACCTTGAGGGTCATCTACCTTCAGGAAATATTTAATAAATGAGTAACACAAACATGACCATGAACAAGTATGAAAATTGAATACAGGGCGCTGTTATCGAACTAATGTTTGATTTTTTTTAAAATTTCCATATCATCCGATTAAGTTCTTATTAGCATAGTTTGATACATATCAATGCCCTATGCCTATATAAAAGGATTGATATCGCTGGAATCATTTTCCAGCGAGTATCAGCGTATTGTTGCTGTAAGAAGTGAAAACAAGCAGATTTTGACTAAAAAACACGAAAAAATTCACTTTTTGCAAAATTTCACGGAAACGTTATTTTCGTGTTTTACACACACAAACGCTATCAGATGAAGCTATTTGAGTGTATTTAAGTGTATTTCGTTATATGGCACATAATTTAAAACAGAGGTTGTTAAAGAAACCTGCAATACACAGTACAGTGCTTTCTGCCTTGTTTGGACATTATGTCGTTAGAGGGCGCTGTTATCGAACTAATGTTGAATTTTTTAAAAATTTGCATATTACCCGATTAAGTTCTTATTAGCGTAGTTTGATAGATATCACTACCCTATACCTATATAAAAAGTTACATATCGCTCGAATCATTTTCCAGCGACTATCAGCTTATTCGTGCTAAAAGAGTGAAAACAAGCTGGTTTTGACTAAAAAACACGAAAAAATTCACTTTTTGCAAAATTTCACGGAAACGTTATTTTCGTGTTTTACACACACAAACGCTATCAGATGAAGCTATTTGAGTGTATTTAAGTGTATTTCGTTATATGGCACATAATTTAACGCAGAGTTTATTAATGAAACTAGCAATACATAGTACAGTGCTTTCTTGTTTGGAAGGTGACCCTGAAGGTTGAACTGAATCCACACCCTTCAGGTTCATGTTCCCTCGTTAGGGAGGATGAACCTGAAGGTTGAACTGACTCCACACCCTTCAGGTTCATGTACCCTAGTTATGGACGATGATGCTCAAGGTAGAACGAATTCGCCAGCCGATCAACCTTGAGCATCAACCTCCCTCTAAATGAAAGTCGCTATTTTTGTACCTTGAGGGTCATTTACCTTCAGAAAATAATAAATAAGTAACACAAACTTGACTATGTATAAGGATGAAAATTGAATACAGGGCGCTGTTATCGAACTAATGTTGATTTTTTTTTAAATTTCCATATCAACCGATTAAGTTCTTATTAGCACTGTTTGATACATATCAATGCCCTATGCCTATATAAAAAGTTTGATATCGCTGGAATCATTGTCCAGCGAGTATCAGCGTATTGGTGCTGTAAGAGTGAAAACAAGCAGATTTTGACTAAAAAACACGAAAAAATTCACTTTTTGCAAAATTTCACGGAAACGTTATTTTCGTGTTTTACTCACATTAACGCTATCAGATGAAGCTATTTGAGTGTATTTAAGTGTATTTCGTTATATGGCACATAATTTAACGCAGAGGTTATTAATGAAACCAGCAATACATAGTACAGTTCTTTCTTGTTTGGAAGGTAACCCTGAAGGTTGAACTGAATCCACACCCTTCAGGTTCATGTTCCCTCGTTAGGGAGGATGAACCTGAAGGTTGAACTGACTTCACACCCTTCAGGTTCATGTTTCCCTAGATAGGGATGATGATGCTCAAGGTAGAACGAAGTCGCCAGCAGATCTACCTTGAGCATCACCCTCCCTCTAAATGAAAGTCGTATTTTTGAACCTTGAGGGTCATCTACCTTCAGGAAATATTTAATAAATGAGTAACACAAACATGACTATGTACAAGTATGAAAATTGAATACAGGGCGCTGTTATCGAACTAATGTTGATTTTTTTTAAATTTCCATATCATCCGATTATGTTCTTATTAGCATAGTTTGATACATATCAATGCCCTATGCCTATATAAAAGATTTGATATCGCTGGAATCATTTTCCAGCGAGTATCAGCGTATTGTTGCTGTAAGAGTGAAAACAAGCAGATTTTGACTAAAAAACACGAAAAAATTCACTTTTTGCAAAATTTCACGGAAACGTTATTTTCGTGTTTTACACGCACAAACGCTATCAGATGAAGCTATTTGAGTGTATTTAAGTGTATTTCGTTATATGGCACATAATTTAACGCAGAGGTTATTAATGAAACCAGCAATACATAGTACAGTGCTTTCTTGTTTGGAAGGTGACCCTGAAGGTTGAACTGAATCCACACCCTTCAGGTTCATGTTCCCTAGTTAGGGACGATGATGCTCAAGGTAGAACGAATTCGCCAGCCGATCAACCTTGAGCATCAACCTCCCTCTATATGAAAGTCGCTATTTTTGTACCTTGAGGGTCATCTACCTTCAGGAAATATTTAATAAATGAGTAACACAAACATGACTATGTACAAGTATGAAAATTGAATACAGGGCGCTGTTATCGATCTAATGTTGATTTTTTTTAAAATTTCATATCATCCGTTTAAGTTCTTATTAGCATAGTTTGATACATATCAATGCCCTATGCCTATATAAAAAGTTTGGTATCGCTGGAATCATTTTCCAGCGAGTATCAGCGTATTGTTGCTGAAAGAATGAAAACAAGCAGATTTTGACTTAAAAAACACGAAAAAATTCACTTTTTGCAAAATTTCACGGAAACGTTATTTTCGTGTTTTACACACACAAACGCTATCAGATGAAGCTCTTTGAGTGTATTTAAGTGTATTTCGTTATATGGCACATAATTTAACGCACAGGTTATTAATGAAACCAGCAATACATAGTACAGTGCTTTCTTGTTTGGAAGGTGACCCTGAAGGTTGAACTGAATCCACACCCTTCAGGTTCATGTTCCCTCGTTAGGGAGGATGAACCTGAAGGTTGAACTGACTTCACACCCTTCAGTTTCATGTTCCCTAGTTAGGGATGAAGATGCTCAAGGTAGAACGAATTCGCCAGCCGATCTACCTTGAGCATCACCCTCCCTCTAAATGAAAGTCGCTATTTTTGTACCTTGAGGGTCATCTACCTTCAGGAAATATTTAATAAATGAGAAACACAAACATGACTATGTACAAGTATGAAAATTGAATACAGGGCGGTGTTATCGAACTAATGTTGATTTTTTTAAATTTCCATATCATCCGATTAAGTTCTTATTAGAATAGATTGATACATATCAATGCCCTATGCCCATATAAAAAGTTTGGTATCACTGGAATCATTTTCCAGCGAGTATCAGCGTATTGTTGCTGTAAGAGTGAAAACAAGCAGATTTTGACAAAAAAACACGAAAAAATTCACTTTTTGCAAAATTTAACGGAAACGTTATTTTCGTGTTTTACACACACAAACGCTATCAGATGAAGCTATTTGAGTGTATTTCGTTATATGGCACATAATTTAACGCAGAGGTTGTTAATGAAACCAGCAATACATAGTACAGTGCTTTCTGCCTTGTTTGGACATTATGTCGTTAGAGGGCGCTGTTAACGAACTAATTTTGAATTTTTTAAAAACTTGCATATCACCCGATTAAGTTCTTATTAGCACAGTTTGATAGATATCACTGCCCTATGCCTATATAAAAAGTTACATATCGCTCGAATCATTTTCCAGCGAGTATCAGTTTATTCGTGCTGTAAGATTGAAAACAAGCAGGTTTTGACTAAAAAACACGAAAAAATTCACTTTTTGCAAAATTTCACCGAAACGTTATTTTCGTGTTTTACACACATAAACGCTATCAGATGAAGCTATTTGAGTGTATTTAAGTGTATTTCGTTATATGGCACATAATTTAACGCAGAGGTTGTTAAAGAAACCAGCAATACATAGTACAGTGCTTTCTGCCTTGTTTGGACATTATGTCGTTCGAGGGCGCTGTTATCGAACTAATGTTGAATTTTTTAAAAATTTGCATATCACCCGATTAAGTTCTTATTAGCGCAGTTTGATAGATATCAATGCCCTATGACTATATAAAAAGTTACATATCGCTGGAATCATTTTCCAGCGAGTATCAGTTTATTCGTCCTGTAAGAGTGAAAACAAGCAGGTTTTGACTAAAAAACACGAAAAAATTCACTTTTTGCAAAATTTCACGGAAACGTTATATTCGTGTTTTACACACACAAACGCTATCAGATGAAGCTATTTGAGTGTATTTAAGTGTATTTCGTTATATGGCACATAATTTAACGCAGAGGTTATTAATGAAACCAGCAATACATAGTACAGTGCTTTCTTGTTTGGAAGGTGACCCTGAAGGTTGAACCGAATCCACACCCTTCAGGTTCATGTTCCCTCGTTAGGGAGGATGACCCTGAAGGTTGAACTGACTCCACACCCTTCAGGTTCATGTTCCCTAGTTAGGGACGATGATGCTCAAGGTAGAACGAATTCGCCAACCGATCTACCTTGAGCATCACCCTCCCTCTAAATGAAAGTCGCTATTTTTGTACCTTGAGGGTCATCTACCTTCAGGAAATATTTAATAAATGAGTAACACAAACATGACTATGTAAAAGGATGAAAATTGAATACAGGGCGCTGTTATCGAACTAATGTTGATTTTTTTTTAAATTTCCATATCAACCGATTAAGTTCTTATTAGCACAGTTTCATACATATCAATGCCCTATGCCTATATAAAAAGTTTCATATCGCTGGAATCATTTTCCAGCGAATATCAGCGTATTGATTCTGTAAGAGTGAAAACAAGCAGATTTTGACTAAAAAACACGAAAAAATTCACTTTTTGCAAAATTTCACGGAAACGTTATATTCGTGTTTTACACACACAAACGCTATCAGATGAAGATATTTGAGTGTATTTAAGTGTATTTCGTTATATGGCACATAATTTAACGCAGAGGTTATTAATGAAACCAGCAATACATAGTACAGTGCTTTCTTGTTTGGAAGGTGACCCTGAAGGTTGAACTGAATCCACACCCTTCAGGTTCATGTTCCCTCGTTAGGGAGGATGAACCTGAAGGTTGAGCTGACTCCACACCCTTTAGGTTCATGTTCCCTAGTTAGGGACGATGATCCTCAAGGTAGAACGAATTCGCCAGCCGATCAACCTTGAGCATCAACCTCCCTCTAAATGAAAGTCGCTATTTTTTACCTTGAGGGTCATCTACCTTCAGGAAATAATAAGTAACACAAACATGACTATGTACAAGGATGAAAATTGAATACAGGACGCTGTTATCGAACTAATGTTGATTTTTTTTTAAATTTCCATATCAACCGATTAAGTTCTTATTAGCACAGTTTGATACATATCAATGCCGTATGCCTATATAAAAAGTTTGATATCGCTGGAATCATTTTCCAGCGAGTATCAGCGTATTGGCTCTGTAAGAGTGAAAACAAGCAGATTTTGACTAAAAAACTCGAAAAAATTCGCTTTTTGCAAAATTTCACTTAAACGTTATTTTCGTACTTTACACACACAAACGCTATCAGATGAAGCTATTTGAGTGTATTTAAGTATATTTCGTTATATGGCACATAATTTAACGCAAAGGTTATTAATGAAACCAGCAATACATAGTACAGTGCTTTCTTGTTTGGAAGGTGACCCTGAAGGTTGAACTGAATCCCCACCCTTCAGGTTCATGTTCCCTCTTTAGGGAGGATGAACCTGAAGGTTGAACTGACTTCACACCCTTCAGGTTCATGTTCCCTAGTTAGGGATGATGATGCTCAAGGTAGAACGAAGTCGCCAGCCGATCTACCTTGAGCATCACCCTCCCTCTAAATGAAAGTCGCTATTTCTGTACCTTGATGGTCATCTACCTTCAGGAAATAAGTAACACAAACATGACTATGTACAAGGATGAAAATTGAATACAGGGCGCTGTTCTCGAACTAATGTGGATTTTTTTTAAAATTTCCATATCATCCGATTAAGTTCTTATTAGCGCAGTTTGATAGATATCAATGCCCTATGCCTATATAAAAAGTTACATATCGCTCGAATAATTTTCCAGCGAGTCTCAGCGTATTCGTGCTGAAAGAGTGAAAACAAGCAGGTTTTGACTAAAAAACACGAAAAAATTCACTTTTTGCAAAATTTCACGGAAACGTTATATTCGTGTTTTATACACACAAACGCTATCAGATGAAGCTATTTGAGTGTATTTAAGTGTATTTCGTTATATGGCACATAATTTAACGCAGAGGTTATTAATGAAACCAGCAATACATAGTACAGTGCTTTCTTGTTTGGAAGGTGACCCTGAAGGTTGAACCGAATCCACACCCTTCAGGTTCATGTTCCCTCGTTAGGGAGGATGACCCTGAAGGTTGAACTGACTCCACACCCTTCAGGTTCATGTTCCCTAGTTAGGGACGATGATGCTCAAGGTAGAACGAATTCGCCAACCGATCTACCTTGAGCATCACCCTCCCTCTAAATGAAAGTCGCTATTTTTGTACCTTGAGGGTCATCTACCTTCAGGAAATATTTAATAAATGAGTAACACAAACATGACTATGTAAAAGGATGAAAATTGAATACAGGGCGCTGTTATCGAACTAATGTTGATTTTTTTTAAAATTTCCATATCAAACGATTAAATTCTTATTAGCACAGTTTCATACATATCAATGCCCTATGCCTATATAAAATGTCTGATATCGCTGGAATCATTTTCCAGCGAGTATCAGCGTATTGGTGCTGTAAGAGTGAAAACAAGCAGGTTTTGACTAAAAAACACGAAAAAATTCACTTTTTGCAAAATTTCACGGAAACGTTATTTTCGTGTTTTACACATACAAACGCTATCAGATGAAGCTATTTGAGTGTATTTAAGTGTATTTCGTTATATGGCACATAATTTAACGCAGAGGTTGTTAAAGAAACCAGCAATACATAGTACAGTGCTTTCTGCCTTGTTTGGATATTATGTCGTTAGAGGGCGATGTTATCGAACTAATGTTGAATTTTTTAAAAATTTGCATATGACCCGATTAAGTTCTTATTAGCGCAGTTTGATATATATCACTTCCCTATTCCTATATAAAATGTTACCTATCGCTCGAATCATTTTCCAGAGTGTATCAGCTTATTCGTGCTGTAAGAGTGAAAATAAGCAGGTTTTGACTAAAAAACACGAAAAAATTCACTTTTTGCAAAATTTAACGGAAACGTTATTTTCGTGTTTTACACACACAAACGCTATCAGATGAAGCTATTTGAGTGTATTTAAGTGTATTTCGTTATATGGCACATAATTTAACGCAGAGGTTGTTAATGAAACCAGCAATACATAGTACAGTGCTTTCTGCCTTGTTTGGACATTATGTCGTTAGAGGGCGCTGTTAACGAACTAATGTTGAATTTTTTAAAAACTTGCATATCACCCGATTAAGTTCTTATTAGCACAGTTTGATAGATATCACTGCCCTATGCCTATATAAAAAGTTACATATCGCTCGAATCATTTTCCAGCGAGTATCAGTTTATTCGTGCTGTAAGATTGAAAACAAGCAGGTTTTGACTAAAAAACACGAAAAAATTCACTTTTTGCAAAATTTCACCGAAACGTTATTTTCGTGTTTTACACACATAAACGCTATCAGATGAAGCTATTTGAGTGTATTTAAGTGTATTTCGTTATATGGCACATAATTTAACGCAGAGGTTGTTTAAGAAACTAGCAATACATAGTACAGTGCTTTCTGCCTTGTTTGGACATTATGTCGTTAGAGGGCGCTGTTATAGAACTAATGTTGAATTTTTTAAAAATATGCATATCACCCGATTAAGTTCTTATTAGCGCAGTTTGATAGATATAAATGCCCTATGACTATATAAAAAGTTACATATCGCTGGAATCATTAATTTCCAGCGAGTATCAGTTTATTCGTCCTGTAAGAGTGAAAACAAGCAGGTTTTGACTAAAAAACACGAAAAAATTCACTTTTTGCAAAATTTCACGGAAACGTTATATTCGTGTTTTATACACATAAACGCTATCAGATTAAGCTATTTGAGTGTATTTAAGTGTATTTCGTTATATGGCACATAATTTAACGCAGAGGTTATTAATGAAACCAGAAATACATAGTACAGTGCTTTCTTGTTTGGAAGGTGACCCTGAAGGTTGAATCGAATCCATACCCTTCAGGTTCATGTTCCCTCGTTAAGGAGGATGACCCTGAAGGTTGAACTGACTCCACACCCTTCAGGTTCATGTTCCCTAGTTAGGGACGATGATACTCAAGGTAGAACGAAGTTGCCAACCGATCTACCTTGAGCATCACCCTCCCTCTAAATGAAAGTCGCTATTTTTGTACCTTGAGGGCCATCTACCTTCAGGAAATATTTAATAAATGAGTAACACAAACATGACTATGTAAAAGGACGAAAATTGAATACAGGGCGCTGTTATCGAACTAATGTTGATTTTTTTTTAAATTTCCATATCAACCGATTAAGTTCTTATTAGCACAGTTTCATACATATCAATGCCCTATACCTATATAAAAAGTTTGATATCGCTGGAATCATTTTCCAGCGAATATCAGCGTATTGGTTCTGTAAGAGTGAAAACAAGCAGATTTTGACTAAAAAACACGAAAAAATTCACTTTTTGCAAAATTTCACGGAAACGTTATATTAGTGTTTTACACACACAAACGCTATCAGATGAAGCTATTTAATTGTATTTAAGTGTATTTCGTTATATGGCACATAATTTAACGCAGAGGTTATTAATGAAACCAGCAATACACAGTACAGTGCTTTCTTGTTTGGAAGGTGACCCTGAAGGTTGAACTGAATCCACACCCTTCAGGTTCATGTTCCCTCGTTAGGGTGGATGACCCTGAAGGTTGAACTGACTCCACACCCTTCAGGTTCATGTTCCCTAGTTAGGGACGATGATACTCAAGGTAGAACGAAGTTGCCAACCGATCTACCTTGAGCATCACCCTAACTCTAAATGAAAGTCGCTATTTTTGTACCTTGAAGGCCATCTACCTTCAGGAAATATTTAATAAATGAGTAACACAAACATGACTATGTAAAAGGATGAAAATTGAATACAGGGCGCTGTTATCGAACTAATGTTGATTTTTTTTTAAATTTCCATATCAACCGATTAAGTTCTTATTAGCACAGTTTCATACATATCAATGCCCTATGCCTATATAGAAAGTTTCATATCGCTGGAATCATTTTCCAGCGAATATCAGCGTATTGATTCTGTAAGAGTGAAAACAAGCAGATTTTGACTAAAAAACACGAAAAAATTCACTTTTTGCAAAATTTCACGTAAACGTTATATTCGTGTTTTACACACACAAACGCTATCAGATGAAGATATTTGAGTGTATTTAAGTGTATTTCGTTATATGGCACATAATTTAACGCAGAGGTTATTAATGAAACCAGCAATACATAGTACAGTGCTTTCTTGTTTGGAAGGTGACCCTGAAGGTTGAACTGAATCCACACCCTTCAGGTTCATGTTCCCTCGTTAGGGAGGATGAACCTGAAGGTTGAACTGACTCCACACCCTTTAGGTTCATGTTCCCTAGTTAGGGACGATGATCCTCAAGGTAGAACGAATTCGCCAGCCGATCAACCTTGAGCATCAACCTCCCTCTAAATGAAAGTCGCTATTTTTTTACCTTGAGGGTCATCTACCTTCAGGAAATAAGTAACACAAACATGACTATGTACAAGGATGAAAATTGAATACAGGACGCTGTTATCGAAATAATGTTGATTTTTTTTTAAATTTCCATATCAACCGATTAAGTTCTTATTAGCACAGTTTGATACATATCAATGCCGTATGCCTATATAAAAAGTTTGATATCGCTGGAATCATTTTCCAGCGAGTATCAGCGTATTGGCGCTGTAAGAGTGAAAACAAGCAGATTTTGACTAAAAAACTCGAAAAAATTCGCTTTTTGCAAAATTTCACTTAAACGTTATTTTCGTGCTTTACACACACAAACGCTATCAGATGAAGCTATTTGAGTGTATTTAAGTATATTTCGTTATATGGCACATAATTTAACGCAAAGGTTATTAATGAAACCAGCAATACATAGTACAGTGCTTTCTTGTTTGGAAGGTGACCCTGAAGGTTGAACTGAATCCCCACCCTTCAGGTTCATGTTCCCTCTTTAGGGAGGATGAACCTGAAGGTTGAACTGACTTCACACCCTTCAGGTTCATGTTCCCTAGTTAGGGATGATGAGACTCAAGGTAGAACGAAGTCGCCAGCCGATCTACCTTGAGCATCACCCTCCAAATGAAAGTCGCTATTTCTGTACCTTGATGGTCATCTACCTTCAGGAAATAAGTAACACAAACATGACTATGTACAAGGATGAAAATTGAATACAGGGCGCTGTTCTCGAACTAATGTGGATTTTTTTTTAAATTTCCATATCATCCGATTAAGTTCTTATTAGCGCAGTTTGATAGATATCAATGCCCTATGCCTATATAAAAAGTTACATATCGCTCGAATCATTTTCCAGCGAGTCTCAGCGTATTCGTGCTGAATGAGTGAAAACAAGCAGGTTTTGACTAAAAAACACGAAAAAATTCACTTTTTGCAAAATTTCACGGAAACGTTATATTCGTGTTTTATACACACAAACGCTATCAGATGAAGCTATTTGAGTGTATTTAAGTGTATTTCGTTATATGGCACATAATTTAACGCAGAGGTTGTTTAAGAAACTAGCAATACATAGTACAGTGCTTTCTGCCTTGTTTGGACATTATGTCGTTAGAGGGCGCTGTTATAGAACTAATGTTGAATTTTTTAAAAATATGCATATCACCCGATTAAGTTCTTATTAGCGCAGTTTGATAGTTATAAATGCCCTATGACTATATAAAAAGTTACATATCGCTGGAATCATTTTCCAGCGAGTATCAGTTTATTCGTCCTGTAAGAGTGAAAACAAGCAGGTTTTGACTAAAAAACACGAAAAAATTAACTTTTTGCAAAATTTCACGGAAACGTTATATTCGTGTTTTATACACACAAACGCTATCAGATGAAGCTATTTGAGTGTATTTAAGTGTATTTCGTTATATGGCACATAAATTAATGCAGAGGTTATTAATGAAACCAGAAATACATAGTACAGTGCTTTCTTGTTTGGAAGGTGACCCTGAAGGTTGAACCGAATCCACACCCTTCAGGTTCATGTTCCCTCGTTAGGGAGGATGACCCTGAAGGTTGAACTGACTCCACACCCTTCAGGTTCAGGTTCCCTAGTTAGGGACGATGATGCTTAAGGTAGAACGAATTCGCCAACCGATCTACCTTGAGCCTCACCCTCCCTCTAAATGAAAGTCGCTATTTTTGTACCTTGAGGTTCATCTACCTTCAGGAAATATTTAATAAATGAGTAACACAAACATGACTATGTAAAAGGATGAAAATTGAATTCAGGGCGCTGTTATCGAAGTAATGTTGATTTTTTTTTAAATTTCCATATCAAAGGATTAAGTTCTTATTAGCACAGTTTCATACATATCAATGCCCTATGCCTATATAAAAAGTTTGATATCGCTGGAATCATTTTTCAGCGAGTATCAGGGTATTGGTGCTGTAAGAGTGAAAACAAGCAGATTTTGACTAATAAACACGAAAAAATTCACTTTTTGCAAAATTTCACGGAAAGGTTATATTCGTGTTTTACACACACAAACGCTATCAGATGAAGCTATTTAATTGTATTTAAGTGTATTTCGTTATATGGCACATAATTTAACGCAGAGGTTATTAATGAAACCAGCAATACACAGTACAGTGCTTTCTTGTTTGGAAGGTCACCCTGAAGGTTGAACTGAATCCAAACCCTTCAGGTTCATGTTCCCTCGTTAGGGTGGATGACCCTGAAGGTTGAACTGACTCCACACCCTTCAGGTTCATGTTCCCTAGTTAGGGACGATGATACTCAAGGTAGAACGAAGTTGCCAACCGATCTACCTTGAGCATCACCCTAACTCTAAATGAAAGTCGCTATTTTTGTACCTTGAAGGCCATCTACCTTCAGGAAATATTTAATGAATGAGTAACACAAACATGACTATGTAAAAGGATGAAAATTGAATACAGGGCGCTGTTATCGAACTAATGTTGATTTTTTTTTAAATTTCCATATCAACCGATTAAGTTCTTATTAGCACAGTTTCATACATATCAATGCCCTATGCCTATATAAAAAGTTTCATATCGCTGGAATCATTTTCCAGCGAATATCAGCGTATTGATTCTGTAAGAGTGAAAACAAGCAGATTTTGACTAAAAAACACGAAAAAATTCACTTTTTGCAAAATTTCACGGAAACGTTATATTCGTGTTTTACACACACAAACGCTATCAGATGAAGATATTTGAGTGTATTTAAGTGTATTTCGTTATATGGCACATAATTTAACGCAGAGGTTATTAATGAAACCAGCAATACATAGTACAGTGCTTTCTTGTTTGGAAGGTGACCCTGAAGGTTGAACTGAATCCACACCCTTCAGGTTCATGTTCCCTCGTTAGGGAGGATGAACCTGAAGGTTGAGGTGACTCCACACCCTTTAGGTTCATGTTCCCTAGTTAGGGACGATGATCCTCAAGGTAGAACGAATTCGCCAGCCGATCAACCTTGAGCATCAACCTCCCTCTAAATGAAAGTCGCTATTTTTTACCTTGAGGGTCATCTACCTTCAGGAAATAAGTAACACAAACATGACTATGTACAAGGATGAAAATTGAATACAGGACGCTGTTATCGAACTAATGTTGATTTTTTTTTAAATTTCCATATCAACCGATTAAGTTCTTATTAGCACAGTTTGATACATATCAATGCCGTATGCCTATATAAAAAGTTTGATATCGCTGGAATCATTTTCCAGCGAGTATCAGCGTATTGGCTCTGTAAGAGTGAAAACAAGCAGATTTTGACTAAAAAACTCGAAAAAATTCGCTTTTTGCAAAATTTCACTTAAACGTTATTTTCGTAATTTACACACACAAACGTTATCAGATGAAGCTATTTGAGTGTATTTAAGTATATTTCGTTATATGGCACATAATTTAACGCAAAGGTTATTAATGAAACCAGCAATACATAGTACAGTGCTTTCTTGTTTGGAAGGTGACCCTGAAGGTTGAACTGAATCCCCACCCTTCAGGTTCATGTTCCCTCTTTAGGGAGGATGAACCTGAAGGTTGAACTGACTTCACACCCTTCAGGTTCATGTTCCCTAGTTAGGGATGATGATGCTCAAGGTAGAACGAAGTCGCCAGCCGATCTACCTTGAGCATCACCCTCCCTCTAAATGAAAGTCGCTATTTCTGTACCTTGATGGTCATCTACCTTCAGGAAATAAGTAACACAAACATGACTATGTACAAGGATGAAAATTGAATACAGGGCGCTGTTCACGAACTAATGTGGATTTTTTTTAAAATTTCCATATCATCCGATTAAGTTCTTATTAGCGCAGTTTGATAGATATCAATGCCCTATGCCTATATAAAAAGTTACATATCGCTCGAATAATTTTCCAGCGAGTCTCAGCGTATTCGTGCTGAAAGAGTGAAAACAAGCAGGTTTTGACTAAAAAACACGAAAAAATTCACTTTTTGCAAAATTTCACGGAAACGTTATATTCGTGTTTTATACACACAAACGCTATCAGATGAAGCTATTTGAGTGTATTTAAGTGTATTTCGTTATATGGCACATAATTTAACGCAGAGGTTATTAATGAAACCAGCAATACATAGTACAGTGCTTTCTTGTTTGGAAGGTGACCCTGAAGGTTGAACCGAATCCACACCCTTCAGGTTCATGTTCCCTCGTTAGGGAGGATGACCCTGAAGGTTGAACTGACTCCACACCCTTCAGGTTCATGTTCCCTAGTTAGGGACGATGATGCTCAAGGTAGAACGAATTCGCCAACCGATCTACCTTGAGCATCACCCTCCCTCTAAATGAAAGTCGCTATTTTTGTACCTTGAAGGGTCATCTACCTTCAGGAAATATTTAATAAATGAGTAACACAAACATGACTATGTAAAAGGATGAAAATTGAATACAGGGCGCTGTTATCGAACTAATGTTGATTTTTTTTTAAATTTCCATATCAACCGATTAAGTTCTTATTAGCACAGTTTCATACATATCAATGCCCTATGCCTATATAAAAAGTTTCATATCGCTGGAATCATTTTCCAGCGAATATCAGCGTATTGATTCTGTAAGAGTGAAAACAAGCAGATTTTGACTAAAAAACACGAAAAAATTCACTTTTTGCAAAATTTCACGGAAACGTTATATTCGTGTTTTACACACACAAACGCTATCAGATGAAGATATTTGAGTGTATTTAAGTGTATTTCGTTATATGGCACATAATTTAACGCAGAGGTTATTAATGAAACCAGCAATACATAGTACAGTGCTTTCTTGTTTGGAAGGTGACCCTGAAGGTTGAACTGAATCCACACCCTTCAGGTTCATGTTCCCTCGTTAGGGAGGATGAACCTGAAGGTTGAACTGACTCCACACCCTTTAGGTTCATGTTCCCTAGTTAGGGACGATGATCCTCAAGGTAGAACGAATTCGCCAGCCGATCAACCTTGAGCATCAACCTCCCTCTAAATGAAAGTCGCTATTTTTTTACCTTGAGGGTCATCTACCTTCAGGAAATAAGTAACACAAACATGACTATGTACAAGGATGAAAATTGAATACAGGACGCTGTTATCGAACTAATGTTGATTTTTTTTTAAATTTCCATATCAACCGATTAAGTTCTTATTAGCACAGTTTGATACATATCAATGCCGTATGCCTATATAAAAAGTTTGATATCGCTGGAATCATTTTCCAGCGAGTATCAGCGTATTGGCTCTGTAAGAGTGAAAACAAGCAGATTTTGACTAAAAAACTCGAAAAAATTCGCTTTTTGCAAAATTTCACTTAAACGTTATTTTCGTAATTTACACACACAAACGCTATCAGATGAAGCTATTTGAGTGTATTTAAGTATATTTCGTTATATGGCACATAATTTAACGCAAAGGTTATTAATGAAACCAGCAATACATAGTACAGTGCTTTCTTGTTTGGAAGGTGACCCTGAAGGTTGAACTGAATCCCCACCCTTCAGGTTCATGTTCCCTCTTTAGGGAGGATGAACCTGAAGGTTGAACTGACTTCACACCCTTCAGGTTCATGTTCCCTAGTTAGGGATGATGATGCTCAAGGTAGAACGAAGTCGCCAGCCGATCTACCTTGAGCATCACCCTCCCTCTAAATGAAAGTCGCTATTTCTGTACCTTGATGGTCATCTACCTTCAGGAAATAAGTAACACAAACATGACTATGTACAAGGATGAAAATTGAATACAGGGCGCTGTTCTCGAACTAATGTGGATTTTTTTTTAAATTTCCATATCATCCGATTAAGTTCTTATTAGCGCAGTTTGATAGTTATAAATGCCCTATGACTATATAAAAAGTTACATATCGCTGGAATCATTTTCCAGCGAGTATCAGTTTATTCGTCCTGTAAGAGTGAAAACAAGCAGGTTTTGACTAAAAAACACGAAAAAATTCACTTTTTGCAAAATTTCACGGAAACGTTATATTCGTGTTTTATACACACAAACGCTATCAGATTAAGCTATTTGAGTGTATTTAAGTGTATTTCGTTATATGGCACATAATTTAACGCAGAGGTTATTAATGAAACCAGAAATACATAGTACAGTGCTTTCTTGTTTGGAAGGTGACCCTGAAGGTTGAATCGAATCCACACCCTTCAGGTTCATGTTCCCTCGTTAAGGAGGATGACCCTGAAGGTTGAACTGACTCCACACCCTTCAGGTTCATGTTCCCTAGTTAGGGACGATGATACTCAAGGTAGAACGAAGTTGCCAACCGATCTACCTTGAGCATCACCCTCCCTCTAAATGAAAGTCGCTATTTTTGTACCTTGAGGGCCATCTACCTTCAGGAAATATTTAATAAATGAGTAACACAAACATGACTATGTAAAAGGATGAAAATTGAATACAGGGCGCTGTTATCGAACTAATGTTGATTTTTTTTTAATTTCCATATCAACCGATTAAGTTCTTATTAGCACAGTTTCATACATATCAATGCCCTATTCCTATATAAAAAGTTTGATATCGCTGGAATCATTTTCCAGCGAATATCAGCGTATTGGTTCTGTAAGAGTGAAAACAAGCAGATTTTGACTAAAAAACACGAAAAAATTCACTTTTTGCAAAATTTCACGGAAACGTTATATTAGTGTTTTACACACACAAACGCTATCAGATGAAGAAATTTGAGTGTATTTAAGTGTATTTCGTTATATGGCACATAATTTAACGCAGAGGTTATTAATGAAACCAGCAATACATAGTACAGTGCTTTCTTGTTTGGAAGGTGACCCTGAAGGTTGAACTGAATCCACACCCTTCAGGTTCATGTTCCCTCGTTAGGGAGGATGAACCTGAAGGTTGAACTGACTCCACACCCTTCAGGTTCATGTTCCCTAGTTAGGGATGATGATGCTCAAGGTAGAACGAATTCGCCAGCCGATCAACCTTGAGCATCAACCTCCCTCTAAATGAAAGTCGCTTTTTTTTACCTTGAGGGTCATCTACCTTCAGGAAATAATAAGTAACACAAACATGACTATGTACAAGGATGAAAATTGAATACAGGACGCTGTTATCGAACTAATGTTGATTTTTTTTTAAATTTCCATATCAACCGATTAAGTTCTTATTAGCACAGTTTGATACATATCAATGCCGTATGCCTATATAAAAAGTTTGATATCGCTGGAATCATTTTCCAGCGAGAATCAGCGTATTGGCGCTGTAAGAGTGAAAACAAGCAGATTTTGACTAAAAAACTCGAAAAAATTCGCTTTTTGCAAAATTTCACGGAAACTTTATTTTCTTGTTTTACACACACAAACGCTTTCAGATGAAGCTATTCGAGGGTATTTAAGTGTATTTCGTTATATGGCACATAATTTAACGCAGAGTTTATTAATGAAACTAGCAATACGTAGTACAGTGCTTTCTTGTTTGGAAGGTGACCCTGAAGGTTGAACTGAATCCACAACCTTCAGGTTCATGTTCCCTAGTTAGGGATGATGATGCTGAAGGTAGAACGAAGTCGCCAGCCGATCTACCTTGAGCTTCACCCTCCCTCTAAATGAAAGTCGCTATTTTTGTACCTTGAGGGTCATCTACCTTCAGGAAATATTTAATAAATGAGTAACACAAACAAGACTATGTACAAGTATGAAAATTGAATACAGGGCGCTGTTATCGAATTAATGTTGATTTTTTTTTAAATTTCCATATCATCCGATTAAGTTCTTATTAGAATAGTTTGATACATATCAATGCCCTATGCCTATATAAAAAGTTTGATATAACTGGAATCATTTTCCAGCGAGTATCCGCGTATTGTTGATGTAAGAGTGAAAACAAGCAGATTTTGAATAAAAAACACGAAAAAATTCACTTTTTGCTAAATTTCACGGAAACGTTATTTTCGTGTTTTACACACATAAACGCTATCAGATGAGCTATTTGAGTATATTTAAGTGTATTTCGTTGTATAACACATAATTTAACGCAGATGTTGTTAAAGAAACCAGCAATACATAGTACAGTGCTTTCTGCCTTGTTTGGACATTATGTCGTTAGAGGGCGCTGTTATCGAACTAATGTTGAATTTTTTAAAAATATGCATATCACCCGATTAAGTTCTTATTAGCGCAGTTTGATAGATATCAATTCCCTATGCCTATATAAAAAGTTACATATCGCTCGAATCATTTTCCAGCGAGTATCAGCGTATTCGTGATGTAAGAGTGAAAACAAGCAGGTTTTGTCTAAAACACGAAAAAATTCACTTTTTGCAAAATTTCACTGAAACGTTATTTTCGTGTTTTACACACACAAACGCTATCAGATGAAGCTATTTGAGTGAATTTAAGTGTATTTCGTTATATGGCACATAATTTAACGCAGAATTTATTAAAGAAACTAGCAATACATAGTACAGTGCTTTCTTGTTAGGAAGGTGACATTAAAGGTTGAACTGACTCCACACCATTCAGGTTCATGTTCCCTAGTTAGGGACGATGATGCTCAAGGTAGAACGAATTCGCCAGCCGATCAACCTTGAGCATCAACCTCCCTCTAAATGAAAGTCGCTATTTTTGTACCTTAAGGGTCATCTACCTTCAGGAAATAATAAATAACACAAACATGACTATGTACAAGGATGAAAATTGAATACAGGGCGCTGTTATCGAACTAATGTTGATTTTTTTTTAAATTTCCATATCATCCGATTAAGTTCTTATTAGCATAGTTTGATACATATCAATGCCCTATGCCTACATAAAAAGTTTGATATCACTGGAATCATTTTCCATCGAGTATCAGCGTATTGTTGCTGTAAGAGTGAAAACAAGCAGATTTTGACTAAAAAACACGAAAAAATTCACTTTTTGCAAAATTTCACGGAAACGTTATTTTCGTGTTTTACACACACAAACGCTATCAGATGAAGCTGTTTGAGTGTATTTAAGTGTATTTCGTTATATGGCACATAATTTAACGCAGAGGTTATTAATGAAACCAGCAATACATAGTACAGTGCTTTCTTGTTTGGAAGGTGACCCTGAAGGTTGAACTGAATCCACACCCTTCAGGTTCATGTTCCCTCTTTAGGGAGGATGAACCTGAAGGTTGAACTGACTTCACACCCTTCAGGTTCATGTTCCCTAGTTAGGGATGATGATGCTCAAGGTAGAACGAAATCGCCAGCCGATCTACCTTGAGCATCACCCTCCATCTAAATGAAAGTCGCTATTTCTGTACCTTGATGGTCATCTACCTTCAGGAAATAAGTAACACAAACATGACTATGTACAAGGATGAAAATTGAATACAGGGCGCTGTTCTCGAACTAATGTGGATTTTTTTTTAAATTTCCATATCATCCGATTAAGTTCTTATTAGCGCAGTTTGATAGACATCAATGCCCTATGCCTATATAAAAAGTTACATATCGCTCGAATCATTTTCCAGCGAGTCTCAGCGTATTCGTGCTGAAAGAGTGAAAACAAGCAGGTTTTGACTAAAAAACACGAAAAAATTCACTTTTTGCAAAATTTTACGGAAACGTTATTTTCGTGTTTTACACACACAAACGCTATCAGATGAAGCTATTTGAGTGTATTTAAGTGTATATCGTTATATGGCACATAATTTAACGCAGAGGTTATTAATGAAACCAGCAATACATAGTACAGTGCTTTCTTGTTTGGAAGGTGACCCTGAAGGTTGAACTGAATTCACACCCTTCAGGTTCATGTTCCCTAGTTAGGGATGATGATGCTCAAGGTAGAACGAAGTCGCCAGCCGATCTACCTTGAGCTTCACCCTCCCTCTAAATGAAAGTCGCTATTTTTGTACCTTGAGGGTCATCTACCTTCAGGAAATAATAAATGTAACATAAACATGACTATGTACAAGGAAGAAAATTGAATACAGGGCGCTGTTATCGAACTAATGTTGATTTTTTTTTAAATTTCCATATCATCAGATTAAGTTCTTATTAGCAAAGTTTGATACATATGAATGCCCTATGCCTGTATAAAAAGTTTGATATCACTTGAATCATTTTCCAGCGAGTATCAGCGTATTGGTGCTGTAAGAGTGAAAACAAGCATATTTTTACTAAAAAACACGAAAAAATTCACTTTTTGCAAAATTTCACGGAAACGTTATTTTTGTGTTTTACACCCACAAACTCTATCAGATGAAGCTACTTGAGTGTATTTAAGTGTATTTCGTTATATGGCACATAATTTAACGCAGAGTTTATTAATGAAACTAGCAATACCTAGTACAGTGCTTTCTTGTTAGGAAGGTGACCCTGCAGGTTCAACTGAATCCACACCCTTCAGGTTCATGTTCCCTCGTTAGGGAGGATGAACCTGAAGGTTGAACTGACTCCACACCCTTCAGGTTAATGTTCCCTAGTTAGGGACGATGATGCTCAAGGTAGAACGAATTCGACAGCCGATCAACCTTGAGCATCAACCTCCCTCTAAATGAAAGTCGCTATTTTTGTACCTTGAGGGTCATCTACCTTCAGGAAATAAGTAACACAAACATGACTATGAACAAGGATGAAAACTGAATACAGGGCGCTGTTATCGAACTAATGTGGATTTTTTTTAAAATTTCCATATCATCCGATTAAGTTCTTATTATCGCAGTTTGATAGATATCAATGCCCTCTGCCTATATAAAAAGTTACATATCGCTCGAATCATTTTCCAGCGAGTCTCAGCGTATTCGTCCTGAAAGAGTGAAAACAAGCAGGTTTTGATTAAAAAACACGAAAAAATTCACTTTTGCAAAATTTCACGGAAACGTTATTTTCGTGTTTTACACACACAAACGCAATCAGATGAAGCTATTTGAGTGTATTTAAGTGTATTTCGTTATATGGCACATAATTTAACGCAGAGTTTATTAATGAAACTAGCAATACGTAGTACAGTGCTTTCTTGTTAGGAAGGTGACCCTGAAGGTTGAACTGAATCCACACCCTTCAGGTTCATGTTCCCTCGTTAGGGAGGATGAACCTGAAGGTTGAAATGACTCCACACCCTTCAGGTTCATGTTCCCTAGTTAGGGACGATGATGCTCAAGGTAGAACGAATTCGACAGCCGATCAACCTTGAGCATCAACCTCCCTCTAAATGAAAGTCGCTATTTTTGTACCTTGAGGGTCATCTACCTTCAGGAAATAATAAGTAACACAAACATGACTATGTACAAGGATGAAAATTGAATACAGGGCGCTGTTATCGAACTAATGTTGATTTTTTTTTAAATTTCCATATCAACCGATTAAGTTCTTATTGGCACTGTTTGATACATATCAATGCCCTATGCCTATATAAAAAGATTGATATCGCTGGAATCAATTTCCAGCGAGTATCAGCGTATTGGTCCTGTAAGAGTGAAAACAATCAGATTTTGACTAAAAAACACGAAAAAATTCACTTTTTGCAAAATTTTACGGAAACGTTATTTTCGTGTTTTACACACACAACCGCTATCAGATGAAGCTATTTGAGTGTATTTAAGTGTATTTCGTTATATGGCACATAATTTAACGCAGAGGTTATTAATGAAACCAGCAATACATAGTACAGTGCTTTCTTGTTTGGAAGGTGACCCTGAAGGTTGAACTGAATCCCCACCCTTCAGGTTCATGTTCCCTTGTTAGGGAGGATGAACCTGAAGGTTGAACTGTCTTCACACCCTTCAGGTTCATGTTCCCTAGTTAGGGATGAAGATGCTCAAGGTAGAACGAAGTCGCCAGCCGATTTACCTTGAGCATCACCCTCCCTCTAAATGAAAGTCGCTATTTTTGTACCTTGAGGGTCATCTACCTTCAGGAAATATTTAATAAATGAGTAACACAAACATGACTATGTAAAAGTATGAAAATTGAATACAGGGCGTTGTTATCGAAATAATGTTGGTTTTTTTAAAATTTCAATATCATCCGATTAAGTTCTTATTAGCATAGATAGATACATATCAATGCCCTATGCCCATATAAAAAGTTTGATATCACTGGAATCATTTTACAGCGAGTATCAGCGTATTGTTTCTGTAAGAGTGAAAACAAGCAGATTTCGACTAAAAAACACGAAAAAATTCACTTTTTGCAAAATTTCACGGAAACGTTATTTTCGTGTTTTACACACACAAATGCTATCAGATGAAGCTATATGAGTGTATTTAAGTGTATTTCGTTATATGGCACATAATTTAACGCAGAGGTTATTAATGAAACCAGCAATACATAGTACAGTGCTTTCTTGTTTGGAAGGTGACCCTGAAGGTTGAACTGAATCGACACCCTTCAGGTTCATGTTCCCTCGTTAGGGAGGATGAACCTGAAGGTTGAACTGACTTCACACCCTTCAGGTTCATGTTCCCTAGTTAGGGATGATGATGCTCAAGGTAGAACTAAGTCGCCAGCCGATTTACCTTGAGCATCACCGTCTCTCTAAATGAAAGTCGCTATTTTTGTACCTTGAGGGTCATCTACCTTCAGGAAATATTTAATAAATGAGTAACACAAAGATGACTATGTACAAGTATGAAAATTGAATACAGGGCGCTGATACTAAACTAATTTTGATTTTTTTTAAAATTTCCATATCATCCGATTAATTTCTTATAAGCATAGTTTGATATATATCAATGCCCTATGCCTACGTAAAACGTTTGATATCACTGGAATCATTTTCCAGCGAGTACCAGTGTATGGTTGCTGTAAGAGTGAAAACAAGCAGATTTTGACTAAAAAACACGAAAATATTCACTTTTTGCAAAATTTCACTTAAAGGTTATTTTCGTGTTTAAAAACCAAACGCTATCAGATGAAGCTATTTGAGTGTATTTAAGTGTATTTCGTTATATGGCATATAATTTAACGCAGAGTTTATTAATGAAACTAGCAATACATAGTACAGTGCTTTCTTTTTAGGAAGGTGACCCTGAAGGTTGAACTTAATCCGCACCCTTCAGGTTCATGTTCCCTCGTTAGTTAGGATGAACCTGAAGGATGAACTGACTTCACACCCTTCAGGTTCATTTTCCCTAGTTAGGGATGATGATGCTCAAGGTAGAACGAAGTCGCCAGCCGATCTACCTTGAGCATCACCCCTCCCTCTATATGAAAGTCGCTCTTTTTGTACCTTGAGGGTCATCTACCTTCAGGAAATATTTAATAAATGAGTAACACAAACATGACTATGTACAAGTATGAAAATTGAATACAGGGCGCTGTTATCGAACTAATGTTGATTTTTTTTTAAATTTCCATATCATCTGATTAAGTTCTTATTAGCAAAGTTTGATACATCAATGCCCTATGCCTATATAAAAAGATTGATATCGTTGGAATCATTTTCCAGCGAGTATCAGCGTATTGGTTCTGTAAGAGTGAAAACAAGCAGATTTTGACTAAAAAACACGAAAAAATTCACTTTTTGTAAATTTCACGGAAACGTTATTTTCGTGTTTTACACACACAAAAGCTATCAGATGAAGCTATTTGAGTGTATTTAAGTGTATTTCTTTATATGGCACATAATTTAACGCAGAGGTTGTTAATGAAACCAGCAATACATAGTACAGTGCTTTCTTGATTGGAAGGTGACCCTGAAGGTTGAACTGAATCCACACCGTTCAGGTTCATGTTCCCTAGTTAGGGATGATGATGCTCAATGTAGAACTAAGTCGCCAGCCGATTTACCTTGAGCATCACCCTCCCTCGAAATGAAAGTCGCTATTTTTGTACCTTGAGGGTCATCTACCTTCAGGAAATATTTAATAAATGAGTAACACCAACATGACCATGAACAAGTATGAAAATTGAATACAAAGCGCTGTTACTAAACTAATTTTGATTTTTTTTAAAATTTCCATTTCATCCGATTATGTTCTTATTAGCGCAGTTTGATAGTTATAAATGCCCTATGACTATATAAAAAGTTACATATCGCTGGAATCATTTTCCAGCGAGTATCAGTTTATTCGTCCTGTAAGAGTGAAAACAAGCAGGTTTTGACTAAAAAACACGAAAAAATTCACTTTTTGCAAAATTTCACGGAAACGTTATATTCGTGTTTTATACACACAAACGCTATCAGATTAAGCTATTTGAGTGTATTTAAGTGTATTTCGTTATATGGCACATAATTTAACGCAGAGGTTATTAATGAAACCAGAAATACATAGTACAGTGCTTTCTTGTTTGGAAGGTGACCCTGAAGGTTGAATCGAATCCACACCCTTCAGGTTCATGTTCCCTCGTTAAGGAGGATGACCCTGAAGGTTGAACTGACTCCACACCCTTCAGGTTCATGTTCCCTAGTTAGGGACGATGATACTCAAGGTAGAACGAAGTTGCCAACCGATCTACCTTGAGCATCACCCTCCCTCTAAATGAAAGTCGCTATTTTTGTACCTTGAGGGCCATCTACCTTCAGGAAATATTTAATAAATGAGTAACACAAACATGACTATGTCAAAGGATGAAAATTGAATACAGGGCGCTGTTATCGAACTAATGTTGATTTTTTTTTAATTTCCATATCAACCGATTAAGTTCTTATTAGCACAGTTTCATACATATCAATGCCCTATTCCTATATAAAAAGTTTGATATCGCTGGAATCATTTTCCAGCGAATATCAGCGTATTGGTTCTGTAAGAGTGAAAACAAGCAGATTTTGACTAAAAAACACGAAAAAATTCACTTTTTGCAAAATTTCACGGAAACGTTATATTAGTGTTTTACACACACAAACGCTATCAGATGAAGAAATTTGAGTGTATTTAAGTGTATTTCGTTATATGGCACATAATTTAACGCAGAGGTTATTAATGAAACCAGCAATACATAGTACAGTGCTTTCTTGTTTGGAAGGTGACCCTGAAGGTTGAACTGAATCCACACCCTTCAGGTTCATGTTCCCTCGTTAGGGAGGATGAACCTGAAGGTTGAACTGACTCCACACCCTTCAGGTTCATGTTCCCTAGTTAGGGATGATGATGCTCAAGGTAGAACGAATTCGCCAGCCGATCAACCTTGAGCATCAACCTCCCTCTAAATGAAAGTCGCTTTTTTTTACCTTGAGGGTCATCTACCTTCAGGAAATAATAAGTAACACAAACATGACTATGTACAAGGATGAAAATTGAATACAGGACGCTGTTATCGAACTAATGTTGATTTTTTTTTAAATTTCCATATCAACCGATTAAGTTCTTATTAGCACAGTTTGATACATATCAATGCCGTATGCCTATATAAAAAGTTTGATATCGCTGGAATCATTTTCCAGCGAGAATCAGCGTATTGGCGCTGTAAGAGTGAAAACAAGCAGATTTTGACTAAAAAACTCGAAAAAATTCGCTTTTTGCAAAATTTCACTTAAACGTTATTTTCGTGCTTTACACACACAAACGCTATCAGATGAAGCAATTTGAGTGTATTTAAGTGTATTTCGTTATATGGCACATAATTTAACGCAGAGGTTATTAATGAAACCAGCAATACTTAGTACAGGGCTTTCTTGTTTGGAAGGTGACCCTGAAGGTTGAACTGAATCCACACCCTTCAGGTTCATGTTCCCTCTTTAGGGAGGATGAACCTGAAGGTTGAACTGACTTCACACCCTTCAGGTTCATGTTTCCTAGTTAGGGATGATGATGCTCAAGGTAGAACGAAGTCGCCAGCCGATCTACCTTGAGCATCACCCTCCCTCTAAATGATAGTCGCTATTTCTGTACCTTGATGGTCATCTACCTTCAGGAAATAAGTAACACAAACATGACTATGTACAAGGATGAAAATTGAATACAGGGCGCTGTTCTCGAACTAATGTGGATTTTTTTTTAAATATCCATATCATCCGATTAAGTTCTTATTAGCGCAATTTGATAGACATCAATGCCCTATGCCTATATAAAAAGTTACATATCGCTCGAATCATTTTCCAGCGAGTCTCAGCGTATTCGTGCTGAAAGAGTGAAAACAAGCAGGATTTGACTAAAAAACACGAAAAAATTCACTTTTTGCAAAATTTCACGGAAACTTTATTTTCTTGTTTTACACACACAAACGCTTTCAGATGAAGCTATTCGAGGGTATTTAAGTGTATTTCGTTATATGGCACATAATTTAACGCAGAGTTTATTAATGAAACTAGCAATACGTTGTACAGTGCTTTCTTGTTATTAAGGTGACCCTGAAGGTTGAACTGAATCCACACCCTTCAGGTTCATGTTCCCTCGTTAGGGAGGATGAACCTGAAGTTTGAAATGACTCCACACCCTTCAGGTTCATGTTCCCTAGTTAGGGACGATGATGCTCAAGGTGGAACGAATTCGACAGCCGATCAACCTTGAGCATCAACCTCCCTCTAAAGAAAGTCGCTATTTTTGTACCTTGAGGGTCATCTACCTTCAGGAAATAATAAATAAGTAACACAAACATGACTATGTACATGGATTAAAATTGAATACAGGGCGCTGTTATCGAACTAATTTTGATTTTTTTTAAAATTTCCATATCAACCGATTAAGTTCTTATTGGCACAGTTTGATACATATCAATGCCCTATGCCTATATAAAAAGATTGATATCGCTGGAATCAATTTCCAGCGAGTATCAGCGTATTGGTGCTGTAAGAGTGAAAACAATCAGATTTTGACTAAAAAACACGAAGAAATTCACTTTTTGCAAAATTTTACGGAAACGTTATTTTCGTGTTTTACACACACAAACGCTATCAGATGAAGCTATTTGAGTGTATTTAAGTGTATATCGTTATATGGCACATAATTTAACGCAGAGGTTATTAATGAAACCAGCAATACATAGTACAGTGCTTTCTTGTTTGGAAGGTGACCCTGAAGGTTGAACTGAATCCACAACCTTCAGGTTCATGTTCCCTAGTTAGGGATGATGATGCTGAAGGTAGAACGAAGTCGCCAGCCGATCTACCTTGAGCTTCACCCTCCCTCTAAATGAAAGTCGCTATTTTTGTACCTTGAGGGTCATCTACCTTCAGGAAATATTTAATAAATGAGTAACACAAACAAGACTATGTACAAGTATGAAAATTGAATACAGGGCGCTGTTATCGAATTAATGTTGATTTTTTTTTAAATTTCCATATCATCCGATTAAGTTCTTATTAGAATAGTTTGATACATATCAATGCCCTATGCCTATATAAAAAGTTTGATATAACTGGAATCATTTTCCAGCGAGTATCCGCGTATTGTTGATGTAAGAGTGAAAACAAGCAGATTTTGAATAAAAAACACGAAAAAATTCACTTTTTGCTAAATTTCACGGAAACGTTATTTTCGTGTTTTACACACATAAACGCTATCAGATGAGCTATTTGAGTATATTTAAGTGTATTTCGTTGTATAACACATAATTTAACGCAGATGTTGTTAAAGAAACCAGCAATACATAGTACAGTGCTTTCTGCCTTGTTTGGACATTATGTCGTTAGAGGGCGCTGTTATCGAACTAATGTTGAATTTTTTAAAAATATGCATATCACCCGATTAAGTTCTTATTAGCGCAGTTTGATAGATATCAATTCCCTATGCCTATATAAAAAGTTACATATCGCTCGAATCATTTTCCAGCGAGTATCAGCGTATTCGTGATGTAAGAGTGAAAACAAGCAGGTTTTGTCTAAAACACGAAAACCCCCCCCCCCCCCCACCCCCCCCCCCCCCCACCCCCCCCCCCCCCCACCCCCCCCCCCCCCCACCCCCCCCCCCCCCCACCCCCCCCCCCCCCCACCCCCCCCCCCCCCCACCCCCCCCCCCCCCCACCCCCCCCCCCCCCCACCCCCCCCCCCCCCCACCCCCCCCCCCCCCCACCCCCCCCCCCCCCCACCCCCCCCCCCCCCCACCCCCCCCCCCCCCCACCCCCCCCCCCCCCCACCCCCCCCCCCCCCCACCCCCCCCCCCCCCCACCCCCCCCCCCCCCCACCCCCCCCCCCCCCCACCCCCCCCCCCCCCCACCCCCCCCCCCCCCCACCCCCCCCCCCCCCCACCCCCCCCCCCCCCCACCCCCCCCCCCCCCCACCCCCCCCCCCCCCCACCCCCCCCCCCCCCCACCCCCCCCCCCCCCCACCCCCCCCCCCCCCCACCCCCCCCCCCCCCCACCCCCCCCCCCCCCCACCCCCCCCCCCCCCCACCCCAAACAATACGCTGATACTCGCTGGAAAATGATTCCAGTGATATAAAACTTTTTATATGGGCATAGGGCATTGATATGTATCAAACTATGCTAATAAGAACTTAATCGGATGATATGGAAATTTTAAAAAAAATCAACATTAGTTCCATAACAACGCCCTGTATTCAATTTTCATACTTGTACATAGTCATGTTTGTGTTACTCATTTATTAAATATTTCCTGAAGGTAGATGACCCTCAAGGTACAAAAATAGCGACTTTCATTTAGAGGGAGGGTGATGCTCAAGGTAGATCGGCTGGCGACTTCGTTCTACCTTGAGCATCATCGTCCCTAACTAGGGAACATGAACCTGAAGGGTGTGAAGTCAGTTCAACCTTCAGGTTCATCCTCCCTAACGAGGGAACATGAACCTGAAGGGTGTGGATTCAGTTCAACCTTCAGGGTCACCTTCCAAACAAGAAAGCACTGTACTATGTATTGCTGGTTTCATTAATAACCTCTGCGTTAAATTATGTGCCATATAACGAAATACACTTAAATACACTCAAATAGCTTCATCTGATAGCGTTTGTGTGTGTAAAACACGAAAATAACGTTTCCGTGAAATTTTGCAAAAAGTGAATTTTTTCGTGTTTTTTAGTCAAAATCTGCTTGTTTTCACTCTTACAGCAACAATACGCTGATACTCGCTGGAAAATGATTCCAGTGATACCAAACTTTTCATATAGGCATAGGGCATTGATATGTATCAAACTATGCTAATAAGAACTTAATCGGATGATATGGAAATTTTAAAAAAAATCAACATTAGTTCGATA